>NC_135237.1:468268908-468573908 GCF_051348905.1 Ranitomeya variabilis | reverse complement strand
CTTTCTAAGCCAGGGACGGTATGTGTAAAGAGCTCCATGGAGTGACCCGTTGTGTCGCCTGCTGCATCCTTCTCTCTTGTTGTAGTTTTTGCTGAGGAGGACAAGGAAGCGACTTGTCCCTGACCGTGAACATCCACAAGCGACGCGCTGCTTTTACATTTACCAGTTTCGGAAGAGGAGGCAAAAGAGCTAGAGGCTGAGTCTGCAATGTAAGCCAAAACTTGCTGTTGCTGCTCCGCCTTTAAAAGCGGTTTTCCTACTCCCAGAAAAGAGAGCGTTCGAGGCCTTGTGTAGCCTGACGACGAAACTGGCTCCACAGCTCCAGACTTAGGTGGAATATTTTTATCCCCACGACCACCTGATGCTCCGCTACCACTACCATCATTACCAGCTGACAATGAACGCCCACGACGACCTCTTGCACCAGACTTCCTCATTGTTTTAAAATCTTAACCAAAGTAACTTTATTTGTTGCTGTCAAACAACTTACACGGTGAGCTATAACTTCAGTATGATTTCAATATCCCTTAACAGGTTGGTGAGACCACAAGGAAAATCAGGCACAATGTTACACACTCTGTTTTCTGTGGCACAAAATCACAGAGATGACACACACGCAGGACTGTCACTCAAGCACTAATGTCAATATTAATCTCCCACCTAATTTATTTATTTTTTTTTTCTCAGGGAGACTTTAGAAACCAAATAATATTTAAAAAAAAACAAAAAAAAAAACAACAAAAAAAAGGCTTTCTATGGCCCACAATTAGAGAGAGAGAGGTGGCACACCCAGGAGTCAAGACTGGCGCACAAGCTGAAAGGGCAATATTACTCTCCCACTGTTTTTTTATGTTTTTTTTTTTTTTTCAGGGAGACTTTAGAAACCAAATAATATTAAAAAAACCAAAAAAATAAATAGCCTTTCTATGGCCCACTGAATGAGAGAGAGAGGTGGCACACCCAGGAGTCAAGACTGGCGCACAAGCTGAAAGGGCAATATTACTCTCCCACTGTTTTTTTAAGTTTTTTTTCTTTTATTTTCAGGGAGACTTTAGAAACCAAATAATATTAAAAAAAACAAAAAAATAAATAGCCTTTCTATGGCCCACTGAATGAGAGAGAGGTGGCACACCCAGGAGTCAAGACTGGCACACAAGCTGAAAGGGCAATATTACTCTCCCACTGTTTTTTTATGTATTTTTTGTTTTTTAAGGGAGACTTTAGAAACCCAATAATATTTAAAAAAATAAATAAATAGGCTTTCTATGGCCCACTGAATGAGAGAGGTGGCACACCCAGGAGTCAAGACTGGCACACAAGCTGAAAGGGCAATATTACTCTCCCACTGTTTTTTTAAGTTTTTTTTCTTTTATTTTCAGGGAGACTTTAGAAACCAAATAATAAAAAAAACAAAAAAATAAATAGCCTTTCTATGGCCCACTGAATGAGAGAGAGGTGGCACACCCAGGAGTCAAGACTGGCACACAAGCTGAAAGGGCAATATTACTCTCCCACTGTTTTTTTATGTATTTTTTGTTTTTTAAGGGAGACTTTAGAAACCCAATAATATTTAAAAAAAAAAATAAATAGGCTTTCTATGGCCCACTGAATGAGAGAGGTGGCACACCCAGGAGTCAAGACTGGCACACAAGCTGAAAGGGCAATATTACTCTCCCACTGTTTTTTTATGTATTTTTTGTTTTTTAAGGGAGACTTTAGAAACCCAATAATATTTTAAAAAAATAAATAAATAGGCTTTCTATGGCCCACTGAATGAGAGAGGTGGCACACCCAGGAGTCAAGACTGGCACACAAGCTGAAAGGGCAATATTACTCTCCCACTGTTTTTTTATGTATTTTTTGTTTTTTAAGGGAGACTTTAGAAACCCAATAATATTTAAAAAAAAAATAAATAGGCTTTCTATGGCCCACTGAATGAGAGAGGTGGCACACCCAGGAGTCAAGACTGGCACACAAGCTGAAAGGGCAATATTACTCTCCCACTGTTTTTTTATGTATTTTTTGTTTTTTAAGGGAGACTTTAGAAACCCAATAATATTTTTTAAAAAAATAAATAGGCTTTCTATGGCCCACTGAATGAGAGAGAGGTGGCACACCCAGGAGTCAAGACTGGCACACAAGCTGAAAGGGCAATATTACTCTCCCACTGTTTTTTTATTTATTTTTTTTTTTCAGGGAGACTTTAGAAACCAAATAATAAGAAAAAAAATAAATAAATAAATAGGCTTTCTATGGCCCACTGAATGAGAGATAGCACACACAGCAGTGGCACACAAGCCCTGACTGAGGCCAATATTTTTCTCCCACTGATTGATGTAGTGTTTTTGTGTTGAGGTAGATTTTAGAACACAAATCAAGGAAAAAAAAAATGCTTTCTATGGCCCACTGAATGAGAGAGGTGGCACACCCAGGAGTCAAGACTGGCACACAAGCTGAAAGGGCAATATTACTCTCCCACTGTTTTTTTATGTATTTTTTGTTTTCTAAGGGAGACTTTAGAAACCCAATAATATTTAAAAAAAAAAAATAAATAGGCTTTCTATGGCCCACTGAATGAGAGAGGTGGCACACCCAGGAGTCAAGACTGGCACACAAGCTGAAAGGGCAATATTACTCTCCCACTGTTTTTTTATGTATTTTTTGTTTTTTAAGGGAGACTTTAGAAACCCAATAATATTTTAAAAAAAAATAAATAGGCTTTCTATGGCCCACTGAATGAGAGAGGTGGCACACCCAGGAGTCAAGACTGGCGCACAAGCTGAAAGGGCAATATTACTCTCCCACTGTTTTTTAAAGTTTTTTTTCTTTTATTTTCAGGGAGACTTTAGAAACCAAATAATATTAAAAAAAACAAAAAAATAAATAGCCTTTCTATGGCCCACTGAATGAGAGAGAGGTGGCACACCCAGGAGTCAAGACTGGCACACAAGCTGAAAGGGCAATATTACTCTCCCACTGTTTTTTTTTTTTTTTTTTTTTTCAGGGAGACTTTAGAAACCAAATAATAAGAAAAAAAATAAATAAATAAATAGGCTTTCTATAGCCCACTGAATGAGAGATAGCACACACAGCAGTGGCACACAAGCCCTGACTGAGGCCAATATTTTTCTCCCACTGATTGATGTAGTGTTTTTGTGTTGAGGTAGATTTTAGAACACAAATCAAGGAAAAAAAAAAATGCTTTCTATGGCCCACTGAATGAGAGAGGTGGCACACCCAGGAGTCAAGACTGGCACACAAGCTGAAAGGGCAATATTACTCTTCCACTGTTTTTTTATGTATTTTTTGTTTTTTAGTTTCAATAATTTTTTATTTTCAATAACATATCAGTTGAACAACAGATTCCCTTACAAGGGAGTTCAATAGGCATCAAACTAAACAAAGAGAAAAAGTCATACATACATTAACTCAGATTACAAAAATACAAATATGACGAGACAAGAACATGGGGAGACATAAAAGAGGGAAAAAGGGGAGGGAAATGAGATTTTGCACTTTACTTTGCGGTAAACTGCAGCATATTTACAAGACAAGATTATACTTTGTTCCGTTGTGCGAGTTCCGCCTTCCACCTCCCCGCACCCCACCCAACACAGGCTCAACCCCAGTGTCATCGGAATCACTCAAAAGATAATGGAATCTCATATAGATAAAATCAAGGTTTGTTCAAGATTCGAGTTTGTGTTAAGATCCATCCATGGTTTCCAAATTTGGTAGAAGGTCTCCCACAAATCTTCCCTAGTCGCGTGTATACGTTCATATAAGAGGATTGTATTCATTTTATCTTTAACTGCTTGGACAGAGAGGAATGGCGTCCTCCAATTGGTAGCTATATGTAGCTTAGCGGCCATAAGCAACTGGCTTATCAGCCTGTGGAATTTGTTAGAGAATCCTGGGTACTTAGCTCCCAAGAGGAATGTGGTCGGGTCAGGTTGTATTACCCCGCCATACATTTTTTCAATTATGAATCCTACTTCCCGCCACAAGGTCGAGGCTATCGGACATTCCCACCAAATATGCTTCATATCTCCCACTGCGTCACATCCTCTAAAGCATTTATCTGAAATGTTGGGATATATAGTGTGGAGTTTACTTGGGACTTGGTATGTTCTGTGTAGGACCTTAATGGATGTCTCTGCCAGGGAGGCTTGATGGCTACCCCTGGAAACTGTGTCGCAGCATCGCCTCCAATTTTCCAAAGTTAATTGGATACCCAGGTCTTCCTCCCACTGTTTCATGTAATGTAGTTTGTCAACTCCATGTGCCACATTGAGAGAACTGTATAGCAGAGAAATGGTTCCCCTTCCCAGTGGGTCATTCAAACACCTCTGTTCAAAGTTAGTTGCGCGAAAAGGGATTTTATGTTGTAGAAGCTGTTCCGCGAAATGGAAAACCTGATAGATACGAAAGGTTTCATTAGCGGGTGGATTGTGTTTATGTAGGAATTCTTGTCTAGATAGAATTATATTAAAGGGTGAGCAAAGGTGTTTTAGTGTGGTGATTCCATTAAGTTTCCACCAAGAAAAAGAACGTGGGTCAAGACCCGGCGGGAACATGGGGTTACAGAAGAGGGGGGTCAGAGGGGCGGACTTAGATTGGAGTTCAAATTTAAACCTTTCCTTCCTCCAAAGGATCAGGGAATGAGCTGTGAAAGGTGCTGTAATGTGTAGACCTTTTGGTAGTTTTTGTGTGGACCACATAAGGCCAGGCAAGGAAAATGGTAGCAGGAGGGACGATTCCAGGTCAACCCATCTCGGAGCATAAGTGGTAGCACAGGCATTAGTCAATTGTGCCAGCTGCGCCGACTTGTAATACAATGTAAAATTAGGCATGGAAAGTCCCCCCAACTTTCTGTGTATGAACATAGTTTTTTGACGGATTCTGGGTTTTTTTCCCTGCCAAATAAATTTTGATATCATAGAATGGACCTCATGTAAGGTCTCATGGGGCAACGGAATGGGGAGAGAGCGGAATAAGTAAAGAAATCTAGGCAGAGAGACCATTTTAATTGCATGCAGTCTGCCCAACCAGGTCAACTTCATGGCAGACCATCTGGTTAAGTCAGCTCGGAGATTTTTTATTAACGGGAGGTAGTTCCACTTAAATAAGGTCGACTTATGAGAGGTAAGATTGACTCCGAGATAAGTTATATAGTGTTCATTTTTTACAAATTTGAACTGGGAGATAATATTTGTTTGCATGTCCTTAGTGGTGTTAAGAAATAGAGCTTCGGACTTGTCAACATTAATTTTGAGTCCTGATATAGACTCAAATCTTCGTAGAACTGAAAATAAATTTGGGAGAGTGATAAGTGGATTGGACAAAGTCAGCAATAAGTCATCCGCAAATAAACTTGCCTTATATTGCGAGTCAAATCCTGCAGGTCCAAGTATGTTCGGGTTAAGCCTTATTGCCTCAGCTAGTGGTTCCATGGCCATGGCAAACAGGGCTGGAGAAAGTGGGCAGCCCTGTCTCGTCCCCCTTTGTATGTTGATAGGAGTAGGTCTAGTGGACGGGAGTTTCAGGTAGGCTGTAGGGCTGTCATACAATAGTTGGAGGCATGTAATAAGGGTGCGAGGGATGCCAAATCTGGATAGGACTTCAAATAGATAGGACCATGAGACTGAGTCGAAAGCTTTCTCTATATCTAAAGCTAATAATAGTAAGGGTTGTTTGTGGTAGTTTGCTGAATGAATAATATTTAAATTTCTCCTAATGTTGTCAGGGCCTTGCCTATTGGGTATGAAACCCACTTGGTCTCGGTGAATGAGGGTAGGTAAAAATTTGTTTAGTCTAGTGGTAATGATGGATGTAAAGAGTTTGAGATCAACATTTAATAACGATATAGGTCTATAATTCTTGGGAAGGAGATGATCTTTCTTTGGCTTTGGGATTACCGCCACTTGGGCGATGTAGAATTCAGGAGGCATCTGGGTGCCATTTAGTAGAGCATTACAGTAATTTTTTATGTGTGGTGTGAGGATGTTTGTAAATTTCTTATAATATAGTGCCGTGAGTCCGTCAGGTCCGGGGGCTTTATTTTTCTTTAGGTTTTTAATTACCGCAGAAATTTCGTCCTCAGATATTGGTGTTTGGAGTTGGTCTACAACAGAGTTGGGGATTTTAGGTAATTTCAGTTCCTCAAGGAAGGAGGATAAGGATTGTGGTGAGGATATCTGCGGGGAGGAATATAGTTTTTGGTAGTAGTCTCGGAATGTTTCATATATTGTATCCGGGTGTGCGGAAATTCTGCCTTTGGAATCTTTGATGGAGGTGACATTATTTAAGGATTCTCTACATCTGAGTCTACGTGCCAACATGTTAGAAGGTTTATTTGCGTATTTATAAAAAGTTGACTTAGTCCATGTTAACGCTCTCTCCGTTTTGTTTGTAAGAATAGTATCTAATTGCTGCTTAGTGTCTCTGATTTGTTTAATTAAAAAGAGGGAAGTGGTGGTTTGGTTAGCAAGTTCAAGTTTCATGAGTTTAGTCTCTAAACGTGTTTGTAATTCAGATCTTTGTTTCTTTTTATTGGATGCAATTTTGATTAGTGAGCCGGTAATAAATTTTTTGTGCGCCATCCACACAAGTCCAGGGGAAGTGCCATCAGTGGAATTGGTCTGGAAGTACAGTTCCAACTCCTCTTTAATTTTAGTGAGAGTAATAGGGTCAGTAAGTAAGGATTCGTTCAGTCTCCATTTGAATAATTTAGAGGTGGTGACATTGAATTTAAATGTTGATAAAACAACATCATGATCAGACCATGATGATGGAATATGACGAGAGAATAGGACCGATGGGATCGTTCTTGCTGTAGTTAGGTGTAGATCTATTCGCGAGTAGGACTGATGTGCAGGTGAGAAGTATGTGTAACCCTTTACAGGACCATTTAATTCCCTCCACACATCGACCAGGCAGTTTTCTTTCATTAGGTGTTGGATTTTCTTTTTGTCAGCCTTAGTTATATCTGACCGCTTCTGAGCGCTGCTATCTAATTTAGGATTAATGATAAAGTTAAAGTCGCCGCACCAGATAAGGTGGTCATATGTAAGAGTGGCTAGTTTAGATATAATTAGCTGAAAGACCGACCTTTGGGAAGCTGCGGGTAAATAGCTATTAACAATGCAAATTGTCTGGTTTCGTGATGTTCCAAGAGTAATGAGGAATCTGCCCTCAGGGTCTGACTGTGTGCTGATGAGTTGAAATGGGAAGTTATTTCTAATGAAAGTGGCAACACCTCTCGTTTTTTTATTCCAGCTTGACATATAGTGTTGTGAATAGTTGGCGTCGAAGTACTTAGGGTGGGAAGAGGTGGAGAAATGGGTCTCCTGGAGACAGATAATGTCAGGTGCGTGCTTTGAATAATCAAGGAAGGCTTTCTTCCGCTTAGTGGGCGAGTTGAATCCTCGGACATTATGGGAAATAACATTACACATTTTTCAGTGAGTGTTTACCGCTATAGAATGAAGAAGCCCGAGCAGGATCCTGAGTTGTGTTCTCGAATATCAGTTGTTGAGTTGATTGGTAAGTGCAGCGAAGATCTCTGTGGGAAAACAGTAGGAAGGAGACAGACTGGGGAGAGACAAGGACAGACATGACAATTAATATGAACAGACGGATATCAAATCCGGAAAATATGGCGATCTGGTTTACCATATTAGGTGGAGTACCAGGTGTCGCCAAGTTTAGGCAGCATGTTATAAACCCGACATTTAGGCCCTTGATAAAAAGTTAGGTGTGAAGGGGAAGAGAGAAAGAAGGGGAAAAGAGAAGGAGAGAAAAAAAAAAAAAAAAAAAAAAAAAAAAAAAGGGGAGGGAAAGGGAAGGAGAGAGGAAAGAAGGGGAGGAAGGAAGGGAGAGGGAGGTGGGGAGAGAGGAGGGGGGAAAGGGGGGGGAGAGGAGGGGGGAAAAGAGAAAAAAGGGGGGGGAGAGGAGGGGGGGAAAGAGAAGGGGGGGAGAGGAGGGAGGAAGGGAGGGGAGAGGGAGGTGGGAGGAGAGGAGAGGAGGGGGGGTAGAGGAAGGTGTGGAAGGAGGGGAAGAAAGGGGGGGAGAGGTGGGGGGGAGGTGGAGGGGGGAGGGAAGAGAAGGAGGGGGGGAACTGCAGATTGGGAGTTGTTGGGGGAAGAGGGGAAAGCAGGGGGGAATCAGATAGGGGAAAGATAGGAAAGAAATAGGGTCGATGAAAGATGCAGGAATTTGATGGACCTCTTGCGTTTAAAGTCAAAATAGATTATCTATATAAACAATTAGTATTTCATTACTAATTCTGAGAGGCTGAGAGGAGAGACGGTAAGGAACTCCAGGAGTAATCAGGATGAACAGTATCAACCCACTCCGCCCCCCAGGAAACCAGGTAGACAAATTTGTAAGTTAGACATATCAGACGATCCGTGTGTTTTGGCTCCTCGTTCTGGGGATGTTTTGCCATTCTCTTTGCGGTCTTGGTTTTCTCTGTGGGATAGCTGAAGTCTCTATAGAGATCGGGATCCCTGCTTTAAGCATGGCTTGTTTCCCTTCTTCTAGTGTACGGCAGGTGTATAGTTGAGATTTGTATGTAAAGATGAGGGCGAAGGGGAAGCGTATTTTTTGTTTTTTAAGGGAGACTTTAGAAACCCAATAATATTTAAAAAAATAAATAAATAGGCTTTCTATGGCCCACTGAATGAGAGAGGTGGCACACCCAGGAGTCAAGACTGGCACACAAGCTGAAAGGGCAATATTACTCTCCCACTGTTTTTTTATGTATTTTTTGTTTTTTAAGGGAGACTTTAGAAACCCAATAATATTTAAAAAAAAAAATAAATAGGCTTTCTATGGCCCACTGAATGAGAGAGGTGGCACACCCAGGAGTCAAGACTGGCGCACAAGCTGAAAGGGCAATATTACTCTCCCACTGTTTTTTAAAGTTTTTTTTCTTTTATTTTCAGGGAGACTTTAGAAACCAAATAATATTAAAAAAAACAAAAAAATAAATAGCCTTTCTATGGCCCACTGAATGAGAGAGAGGTGGCACACCCAGGAGTCAAGACTGGCACACAAGCTGAAAGGGCAATATTACTCTCCCACTGTTTTTTTTTTTTTTTTTTTTCAGGGAGACTTTAGAAACCAAATAATAAGAAAAAAAATAAATAAATAAATAGGCTTTCTATAGCCCACTGAATGAGAGATAGCACACACAGCAGTGGCACACAAGCCCTGACTGAGGCCAATATTTTTCTCCCACTGATTGATGTAGTGTTTTTGTGTTGAGGTAGATTTTAGAACACAAATCAAGGAAAAAAAAAAATGCTTTCTATGGCCCACTGAATGAGAGAGGTGGCACCCCCAGGAGTCAAGACTGGCACACAAGCTGAAAGGGCAATATTACTCTCCCACTGTTTTTTTATGTATTTTTTGTTTTTTAAGGGAGACTTTAGAAACCCAATAATATTTAAAAAAATAAATAAATAGGCTTTCTATGGCCCACTGAATGAGAGAGGTGGCACACCCAGGAGTCAAGACTGGCACACAAGCTGAAAGGGCAATATTACTCTCCCACTGTTTTTTTATGTATTTTTTGTTTTTTAAGGGAGACTTTAGAAACCCAATAATATTTAAAAAAAAAAATAAATAGGCTTTCTATGGCCCACTGAATGAGAGAGGTGGCACACCCAGGAGTCAAGACTGGCGCACAAGCTGAAAGGGCAATATTACTCTCCCATTGTTTTTTAAAGTTTTTTTTCTTTTATTTTCAGGGAGACTTTAGAAACCAAATAATATTAAAAAAAACAAAAAAATAAATAGCCTTTCTATGGCCCACTGAATGAGAGAGAGGTGGCACACCCAGGAGTCAAGACTGGCACACAAGCTGAAAGGGCAATATTACTCTCCCACTGTTTTTTTTTTTTTCTTTTTTTTCAGGGAGACTTTAGAAACCAAATAATAAGAAAAAATAAATAAATAAATAAATAGGCTTTCTATAGCCCACTGAATGAGAGATAGCACACACAGCAGTGGCACACAAGCCCTGACTGAGGCCAATATTTTTCTACCACTGATTGATGTAGTGTTTTTGTGTTGAGGTAGAATTTAGAACACAAATCACGGAAAAAATAAATAGGCTTTCTATGGCCCACTCAGTGAGAGATGGCGCACACAGGGATGGCACACACACGGATGGCACTGTACCAGAAATGCCAATCTTAATCTCCCACAAAAAAAAAAAAAAAAAAAAAAACAGGGACTGTCCTACAATTACTATCTCCCTGCAGTAATCTAAGCCAGGTATGGCAGGCAGCAATAGGAGTGGACTGATGCACAAATTAAATAAAAAGTGTGGACAAACAAAAAAGATAGCTGTGCAGAAAGGAAGGAACAAGAGGATATGTGCTTTGAAAAAAGCAGTTGGTTTGCACAGTGGCGTACACACAGCAATACAGCTATCACGGAGCCTTCTAGGGCAGCCCAATGAGCTACAGCGCTGAGGGAAAAAAAAAAAAAAATAGCTTCCACTGTTCCTGCACACCGAAGGTGGTATTGGACAGTGGAAATCGCTACAGCACAAGCGGTTTGGTGGTTAGTGGACCCTGCCTAACGCTATCCCTGCTTCTGACGAAGCGGCAGCAACCTCTCCCTAAGCTCAGATCAGCAGCAGTAAGATGGCGGTCGGCGGGAACGCCCCTTTATAGCCCCTGTGACGCCGCAGACAGCAAGCCAATCACTGCAATGCCCTTCTCTAAGATGGTGGGGACCAGGATCTATGTCATCACGCTGCCCACACTCTGCGTTCACCTTCATTGGCTGAGAAATGGCGCTTTTCGCGTCATTGAAACGCGACTTTGGCGCGAAAGTCGCGTACCGCATGGCCGACAAGCACAGGGGTCGGATCGGGTTTCATGAGACGCCGACTTAGCCAAAAGTCGGCGACTTTTGAAAATGATCGACCCGTTTCGCTCAACCCTACCAACTACCAATTAAGTAAATCAGGTGATGTGCATCTCTGTAATGAGAAGGGGTGTTGTCTAATGACAGCAAAACCCTATATAAGGTGTGCTTAATTATTAGGTAACTTACTTTCCTTTGGCAAATTGGGTCAGAAGAGAGATTTGAGGGGCTCTGAAAAGTCCAAAATCGTGAGATGTCTTGCAGAGGGATGCAGCAGTCTTGAAATTGCCAAACGTTTGAAGCGTGATCACCGAACAATCAAGCGTTTCATGGCAAATAGCCAACAGGGTCGCAAGAAGCGTGTTGGGTAAAAAAGGTGCAAAACTGCCCATGAATTGAGGAAAATCAAGCATGAAGCTGCCAAGATGCCATTTGCCACCAGTTTTGCCATATTTCAGAGCTGCAACGTTACTGGAGTAACCAAAAGGACAAGGTGTACAATACTCAGGGACATGGCCAAGGTAAGGAAGGCTGAAAACAACCACCTTTGAACAAGAAACATAAGATAAAACGTCAAGACTGGGCCAAGAAATATCTTAAGACTGACTTTACAAAGGTTTTATGGACTGATAAAATGAGAGTGACTCTTGATGGGCCAGATGAATGGGCCAGAGGCTGGATCAGTAAAGGGCAGAGAGCTCCACTCGGACTCAGACACCAGCAAGGTGGAGGTGGGGTACTGGTATGGGCTGGTGTCATCAAAGATGAACTTGTGGGACCTTTTTGGGTTGAGCATGGAGTGAAGCTGAACTCCCAGACCTACTGCCAGTTTCTGGAAGACAACTTCTTCAAGCAGTGGTACAGGAAGAAGTCGGTATCGTTCAAGAAAAACATGATTTTCATGCAGGACAATGCTCCATCACATGCCTCCAACTACTCCACAGCGTGGCTGGCCAGTAAAGGTCTCAAAGAAGAAAAAATAATGACATTGCCCCCTTGTTCACCTGATCTGAACCCCATAGAGAACCTGTGGTCCCGCATAAAATGTGAGATCTACAGGGAGGGAAAACAGTCCACCTCTCTGAACAGTGTCTGGGAGGCTGTGGTGGCTGCTGCACGCAATGTTGGTCGTAAACAGATCAAGCAACTGACAGAATCTATAGATGGAAGGCTGTTAGTGTCATCATAAAGAAAGGTGGCTATATTGGTCACTAATTTTGGGGGGTTTTGCTTTTGCATGTCCGAAATGTTTATTTCTAAATTTTGTGCAGTTATATTGGTTTACCTGGTGAAAATAAACAAGTGAGATGGGAATATATTTGCTTTTTATTAAGTTGCCTAATAATTCTGCACAGTAATAGTTACCTGCACAAACAGATTTCCTCCTAAGAGGGACAAATCTAAAAAAAAAACACTCCAACTTCCAAAAATATTAAGCTTTGATATTTATGAGTCTTTTGGGTTGATTGAGAACATAGCTGTTGATCAATAATAAAAATAATCCTCTAAAATACAACTTGCCTAATAATTCTAAACACAGTGTAAAAGAGCTGATGGGTGGGGATCCAACAATCTTCTATTGTTCACATATCCTACATTAAAGTTTTTATCTGTGGGCCTAAAAACTCAGAAGCAGGTAGTTGCTAGCTACCTTCTGTTCTATCCAATACCAACAGGGAGCGTTAATTGACCTCTCCTGACGGCGATTCATCTGCTCCACGTCAACATACCAGCTCGTCCTCTTCCCGGCTGCTCTGTCAAAGGGGGTGTCACTGCTGATGTCATGCTGCTTGACAGCAGGATGAGGAGTAGCAGCTGTCAATCAGCATAACATCAGCAGCACACACCGTAAACAGAGCAGAGCGGAAGAGAAGCCGCTGCTCTATTGACATGATGTCAGTTGTTGGCTGGAGAGGTCTGTGACCACTCTGTGACTGATTAATGAGGACTCCTTGACGATGGTTGATGGGCTCACACTATTTGGCCAAATTTTTTGCAAAGCATCTCATAAATATTTTTCCTGATGTTCAAAAGCCATTTTGCTTTTCATATTTTATGTATCTCATATTCGACATGCTTTGGCACGATAGAGTGCAACCTTTTTTTGTATATTGTATATGGAGGTAGCTGCTCCTGGTATGCACCTATTCACACCAGTTTGGATGTGCCAGTCGTTTTTCTGTCATTTCTATGTTGGCTTACTGACTGAGCACTCCTCCCTTCACCATGTGGTTTTTAATTACATCTAATCACATTTGGTTCTGGCCAACCCATATATGTAGGCTTTACTGAGAGAGGTGTCCACATTCACCCATGCATACAGATATTAGCCTTAGGTAAGTGTTCACATTTGGACAGGGAGGTCAGGGACCCATCAGATTAATGAGGCCACCTTGACGATGGTTGATGGGCTCACACTATTTGGCCAAATTTTGTGCAAAGCGTCTCATAAATATTTTTCCTAATGTTCAAAAGCCATTTTGCTATTCATATTTCACATATCTCATATTCAACATGCTTTGGCATGGCAGAGTGCAACCTTTTTTTTGTATATGTGACCACTCTGTAGTGACAAAGATCATCACCGGGCACAGCAAGCAGGTAGTTGACAACAAACTTCCTGTTAGTTCATAGGCCCATAGTAAAAATAATAAATAGTGCCGGATAACCTTTAACTATAATAAAGTCATCGCCCTCAGAAGATCCTGAGGTGCAGGGTCTTATGTCCTAAAACCAAATTCATTGTGGATGAAACTATTATTATACTGAAAGAAGGTAAATGAGGTTAACAATACAACTCATCAATCTATGGGGATCAGGATTTGGGATTGAGACCTCCGCTGGGTTCACTTTAGCAATGCGTATGTTTTACATATACAATAGTATAGGCTTGGTTCCATTGAAGCCAAGATTTGTTTCTGTGGGAATCAGGTTGTATCTATAATGTTATTACTCATAATTTGCTTATAATTTCAGGTTAAGCTACAATCGCCGTAAATGAGAGGATTCATCTCAATTATATGTGTAGTGTCAGCAGATGACATGCGCTGTATTATGAGTAATTAAAATGAAGCAGAAGAAGTGCGCGGTAACAATATGGTAAGAAAGAGCAAGAGTCTCTGTGGTGAAAATAAGGACATTGAACAGACTGGAATTTATGAAACTTGGATTAAGGATATTTTGTGAATTTCAAAACCTTTACATCCTTGTTTAGAATTGGTATTAAATTCTGTGAGAGGAAAAAGCAAGGTTCCTATGTATTTATTTGGTTACCATAGTTCAGAATAAAGCGTAAGGCACTAAGACCCCGATTCATCAAACAGTTTTCCCTAGAATGCTGTCCTTAAACTGTGTGAAATTTTGCAGAATTTGGTATAATGCAATAACTATGTGGGCTCCATGTCTTTTTCTCGCACAACTTATAGGTTGTGCAAAAAATGTGTGACTTTTTGAAAAGAAAGCAGAGATTCACAGGAATGGAGGGAATGGCCGGCAAATTCACCACTGGATAATTTCCTTTTAATCGGTTGCTGACATTTTATGAACTATGCCGACATGATGTCTGCCTTGAACTCGGCTTAAAGGGATTGTCCACTACTTAGACTTCTGAATCCCTTTGTTTCCTCCTAATAAAATAATAACACCTACACTCATCTCTGATGACATCGCAGTTCCTGTGGTTTTAGCACTGGCTTTCCCGGGATCACATGACATCTTTATGTTATGTGATGCCTGAGGCCAATCAGTGGTGGTTTCACTGTCCTATCCTACTGACGTAATTGACATCGGGAGGATGTGAGAGCTGTGGCTGCTCTCTTACTTCCTCTGGAAGTCTTGATTTGTCTGAAGAAGGAAAGAGTGAAGCCAGTGGCTGCAGGGATTGTTTTACATAACAATGTCATGTGTGCCTGGGAACAGAAAGTGCTGACACGACTGGCGCAGCGCCGGCACTAGAAGTGAGTATAGTGTTATTATTGTACTGGTGGGGGGGACAGACAGAGATTCAGAAGGGGTGGTCAGTAGTTAACTGACAACTGTTCTGTCAAAGTGCCAAATCTGTCCCTACCCGTTTAACCTTCAAGATACCGTGGTCAGTTGTCATTGTAGCATCCAGAGAGGGATCTCTCTGTCTACCTATCGGCACAACCATTGATGCAGGGTGCTGATGGTTGTCATGCCAACCAGAGATCAAAGAATGATCCCTGGGTCTGCCAGGTAATGTGGCCTGTTAGGCCCTGCCAGAAGCAAGGTCTAACAGGTCTGCTGCCAGTGTAACAATGACAGATTTAACACCATGCAATATATATCTATCACCGGGTATTAGCCCAATGATCAGACTACAAAATTCCATAGAAAGACTAAGTAAAAAAGGAAAAAAATATTTATATTTATATACCTGCAATTGTCCATGAATCCTCTAGGAATTCTCTTGTAGTATTATTAAGTAATAAATCAGTAAATAAGCATATCTAAGCAACTAATATATCTTATCATGGAAATGTGTATGTTTATTCACTTATTAGAAACTTTTTCTCCTCCTAATTTGTCTTTCATCATTCACTAATATCAACAGCTAAAAGACTGCCAGCTCACTGAGGGATCAGATTATCTGCTTATTGAAGTCTATTTAGAATTGAGGGAGGGAAGGAGGTAACAGCAGAGTGAGAAGCAGATAAAAAGAATGATGCACATGCATACCCATACCTATGCTGCATTCTAGTGTTTAATCTCACCCAAGAGCTGGATCCACAGGTACACTAATCAGGTCTGCTGTATAAGGTCCTCCATGCTGCTTCTGAATTTGTGCTAAAAAGAGACAGGAAAGCAAAAAACCCTTGTGTCTCTGTGTACTGTGTATGGGAGACATTATAGAAACTAGTTTCAACCAATTAGCTTATATTCAATTGAAATATTAGTGATAAAGGGGAAAACTGGAAATAAATGCAGTATACCAATTATATAATGTCCAGAATCTGTGTTATTCTTCATGTACACATATGACAGCTTATTCTGAACAAGCAATTCTTTATAGATAGTACTTTGGTATTAGAAATCACGTGCTTAGTGGTAGGAAGGAGAGACATACCTAACATGTGTGATAAAGTCACTGATAAAGTGCTGGAGGGGAGATATGTTTCATTACGCCTAATGGTGTCAGTGATATAAAACCCAGAGTTTTTCCTCCAGCACACTAAGTGTTGTGAGGGGATACGCTAATTTGCATAATGTGGACATCCATAGAGTGGGTGAGAGGATATCTACCTTATCTCCACCCCAGGGTGTAGTCTGTGGCTTAAGTAGCTGGCCTGCAAAGGCAGCAGGGTTCAGTGTCAGGAGAGGAACACTCCAGAGAAGTTGCTGTGCTGGAACCAATCTGAACCGTGTGTGTGTTCTGCTAGCGGTGAGTGAGAGGAACCTCGCTCTCAAGAAGACGGTGCTCTCTGTTATCAATTTTGTTTTGTTTACCTGTTTTTGCCCAGAGGGCTGTATTTGTTTTATACGTAGAAAAGGAAAAGAATCGGCACTCCAACCTGTATGGTAAAATTTCAAAACTTTATTCCGGCTTGTCAAGCCATGTTCAAAACATGGAAAAACACCTGACGCGTTTCTGGTGCGTTAGAAGCACCCTTACTCATAGGTAAAGTTTTGAAATTTTACCATACAGGTTGGAGTGCTGATTCTTCTCCTTTTCTACGTATTTGCTGTGCTCACCAGCGGAACGAGCACCCACATGTTTTCTTTTGAATTGGACCCAGCCTAAGGTGGTTTCATTCTTTGGATTATGTCGAAGGCTCCTGCAGCGACCCCACATAAGGGCAATGGGGTACTTGGTACCGGGTCCTTCGATTCGGGGAATGTCACGGTGGCCTGACCTGGTCTGTGGCCCTTTGAGGGGCGCCCAATAAAAGGTGAAGTTTGTATAATGTTCGTGACGCCACCTGTGGTATTCGGTCAGGGTCACCGACGCTGTTTAGGGGTCCGCTGGGGTGATGTTATGGCAGCTAGATGGTATACCTTCCCACAGGTGAAGTGTATCCCCAGGGCTTCCCAAA
The DNA here is from genome assembly GCF_051348905.1 of Ranitomeya variabilis. Classification (NCBI taxonomy): domain Eukaryota; kingdom Metazoa; phylum Chordata; class Amphibia; order Anura; family Dendrobatidae; genus Ranitomeya; species Ranitomeya variabilis. The sequence goes on along the minus strand of NC_135237.1, from coordinate 468,556,971 downwards.
AGTGTAGATGGTGGATGGTGTAAGGCGTGGTAAATAACGAGGACACAAGGTTCCAGTCTCTTTACCTTTTACTGAAGACTTCAGTGTCCACAGTCCTGGGCATCGGATCACGGGGTAGGCAGAGTCCGGCCGGTCTGAAGGCAAATCCAGAGTCTCCTTATCCAGGTGGAATGCAATAGCCTTCCTATGCACACAGTAACACAGTAGGTCCTCACTTGCTTAAGCTCTAATGAAGTCCTCACTGTTTTTACTCTTCTCTCTCTGTTCCCCGTGGTCAGATAGAACAAAACCCGTATGACTGATGGCCTGAGGCTTGTTTATAGGGACCCTAGAAATGCCCTGACCCCCACAAGTTGCCACCTGTCTTCTTAGGTATTAAGATCGGGCTGCCAACTTGGAATTGACTGTCCTGCCAGTCTCTGAAGCAATGGCGTAGAGCACTTTACTCCCTCGGTATTCTGGCTACCGGAACGCGCACCAGATGGATGCAGCTCCTCTCGTCTACTATCCTCTCTGGTATCCACTTGTTGCTATGCCTTAGTTTCTGACTCACTAAAACACGCTTCCTTTCAATGTCTCTTTCTTAGGATGCTGCCGCATGGGTTGCAGGCGCAGCTCCGTGGACCCTCGTCCTCCTCAGTCCGTAGTCTGGATCTGACTGGACCTTGCTCCAGCCAGCTCGGTCTGGAGACCTTTCTCTCTCAGTCTCCAGCCAGGAACTTTCTGACTAACTTTCCCTCCAACTACCAGTTTTACCTAACTGTGAGGAGTGGCCTAATAGATAGAACCTTTGCTCCCCCTGGTGGCTGGAGTGTGAAGTGTGTGGTGTGTTTGTGATACCTGGACAGAAGATCTCCTTTATTGCCTCCAGACGTAATATCACTCCCCCTGGTGGAGGAACAATATTACTGCAGCAACCAGGACTCTGGGGCTTTTATCCTAAGTCATATTGAAAGGCTCGTCAAAGGATTGATATTGACTCTTAGGTTGCTAAATTTCAGATCTAAGGGGGTTTTGAACATTCCGCACCGTCACCAATCTGCTGTCATGAGCTCTGGCATGTCTGCAGTGAATGGAACTGAACAGCACAGCTCTATTTGCTACCAAGACCTGCATCTCAGTGCCTATTCAAAGGAATGGGTTTTTTAATTGATTACTGTTTCCACAAATTTTGCATAAATTTCAAGACTGCACTTAGGATATCTTCAAAGTTCTAGCAATTTTCCAGATTAACATGTCTTAAAGTATTTATGGACTGTCATGTCTCTTAGTTGAGTGGTTCTTGCCATATTCTGGCTTAGTATTTGTGGAATGGGCCTCAGCAAGGTAAGGAACTGTGTACCAGCACTGCCCCAGCAAAACACACCTGATGGTCACAGAAACTTTCCAAATGCTGGCGACTCCATATGTAAACCCATGACAAGGCATATCTGTTCATTAGAAGCCATTCCAGGTAATGACTTGATTAAGTTGAGAGAATGCCAAGGGGGTGTAAAGCTATCACAAGAGTAAAAGGGGGGCACTTCAAGTAATGTTATGTTTAGCACATATTGTTTTTTTTTTCCAATGTGTATTTCTTTAGTCATTCTTTCTCCTGTGTTGCCTTCAGTCTAAATGTACAATGTGCACATTCCAATAAGAACAAGAAAAACTATTGAATGAACAGGCGGGCGCAAACTTTTGATTGATATTGCATATATAGAGAATATTTAATTCAACCCGTATCCTATTCTCTAAATACAAATTTACATATTTTATATTTGAAAACGTGCAAAATATAATTTTATTTATCTTTCAGAGTGAACGCCATTAAAAATAATGCCAGAATTGCCATCTTTTGGTCACCGAGCCTCCTTAAAAGTTTGCATAAAAGCGAATGTTGCATGTACCTCAAAACTGTGCCACTAAAAACTATAACTTTACCCACAAAAAATAATCATTAAATTAGTTCCATTGACAAAAAATACAGAAAAAAATATGTTTCTTTATATATCAAGCGAAGCAAAACATAAAAACCTAGATACATGTGGTATCTCTGCAACTGTACTGTGGGACATGTAGAATAAAGTTACCAGGTTGTTTTTAACACACTAACATTTTAAGAGAGAAACCTCAGTACAAACGGTGAAACTGACTTATTTTTTTTTGCCATTTGCCATTTCATAGTTACATCCCTGCATGGGTTGAAAAAAGACACAGGTCCATAAAGTTCAACCTTTCTACACCAGTTATACATTCTCTATGGCTAGATTTCACCCACCAATTTTTTTTCACAACTTTTGGTACTTTTTAGCAGGTGTCTGGAGAATAAAGGAAATTCATGGGAGCGATGTAGCTCTTTTTTCCTACTGAAATAAAAATACACGACCAATCTAAGCTTCCATATCTATGAGGAAGTTTGGAAAGATAGCTTGTAGTGATGAGCCTACGTGCTCGGATAAGGAGTGCTCGAAAAATCTGTCCCTGCGCCTGCATGTCCCCCAGCTGTTTGACAGAAGGGACTGGTTGTTTGTAAGGCAATCCCTGTATGTGTTGTGGCTATTGAACAGTCGCGAGACATGCAGGCATGGGGACGCAAATATATTATTCGAGCACGCCGAAGACACTCGGTTAGCACCCGAGCATGCTCGGATAACACCTTATCCCAGCACAATTGCTCATCACTACTGACTTATCTCACATATTGCTGTCTAAAAGGGTTTGTTTCACTGTGATTGTTCCCCAATTCATTATTACTTCAATGGGAGACCCAGTTTGGCTAAATCAAAAACTATGAAAATATTTTTTTTAAGACTGAAGCTATTTTTTAGACTGAATATTGCTGATTTCAGCAATGTTCACAAATTGAATGTGGGCAGAAAAACTTTTTGGAAAGTGTATTTGAAGATGACCAGATCAAATATGCTCTTGCGCCTATTTTATTCTCTCTGAGTATTCCTTTTTTTTAAAATAATTTCTGTGTTTGTTTTAAGTCCACTATATTGTTCTAGAGATATGGGGGCCGGCACATCAGAAAACTTGTGTAAAACACTTTAAATAGTTGAAAAAAAATAGCGACTTTTGGTGTTTTCACACCAGTTTCAAGCAGCTCCACCAAAATGTGCTGGGAGGGAATGGGGGCTACGCTCATCTGTCAATTTTATGGAATGTATCGTCGTTTTTTACACCAAAAATGTTTCTCCGGTCACTCATTGAAAAAACATTTCTGTTGAGTCTCATGGAGGCACACGCCACTGAGATGTGCCAAATTCATTAACTTCAGTGGGTGCAGAGAAGAGCGACTAATGTTATTAAGGGAATGGGTAGACTGCATTACCAAGACAGTATCAAACTTGGAGTCATTCAGTTTGGAAAAAGAAGGAATAGGGGTGCACAAATATACGAGGGGACCGTACAAAAATCCTGTGACTATGGGGCATCTACACAAAATAAAGTTGAATGATAATCACAGAGTGGGAGTCTTTACGGTAAGAGCAGTGAGATTATCGGGGTCTCTGCCACACAATGTTGTAATGGGCTATTCACTAAACAAGTACAAGGAGGGCCCGGATGTCTTACATGATAAATATATACATTACAGGCTATGGTTACTATATTCTGTGACGGGACGATGATCCAGGGAACTAGTCTGATCCCATATGTGAAGTCGGGAAGGAATTTTTCCCCCAATATGGAGCAACTACGATCTACTTCATGGGCTTTTTGCCTTCCTCTTGATCAACAGGTTAGGTTATAGGTTGAACTCCACGGACTTATGACTACCTTCAACCTTAAAATTATGAGACACCTGTTAAATCTGGCAAAATCAGAAATTCCCAGTATTCAGATGTAGTGTTGAGCGATACCTTCTGATATCGGAAAGTATCGGTATCGGAAAGTATCGGCCGATACCGGCAAAATATCGGATCTCGCCGATACCGATACCCGATACCAATGCAAGTCAATGGGACGAAAATATCGGAATTAAAATAAACCCTTTCTTTCCTTGTAGGTTCATTCTACATGAAGGAAAACAACTAAGAATAATGTAGGATGTATTGGGGGAGGTGGCGGAGACATTAAAGGCATAGAGGTTTAGCCCAATCAAATAGAATAGCAGGAATTTTAATTTTTTTTTAAGACGTTCGGAGTTACAAAGATATTGACTATGTTAAGATTTTTTTTATTTTGTCAGATATTGATGTTTCACTACTTTCACGCCCTTCACCTTTTTTTTTACTTCTCCCACACTTTCTTCTTCATCATCATCAGCATCTTTGACATCAACTTCTTCTTCACCTTATTCATCTTCTTCTTCATCTTCTACCTATTATTTTTTTTTGTTACATTGTTCATATTCTTTTTATTTAACTATTATTCTTCTTCATATTCAACTTCTTCATCATATTCTTATTTGTGACAGGCATTCCCGTAGTTGTTATCTATAAAAGTTTGAAGATTACACCTTCCGTTCAGCCTGTCACAAAAGAGTTACATTTGTCCGCGTTCAGTTTGGCCTGCAGCATCAGGCTTTATCCAGGGGCACCACGAGGAGGAACGGACTCACCCCCATACACTGCTTAGTCTTCTTCTGCTTATAATTTAGATAATATTTTTTGCTCTGATATTTAGTGTTATGCTTAATGTTCTTCTGCTCTTTGTTATGCAGCCTCTTGTTCTTCTGCTTCTCGGTCTCCCATGTCGTCGTCGTCTCCAGGGTCGTCGTCTCCGGGGTCGTCGTCATTGGGGTGGTCTTCAGGGTCATCGTCTCCAGGGTCGTCGTCATCTCAGTGGTTGTCGTCTCTGGTGTCGTCGTCATCTTAGGGGTGGTCTTCCGGGTCATCGTCTTTAGGGTCTTGAACTTGGAAATGTAGCAGAAGGTACAAGAAGGCTGAGAAAATGCCGAGAAACAGCTGATGGAACTGGAACTCGGATGGCTACCCGAAGGTCCAAGAGCCAATGGAACTACCGAGGACCAGCTAACGTTACTGGAACCCGGTTACTAAGCAGGAGGTACCCGTGCCTGAAAGCACTACCAAGGACCACCTGACGTTGGTGGAACTCGGATACCCAGAGGGAGGCACCTAAGCCAAAGGCTCTGCCCGGAACCAACTGACGGTACTAGAACCAGGATGGGGAGCAGAAGGTACAAGAGCAAAAGACATTGCCGAGAACCAGCTGACGGTACTGGAACCCGGATGGGTAGCCGAAGGTCCAAGAGCCAATGGAACTACCAAGGACCAGCTGACGTTACTGGAACCTGGTTACTAAGCAGGAGGTACCCGTGCCTGAAAGCACTACCAAGGACCACCTGACGTTGGTGGAACTCGGATACCCAGAGGGAGGCACCTAAGCCAAAGGCTCTGCCCGGAACCAGCTGACGGTACTGGAACCAGGATGGGGACCTATTCAAGCTTGTCTTCTTAGAGCCCCAACTAGTGGGGTTGGAGCAAAGGGTCAGCAGGGGGAGCAGAGTGTAGGCCGAAGCCTACACTGGAGGCATTTGGAGGTCTGTTGTGTCTGCGTGGCATTTGCAGGACACGATGCCGGCTACACAGCAGGGGAACAGCTGGCATTGCTGAACCCCACTGACACATTGGCGGGTGTTTTTCTCTGTGCAGCCAGCACTTCCGGGCACCAACTGGCAGTGTTAGAGCCCAGGCTCTGCGGGAGGAGCAGAGTGTAGGCCGAAGCCTAATTGAACCAATTTTAAATGTAACCTTTAACCCTCCTTCAGGTGTTACAAACTAGAAGAGCCACACCTTGGGCAGCAGTAATGCTGCCCAAGTCAAAGGTTGCTCTTTTAATTTTGTTTCTTGCACACGCTGAATGAAACACGTACAACATTTAAGCCCTTATACAGTCAAACTATCTTGGAGGAGGGAGTTCCCTTCGTAATGAGACGCAGCACAGCTGTCAAAAATGCCACCTTGGTGCTGGGCGCAGCCTCCTGAGCGTCGTTATTTGCTGTACAGGAATCTGCGCTGTCGTGTTATCCCTTGGCCATGCGCTGTTAGCGCTGCCTGTCTTCTGACATCATTTAATGTCAGCCGGTGCGGTTCGCGATGCCCATGAATACCAGCCCCGCAGTGTCTTTTCAGTAATTCACACTGCGGGGCTGGGATTCATGGCCTTGCGCAGTCAATATGTTTGCCTCTCACACTCGTGTCCTTACACCTGCTTCAGACTGTGCGGCATCAGCTGATCCCTTATCGCATGCCACGGCCATGAAGCCGTACAGTCTGAAGAAGGCGGAAGGAGATGAGTGACAACAGGCGAAGATATTCACTGCTCATGCCTGTCAATCACACCCTCGCAGTCAAAATAAATAAGACACCGAGGGGCGCTGTGTCGGGCAGGGCGGCTGCAGAGGCGCACCCAGCCAACCAATGATGTCAGAAGACGGGCAGCACTACCAAGGGGGTTGCAGCGTGTCATTACAAAGGAAAGTCACACCTCAGGGATGGTTTAATGGTCTCAGGGGACACATTTTAGACGTGTTTCGTTCGGCGTGTGCAAGGAGAGTAACTTAATGAGCCACCTTGTACAAATGCAGCATTACTGCTGTACAAGGTGGCTGTTATACATGCCAACGCCGGCGGGGGGGAGAGGGGCCCTTCAATTTCAGTTCTTGTGTCTGCGTGGCGTTTGCAGGACACGATGCCGGCTACACAGCAGGGGAACACCTTGCGTTACTGAACCCCACTGACACATTGGCTGGTGTTTTTCTCTGTGCAGCTAGCACTTCCGGGCGCCAACTGGCGGTGTTAGAGCCCAGGGTCAGCAGGAGGAGCAGAGGGAGCAGAGTGTAGGCCGAAGCCTGCACTGGCGGCAGCTTTGTGTCTGCGTGGCTTTTGCAGGACACGTTGCCAGCTACACAGCAGGGGAACAGCTGGCGGTGCTGAACCCCACTGACAGAGTGGCGGGTGTTTTGCTCTGTGCAGCCAGCACTTCCGGGCACCAACTGGCGGTGTTAGAGCCCAGGGTCAGCAGGAGGAGCAGAGGGAGCAGAGTGTAGGCCGAAGCCTGCACTGGCGGCAGCTTTGTGTCTGCGTGGCTTTTGCAGGACACGTTGCCAGCTACACAGCAGGGGAACAGCTGGCGGTGCTGAACCTCACTGACAGAGTGGCGGGTGTTTTACTCTGTGCAGCCAGCACTTCCGGACACCAACTGGCGGTGTTAGAGCCCAGGGTCAGCAGGAGGAGCAGAGGGAGCAGAGTGTAGGCCGAAGCCTGCACTGGCGGCAGCTTTGTGTCTGCGTGGCTTTTGCAGGAAACGTTGCCAGCTACACAGCAGGGGAACAGCTGGCGGTGCTGAACCCCACTGAAAGAGTGTCGGGTGTTTTTCTCTGTGCAGCCAGCACTTCCGGGCACCAACTGGCGGTGTTAGAGCCCAGGCTCTGCGGGACGAGCAGAGTGTAGGCCGAAGCCTAATTGAACCAATTTTAAAGGTAACCTTTAACCCCCCCTCAGGTGTTACAAACTAGAAGAGCCACACCTTGGGCAGCAGTAATGCTGCCCAAGTCAAAGGTTGCTCTTTTAATTTTGTTCTTGCACACGCTGAATGAAACACGTACCACATTTAGGCCCTTATACAGTCAAAACTGTCTTGGAGGAGGGAGTTCCCTTCTTAATGAGATGCAGCACAGCTGGCAAAAATACCACCTTGGTGCTTGGCGCGGCCTCCTGAGCATCGCATTTTGCTGTACAGGAGTCTGCGCTGTTGCATTATCCCTTGGCCATGCGCTGTCCGTCTTCTGACATCATTTGATTTCGGCTGGTGCGGTTCGCGATGCCCATGAATCCCAGCCCAGCAGTGTCTTTACATTGTTTCACACTGCGGGGCTGGGATTCATGGCCTTGCGCAGTACATATGTTCGCCTCTCACTCGGGTCCTTACACCTGCTTCAGACTGTGCGGCGCCAGCTGATCCCTTATGGCATGCCACGGCCATGAGGCCGCACAGTGTGAAGAAGGTGGAAGGAGATAAGTGCCAGGCGAAGATAGGCACTGCTCATGCCCATCAATCACACCCTCGCAGTCTAAAGAAATTAGACACCGAGGGGCGTTGTGTCGAGCAGGGCTGCCGCAGAGGCGCAGCTAGCCAAACAATGATGTGAGAAGACGGGCAGCGCTACCAACGGGGTTGCTGCGTGTCATTACAAAGGAAAGTCACACCTGAGGGACGTTTTAATGGTCTCAGGGGACACATTTTAGACGTGTTCAGTTCCACGTGTGCAAGGAGAATAAGTTTATGAGCCACCTTGCACAAATGCAGCATGACTGCTGTACAAGGTGGCTGTAATACATACAAACGCCTGGGGGGGGACAGGTTCCCTTCAATTTCAGTTCTTGTGTCTGTGTGGCTTTTGCAGGACACGTTGCCGGCTATGCAGCAGGGGAACAGCTTGCGTTACTGAACCCCACTGACACATTAGCTGGTGTTTTTCTCTGTGCAGCTAGCACTTCCGGGCGCCAACTGGCGGTGTTAGAGCCCAGGGTCAGCAGGAGGAGCAGAGGGAGCAGAGTGTAGGCCGAAGCCTGCACTGGCGGCAGCTTTGTGTCTGCGTGGCTTTTGCAGGACACGTTGCCAGCTACACAGCAGGGGAACAGCTGGCGGTGCTGAACCCCACTGACAGAGTGGCGGGTGTTTTGCTCTGTGCAGCCAGCACTTCCGGGCACCAACTGGCGGTGTTAGAGCCCAGGGTCAGCAGGAGGAGCAGAGGGAGCAGAGTGTAGGCCGAAGCCTGCACTGGCGGCAGCTTTGTGTCTGCGTGGCTTTTGCAGGACACGTTGCCAGCTACACAGCAGGGGAACAGCTGGCGGTGCTGAACCTCACTGACAGAGTGGCGGGTGTTTTGCTCTGTGCAGCCAGCACTTCCGGGCACCAACTGGCGGTGTTAGAGCCCAGGGTCAGCAGGAGGAGCAGAGGGAGCGGAGTGTAGGCCGAAGCCTGCACTGGCGGCAGCTTTGTGTCTGCGTGGCTTTTGCAGGACACGTTGCCAGCTACACAGCAGGGGAACAGCTGGCGTTGCTGAACCCCACTGACACATTGGTGGGTGTTTTTCTCTGTGCAGCCAGCACTTCCGGGCACCAACTGGCGGTGTTAGAGCCCAGGCTCTGCGGGAGGAGCAGAGTGTAGGCCGAAGCCTAATTGAACCAATTTTAAAGGTAACCTTTAACCCCCCCTCAGGTGTTACAAACTAGAAGAGCCACCTTGTGCAGCAGTAATGCTGCACAAGTCAAAGGTTGCTCTTTTAATTTTGCTCCTTGCACACGCTGAAAGAAACACGTATAACATTTAGCCCCTTATACAGTCAAACTGTCTTGGAGGCGGGAGTTCCCTTCGTAATGAGACGCAGCACAGCTGTCAAAAATCCCACCTTGGTGCTGGGCGCAGCCTCCTGAGTGTCGTTATTTGCTGTACAGGAGTCTGCGCTGTCGTGTTATCCCTTGGACATGCGCTGTTAGCGCTGCCCGGCTTCTGACATCATTTCCTGTCGGCCGGTGCGGTTCGCGATGCCCATGAATCCCAGCCCCTCAGTGTCTTTTCAGTAATTCACACTGCGCGGCTGGGATTCATGGCCTTGCGCAGTCAATATGTTTGCCTCTCACACTCGTGTCCTTACACCTGCTTCAGACTGTGCGGCGTCAGCTGATCCCTTATCGCATGCCACGGCCATGAAGCCGCACAGTCTGAAGAAGGCGGAAGGAGATGAGGGACAGGCGAAGATATGCACTGCTCATGCCCGTCAATCACACCCTCGCAGTCAAAATAAATAAGACACCGAGGGGCGTTGTGTCGGGCAGGGAGGCCGCAGAGGCGCAGCCAGCTGTTGTGAATTTGGATTCTGGGCTCCCCCGGTGGCCGCTTGTGGAATTGGACTTGTCATCCTCTTTCCTGTTTCACCTGATTCCATCAGTAGTGGGTGTCGCTATTTAAGCTCATTTCTCTGGTGGTTTCTTGCCGGTCAACAATGTTATCTGATGCCTCTCAGTGCTTGTTCCTGCTTCTAGACAACTACTAGATAAGTTGGACTTTTGTCCATGTTTTGTTTTGCCTATTTGTTCCAGTTCACAGCTGAAGTTTTGTTACTGTGTCTGGAAAGCTCTCGTTGATCAGGGATTGCTACTCTGGCGTTATGAGTTAATGCCAGAGTTTAAGGTAATCTCTGGATGGTGTTTTGTTAGTGTTTTTCTGCTGACCATGAAAGTATACTATCTGTCTTCTGCTATCTAGTAAGCGGACCTCAAATTTGCTAAGACTATTTTCCTGCTGCGTTTGTTGTTTCATCTGAACTCACCGTCATTATATGTGGGGGGCTACTGTCTTCTTTGGAATATTTCTCTAGAGGTGAGCCAGGTCTTATATTTCCCTCTGCTAGCTATTTAGGTCTTAGGCCAGAGCTGGGCATCTAGCGATAAATAGGAAATGCTACCTGGCTATTTCTAGTTGCGCGGCAGGCTTAGTTCATGGTCAGTATAGTTCCATCTTCCGAGAGCTTGTCCCTCTATAGGCTTGCTATGATCTCTGCCTGCAGAGATCATGACAGTTTGACCGGCCACTAAAGTGTTAAAGACCCTGGTTGAGAAAGGAGAGTTATAAGAAGTCTGCTGGAATTTTTTTTTTTTTTTTTTTTTTCTCCTCCAGTCTGCCTTGCTGCAGTCTTTTTTCTCTCTCTCCTCCTAATCTCTGTATGCTCTGTGTGCACCTGACAATAATGGATCTCCAGAGTGTAACTGCGGGTTTGAATAATCTCATCACGAAAGTACAAAATTTACAAGATTTTGTGGTACATGCTCCGGTATCTGAACCAAGAATTCCTTTGCCGGAGTTCTTCACAGGGAATAGAGCTAGCTTCCAGAATTTCCGAAATAATTGTAAGCTTTATTTGTCCCTGAAGTCTCGTTCAGCTGGAGACCCTGCTCAGCAGGTTAGGATTGTGATTTCCTTGCTCAGGGGTGACCCTCAAGATTGGGCCTTCTCATTGCCAGCAGGGGATCCTGCGTTACGCGATGTGGATGCGTTTTTTCTGGCCTTGGGCTTGCTTTATGAGGAACCTCATTTGGAACTTCAGGCAGAAAAAACTTTGATGGCACTATCTCAGGGGCAAGACGAAGCTGAAGTTTTCTGCCAAAAATTCCGTAAATGGTCTGTGCTTACTCAGTGGAATGAGTGCGCCTTGGCGGCAACTTTCAGAGAAGGTCTCTCTGATGCCGTTAAGGATGTTATGGTGGGGTTCCCTTTGCCTGCAGGTCTGAATGAGTCCATGACAATGGCTATTCAGATTGATAGGCGTCTGCGGGAGCGCAAACCGGTGCACCATCTGGCGGTGTCTATGGAAAAGACGCCAGAAAGTATGCAGTGTGATAGAATTCTGTCCAGGAGCGAGCGACAGAATTTTAGACGGAAGAATGGATTGTGTTTCTATTGTGGGGATTCTACTCATGTTATATCGGCATGCTCTAGGCGTACAAAGAAGCTTGATAAGTCTGTTTCCATTAGCACCATTCAGTCTAAGTTTATTTTGTCTGTAACCCTGATTTGCTCTTTGTCATCCATTGCCACGGACGCCTATGTTGACTCTGGCGCCGCTCTGAGTCTTATGGATTGGTCCTTTGCCAATCGTTGTGGTTTTGATTTAGAGCCTTTGGAGACTCTTATTCCTCTGAAGGGGATTGACTCCACCCCATTGGCTAATAATAAACCACAATACTGGACACAAGTAACCATGCGTATCAATCCGGATCACCAGGAGATTATTCGTTTCCTGGTGCTGTATAATTTACATGACGATTTGGTACTGGGATTGCCATGGTTGCAGTCTCACAACCCAGTCTTGGACTGGAGAGCAATGTCTGTGTTGAGCTGGGGATGTAAGGGTATTCATGGGGACGTACCTTTGGTTTCTATTTCGTCGTCCATTCCCTCTGAAGTCCCTGAGTTCCTCTCTGATTATCAAGACGTCTTTGACGAACCCAAGCTTGGGTCGTTACCTCCGCACCGTGAGTGCGATTGTGCCATAGATTTGATACCGGGTTGTAAATATCCAAAGGGTCGTTTGTTTAATTTGTCTGTGCCGGAACATGCTGCTATGCGGGAATATATAAAGGAGTCTTTGGAAAAGGGACATATTCGTCCATCTTCTTCTCCCTTGGGAGCTGGGTTTTTCTTTGTCTCAAAAAAAGACGGCTCTTTGAGACCATGTATTGATTATCGGCTTCTGAATAAGATCACTGTTAAGTATCAATACCCATTGCCATTGCTTACTGATTTGTTTGCTCGTATAGAGGGTGCTAAGTGGTTCTCTAAAATTGATCTTCGTGGGGCGTATAATTTGGTGCGGATCAGGCAGGGGGATGAGTGGAAGACCGCATTTAATACGCCCGAGGGCCACTTTGAGTATTTGGTCATGCCTTTTGGTCTTTCTAATGCCCCTTCAGTTTTCCAGTCTTTTATGCATGATATTTTCCGCGATTTTCTGGATAGATTTATGATAATATATCTGGATGATATTCTGATTTTTTCTGATGACTGGGACTCTCATGTCCAGCAGGTCAGGAGAGTTTTTCAGGTTCTGCGGTCTAATTCTTTATGTGTGAAGGGGTCTAAGTGCGTTTTTGGGGTCCAGAAAATTTCCTTTTTGGGGTATATTTTTTCTCCCTCTTCCATTGAGATGGATCCCGTCAAGGTGCAAGCTATTTGTGACTGGACTCAGCCCTCCTCTCTTAAGGGTCTTCAGAGATTTTTGGGCTTTGCCAACTTTTACCGCCGATTTATTGCTGGTTTTTCGGATGTCGTTAAACCACTGACTGATTTGACCAGACAAGGCGCTGATGTTGCTAATTGGTCCCCTCATGCTGTAGAGGCCTTTCAGGAGCTTAAGCGCCGTTTTGCCTCTGCCCCTGTGTTGCGTCAGCCTGATGTGAATCTGCCTTTTCAGGTTGAGGTTGACGCTTCGGAGATCGGAGCTGGGGCAGTGTTGTCGCAGAAAGGTTCCGACTGCTCCGTCATTAGGCCTTGTGCCTTCTTTTCTCGCAGATTTTCGCCCGCAGAGCGGAATTATGATGTTGGGAATCGGGAGCTTTTGGCCATGAAGTGGGCGTTTGAGGAGTGGCGCCATTGGCTCGAGGGGGCTAGACATCAGGTGGTGGTATTGACTGACCACAAAAATTTGATTTATCTTGAGACTGCCAGACGCCTGAATCCTAGACAGGCGCGCTGGTCTTTATTTTTTTCTCGCTTTAATTTTGTGGTGTCGTACCTACCGGGTTCTAAGAATGTTAAGGCAGATGCCCTTTCTAGGAGTTTTGACCCGGACTCTCCTGGTAATTCTGAACCCACAGGTATCCTTAGGGAGGGAGTAATTTTGTCGGCCGTTTCTCCTGATCTGCGGCGGTCCTTGCAAGAGTTTCAGGCGGATGGACCGGATCGTTGTCCGCCTGATAGACTGTTTGTTCCGGATGATTGGACCAGCAGGGTCATCTCTGAGGTACATTCTTCTGCATTGGCAGGTCATCCCGGAATTTTTGGTACCAGGGATTTGGTGGCAAGATCCTTCTGGTGGCCTTCTCTGTCACGAGATGTGCGAGTCTTTGTGCAGTCATGTGACGTTTGTGCTCGGGCCAAGTCTTGTAGTTCTCGGGCTAGCGGACTGCTGTTGCCCTTGCCTATTCCTAAGAGGCCTTGGACACACATCTCGATGGATTTTATTTCAGATCTGCCTGTTTCCCAGAAGATGTCTGTCATCTGGGTGGTCTGTGACCGTTTCTCTAAAATGGTCCATTTGGTTCCTCTGCCCAAGTTGCCTTCTTCTTCTGAGTTGGTTCCTCTGTTTTTTCAGAATGTTGTCCGATTGCACGGTATTCCTGAGAATATTGTTTCTGACAGAGGTACCCAATTTGTGTCTAGATTTTGGCGGGCATTCTGTGCTAGGATGGGCATAGATTTGTCTTTTTCATCTGCTTTTCACCCTCAGACTAATGGCCAGACCGAGCGGACTAATCAGACCCTTGAGACATATCTGAGGTGTTTTGTCTCTGCTGACCAGGATGATTGGGTTGCTTTTTTGCCATTGGCAGAGTTCGCCCTCAATAATCGGGCCAGTTCTTCCACCTTGGTGTCCCCGTTTTTCTGTAATTCGGGGTTTCACCCTCGATTTTCCTCCGGTCAGGTGGAATCCTCGGATTGTCCTGGAGTGGATGCGGTGGTAGAGAGATTGCATCACATCTGGGGGCAGGTTATGGACAATTTGAAGTTGTCCCAGGAGAAGACTCAGCGTTTTGCCAACCGTCATCGTCGTGTTGGTTCTCGGCTTTGTGTTGGAGATTTAGTGTGGTTGTCTTCTCGTTTTGTCCCTATGAGGGTCTCTTCTCCTAAGTTTAAACCTCGGTTCATCGGCCCTTATAGAATATTGGAGATTCTTAATCCTGTTTCTTTCCGTTTGGACCTCCCTGCGTCCTTTTCCATTCATAACGTTTTTCATCGGTCGTTATTGCGCAGGTATGAGGTACCTGTTGTACCTTCAGTTGAGCCTCCTGCTCCGGTGTTGGTTGAGGGTGAGTTGGAGTACGTTGTGGAGAAAATTTTGGACTCTCGTGTTTCCAGACGGAAACTCCAGTATCTGGTCAACTGGAAGGGTTACGGCCAGGAGGATAATTCTTGGGTCAATGCATCTGATGTTCATGCTTCTGATCTTGTTCGTGCCTTCCATAGGGCTCATCCTGGTCGCCCTGGTGGATCTGGTGAGGGTTCGGTGCCCCCTCCTTGAGGGGGGGGTACTGTTGTGAATTTGGATTCTGGGCTCCCCCGGTGGCCGCTTGTGGAATTGGACTTGTCATCCTCTTTCCTGTTTCACCTGATTCCATCAGTAGTGGGTGTCGCTATTTAAGCTCATTTCTCTGGTGGTTTCTTGCCGGTCAACAATGTTATCTGATGCCTCTCAGTGCTTGTTCCTGCTTCTAGACAACTACTAGATAAGTTGGACTTTTGTCCATGTTTTGTTTTGCCTATTTGTTCCAGTTCACAGCTGAAGTTTTGTTACTGTGTCTGGAAAGCTCTCGTTGATCAGGGATTGCTACTCTGGCGTTATGAGTTAATGCCAGAGTTTAAGGTAATCTCTGGATGGTGTTTTGTTAGTGTTTTTCTGCTGACCATGAAAGTATACTATCTGTCTTCTGCTATCTAGTAAGCGGACCTCAAATTTGCTAAGACTATTTTCCTGCTGCGTTTGTTGTTTCATCTGAACTCACCGTCATTATATGTGGGGGGCTACTGTCTTCTTTGGAATATTTCTCTAGAGGTGAGCCAGGTCTTATATTTCCCTCTGCTAGCTATTTAGGTCTTAGGCCAGAGCTGGGCATCTAGAGATAAATAGGAAATGCTACCTGGCTATTTCTAGTTGCGCGGCAGGCTTAGTTCATGGTCAGTATAGTTCCATCTTCCGAGAGCTTGTCCCTCTATAGGCTTGCTATGATCTCTGCCTGCAGAGATCATGACAGCCAGCCAACCAATGATGTCAGAAGACGGGCAGCGCTACCAAGGGGGCTGCTGCGTGTCATTACAAAGGAAAGTCACACCTCAGAGTCGGTTTAATGGTCTCAGAGGACACATTTTAGACGTGTTGAGTTCGACGTGTGCAAGGAGAGTAACTGAATGAGCCACCTGCATTACTGCTTTACAAGGTGGCTGTTATACATACAAACACCTGGGGGGGGGACAGGTTCCCTTCAATTTCAA
Organism: Ranitomeya variabilis; assembly: GCF_051348905.1. Taxonomy (NCBI): domain Eukaryota; kingdom Metazoa; phylum Chordata; class Amphibia; order Anura; family Dendrobatidae; genus Ranitomeya; species Ranitomeya variabilis. The sequence goes on along the minus strand of NC_135237.1, from coordinate 468,541,254 downwards.
TTCTTGTGTCTGCGTGGCGTTTGCAGGACACGATGCCGGCTACACAGCAGGGGAACAGCTTGCGTTACTGAACCCCACTGACACATTGGCTGGTGTTTTTCTCTGTGCGGCTAGCACTTCCGGGCGCCAACTGGCGGTGTTAGAGCCCAGGGTCAGCAGGAGGAGCAGAGGGAGCAGAGTGTAGGCCGAAGCCTGCACTGGCGGCAGCTTTGTGTCTGCGTGGCTTTTGCAGGACACGTTGCCAGCTACACAGCAGGGGAACAGCTGGCGTTGCTGAACCCCACTGACACATTGGTGGGTGTTTTTCTCTGTGCAGCCAGCACTTCCGGGCACCAACTGGCGGTGTTAGAGCCCAGGCTCTGCGGGAGGAGCAGAGTGTAGGCCGAAGCCTAATTGAACCAATTTTAAAGGTAACCTTTAACCCCCCCTCAGGTGTTACAAACTAGAAGAGCCACCTTGTGCAGCAGTAATGCTGCACAAGTCAAAGGTTGCTCTTTTAATTTTGCTCCTTGCACACGCTGAAAGAAACACATATAACATTTAGCCCCTTATACAGTCAAACTGTCTTGGAGGCGGGAGTTCCCTTCGTAATGAGACGCAGCACAGCTGTCAAAAATCCCACCTTGGTGCTGGGCGCAGCCTCCTGAGTGTCGTTATTTGCTGTACAGGAGTCTGCGCTGTCGTGTTATCCCTTGGACATGCGCTGTTAGCGCTGCCCGGCTTCTGACATCATTTCCTGTCGGCCGGTGCGGTTCGCGATGCCCATGAATCCCAGCCCCTCAGTGTCTTTTCAGTAATTCACACTGCGCGGCTGGGATTCATGGCCTTGCGCAGTCAATATGTTTGCCTCTCACACTCGTGTCCTTACACCTGCTTCAGACTGTGCGGCGTCAGCTGATCCCTTATCGCATGCCACGGCCATGAAGCCGCACAGTCTGAAGAAGGCGGAAGGAGATGAGGGACAGGCGAAGATATGCACTGCTCATGCCCGTCAATCACACCCTCGCAGTCAAAATAAATAAGACACCGAGGGGCGTTGTGTCGGGCAGGGAGGCCGCAGAGGCGCAGCCAGCCAACCAATGATGTCAGAAGACGGGCAGCGCTACCAAGGGGGCTGCTGCGTGTCATTACAAAGGAAAGTCACACCTCAGAGTCGGTTTAATGGTCTCAGAGGACACATTTTAGACGTGTTGAGTTCGACGTGTGCAAGGAGAGTAACTGAATGAGCCACCTGCATTACTGCTGTACAAGGTGGCTGTTATACATACAAACACCTGGGGGGGGGACAGGTTCCCTTCAATTTCAATTCTTGTGTCTGCGTGGCGTTTGCAGGACACGATGCCGGCTACACAGCAGGGGAACAGCTTGCGTTACTGAACCCCACTGACACATTGGCTGGTGTTTTTCTCTGTGCGGCTAGCACTTCCGGGCGCCAACTGGCGGTGTTAGAGCCCAGGGTCAGCAGGAGGAGCAGAGGGAGCAGAGTGTAGGCCGAAGCCTGCACTGGAGGCATGTAAATGTCTGTTAGTGTGCCAGCGTGGCGTTTGCAGGACACATTGCCGGCTACACAGCAGGGGAACAGCTGGCGTTGCTGAACCCCACTGACACATTGGCTGGTGTTTTTCTCTGTGCGGCTAGCACTTCCGGGCGCCATCTAGCAGCGTTAGAGCCCAGGGTCAGCAGGAGGAGCAGATAGGAGGTATTGCAGCACACACAGCAGGGGAGCAGCTGACGTTACTGAACCCCAATAACACGGCAGCAAGTGTGAACTGTGCATCCAGCACTTCCAGGCACCAACTGGCGGTGTTAGAGCCCAGGGACAGCAGGAGGAGAGGGAGCAGGGTGTAGGCCGAAGCCTGCACTGGAGGCAGTTTTAGGCCTGTTGTGTCTGCGTGGCGTTTGCAGGACATGAGGCTGGCTACACAGCAGGGGAACAGCTGGCGTTGCTGAACCCCACTGACACATTGGCTGGTGTTTTTCTCTGTGCAGCCAGCACTTCCGGGCACCAACTGGCGGTGTTAGAGCCCGGGGTCAGCAGGAGGAGCAGAGTGTAGGCCGAAGCCTGCACTGGAGCAAGTTGAAAGGGAACCTTTAACCCCCACCCCAGGCGTTTGTTGCTGAAAGAGCCATCTTGTACAGCACTAATGATGTAAAAGGAAAAGGTGGCTCTTTTAATTATGCTCCTTTCAAAGGCTGAACTGGACACTTATGAAATGTGTCCTCTCACACCGTTAAACCGTCCCGGAGGTGGGACTTTCCTTTGTAATGTGACGCAGCCCTGCCGTCATTCCTACCCCCTTGGCGCCATGCGCCGCCTCCTCAGCGTTGTTTGATTCTGTCCCGGAGCCTGCGCTGTTATGTTATCCCTTGGCCAGGCACACTTAGCGCTGCCCATCTTCTGACATCATTTGGAGTCAGTGGAATGGACAAAGAGCTAGCACTCGACTGTAGATGGAAGTAGGCGGTGCAAGTGAACGGAGTCCCAAGACCCCAAGAGCTCCAAGAGAATCAAATCACTGCACTCATCATAGTTCAAGTCAAATTTTGCTGAAGTGAATATTTTTATTGAAGGTGAAGACGAAGAAATAAGGCAATCAAAATAATAATTAACGTTTCGGCCACGCGGTGACCTTGATCACAACTGATGCTGTAACAAAAAATAGAAAAACAGTGTATGAACATATAATATATACAGTGCTCAAATGTACAAAATATACAAAATATACAGAGGACTATCCATACAAAGTATGGATATAATGGAGCACATGTCAAAAAAATCCTTAGAAAGACAAAAATTAATTTTATCATAATCAAAAGACCTATGTAGGATACAAGGACTTTAAAAACCAAGAAAGGGTTACTTGAAGATAGTAAGTATCTATAGGGATAGAAATGGTGTAGTAGGTAAAGATGGATTAATAGAAACTACGGCGAAACAGCCTAACATATGGTCACTCGGTGACCCCTTCCACTATCAATATGAATCCAAAAGAGAATAAGGAAGGTACAAAATATGTGAAAAAATGGTATAAATGTATTTAGCACACATATATAAAGACATATAAAACATAGCGTAGCAACATAAATACATAGATGTACCTATATGTATATAACAATACCCTAAAAATAGGGGGAGAGTAAGACAGGCTGTATGTACATAGAAAACCAAAAAGGAACACAATTCCCCAAAAGTATGCATCACAATGGCTATCATATATTATATAGCATCTGGATCTACTGCCCACACAGGGCTATATCATATGTCCAAATATAGTAATATCACAAAATAGTTGCTATCTCAGATCCCACATTTTAAAATAAGATGCTAAGTATGCCATATACCATGGAGTAATGTTAGAGAAATGTTAATAAAATTGATGGCTACATAAATGATACGCTGGTATAGCTATAGTGCCCATAAGTCTGATTGTCTTAGTCACATATCGGCATATCTCATGGACCATACTATAGTAAATACAATGGTATTGGTAAAGTTATAGCTATACTGATAGCCAAGCACAACAGGATCTATATGGTGCCCATATAATGGTTATGTCCACTGAAAATATCGCCTACCATATAGAGTACATATATTACCTGCAGCCATGATGTCACACCAGGGGATGGTCCTAATAGCGCACCTCGACGCGCGTTTCACTGCCCCCGCAGTTTCGTCAGGAGGTATGAATGTCCTGATGGTTACCCTTTTTATACTACTCCCTTCCTAATGTGCCTGACACCAGCTGATATCGGCGCACTCCCGCCATGTTGCGTCGCGGAGGGAGGGGCGGCGCTCATGGAGCGCGTCACCTGGTCACGTGTCCCGGTCACATGACCGGGATCGTAACCATGCCGACGCGTCACCATGGAGAGCAGCCGCCCATCTCACCGTAAGGCAGCGCATGCGCGGTGCGCGCACCAGCCTGCACCCGACCTGAGTGTGAGTGGCTATACATAATCACAGGGGATAGTGATAGACCAACAAAGGTACGCCAACGATGTGTGCATATAAATCCCCCCACTGGCGAATACCACAGCGCACTATGTTGTACCCTACCCCCTTAAGTTATTATTAAGTTAATTTATGCAAATAAAAAACCGCCCTATAAAGCAAAGTGTACAACACCATGTATATTAGCAAAAAGACAACATATCTTATATATAAACATAAATCATGACAGACTACTAGCTTGTCTCTATTCATGCAGAACGTCCCTTCATAGTGATGAAAAGTCCCGATCATTCAAGCCAACGGGGGGAGGCGATATCATACGAAGATAATCTTCATATCTTATATTTTGGTTATCAGAAGACTTGACATCATATTTTCATAATAATAATCGAGAATGGAAGTTCTAATACAAAAAAAGATATGAAAGTAAATATACATACCAATATTGAACATACAGTGTATACATTTCACCACCACACTCATCAGGCCAAAGGAGGTTGGATGGTTGAGACAAAAATACTCATGGAAGAATCAATAAAAACCACAAAGAATACAGAACATTAAAATTCGCGCTCAAACTATAAAAAGGATTTGAAGCTCAACATATCATTAAGGCCTTTAGGGGCCATCGTATTGAGGGAAACTATCCATTTTGTCTCTCTTTTTAAGAGTTCCCTCTTATAGTCCCCTCCTCGTATCCCTAACTGCACCCTATCAATACCTCTGACTTTAAACCATTTTGGGTTGCTGCCATGATGGCTTCTGAAGTGCTTCGGGATTGTCTTAAGTTTTGAAACATCTTGAGCTGTAGCTGCCTTTCTAATGTCCCGCATATGTTCTAAAACCCTCACCTTGAGTTGTCGGGTCGTCATGCCAATGTATATGAGTTTACACGGACAATACGCATAGTAGATGACCATGTCCGTAGTGCATGAGATATGATGTGTGATGGTATATGTACGAGTAGCATCACTATTATCAAATGTAAATGCTCTCTCTATACATTGGCATGCGGAGCAATCTCCACATTGGAAGCTACCCCATCTCGGGCCTCCTCTCTCAGAGAACGGAGACCTTTGGGGAGCCACATAGTGACTCCGTGTTAGCATGTCCTTGAGGTTTTTAGAACGCCTCCATGTAACAGACGGATTTTTAGGTAAAAACCTACATAGGTCCTCATCAGCACTTAGGATGGGCCAGTATTTCCTCAAGATGTCCATAATTTCTGTCCATCTCGAGTTAAAAGTTGTAATCAATCTAACTGGCTGTTCCTGTTCTAATATTTGTCTATTCTTCTGGGAAAGTAGCTGACTCCTAGGGGTAGCTAGAGCTCTCCTATATCCCTTCCTGATGGACCTGTGGTTATAGCCTCTCTGCTGTAAATTGTTAGTCAAAATCCTAGCCTGTTTTTTAAATTTAACATTATCAGAGCATATGCGTTTCATACGCAAGAACTGACCCACCGGAATCGCCCCAATTGTCTGTGGATGGTGTGCCGATGTGGCGTGGAGAAGAGAATTGGTTGATGTTTCCTTCCGATACACATCGGTCGTGACAAATCGACTTACATCTACCTCAATCATAACATCCAGAAACTCAATTCTTTCTTGGCTGTATTTATATGTTAGCCTAATGTTTTGTTGGTTGTTGTTTAATTGATTTATGAAAGCATTCAGTGAGGTTTCGTCACCCTGCCAGATAAAGAATATATCATCGATATATCTGGACCATGAGACCACGGCAGAGAAACTTTCCAAATTATATACGACTTCCCTCTCCCACAGCCCCAGGAACAAATTTGCGTATGAGGGCGCACAAGTCGCCCCCATCGCAGTTCCCTGGAGCTGTAGGAAAAATTTGTCTTTAAAAGTAAAAAAGTTATGAGTTAAGGTGAATTGCAAAAGATCGATGATGAACTGTATAAGCTCACCATCCAGGTCTGTCATTTGTAGGAAAAATCTTGATGCCGTGATCCCATGGTCATGACATATCGATGTATAGAGTGACTCGACGTCACATGTAACCAGGAACATATCCTGTTCCAGCTGAATATTATTAAGTCGAGTCAGAATATCAGTAGTATCTTTGATAAAAGATGGCAGGGTTTCTACACATTGTTGTAGATAAAAGTCGATAAATCTACATACCTGTTCATTTAGTCCGCCAATTCCAGAGACAATGGGGCGACCCGGCGGGTTGTTCATATCTTTATGTATTTTGGGTGTCAAATAGAATGTTGGCACCACTGGAAATTGGTTGATCAGGCCTTCCAACATCCTATTTGTTATCAATCCCTGATCTCGAGCATCCTGCAACATCGAATCCAACTCAGATTTAAACAAAGCCAGAGGGTTGGTCTCCAATTTCTTATAACAATGTCTGACATTCAATTGTCGCAAGGCCTCTCTTTCATACATCTCGCAAGGCCAGATCACAACATTTCCCCCCTTATCGGCCGGTTTGATGACTACCTGTTTCATATTACGAAGCTCCTGAATGGCCCTATTTTCCACATAAGTTAAATTAAATGAAGCTTTATTCTCAGGCAGTTTAGATAAATCACGTTTTATCAATTTAGCAAATATCTCAACATTACTACAAATACCTGAAGGGGGGAATTGCTGTGACCTGGCGTGCAGATGCGTAGGAGACCGGATATCCCCCATTGTGGCCTGTTCAGCCAGAAGTGTTTCCAAATCCGCCAAAGCTTGCTGCTCTATACTGGTAGGAAAATAATTTTTAGATTGATTAACAAAGAACTTTTTAAAGGTCAGTTTCCTAGCAAAGAGCTCAATGTCCTTAACAATCGTAAAGTAATCAAATTTGGCCGAGGGAGAAAAGGTGAGACCCTTTTCCAACACCCTAATCTGTGGCATAGTTAGAGGAATATTTGATAGATTAATTACCTTTAGATTTAGTGTATCCGTTTGCTCATCTTTCTGTGGTAATTGCGTGTACGGGCTGGAGGGAGAGGAGTCTCGGATCTGTGGGATGGTTGGTCTACATTGCTTCCCTCTCCTAACCCACTCCGTTTTCCTAAAAAAGGTTCTCCACATGATTCTTCAGATAATGATGACACAACCGATGAGGAGCGTGATACAGTTCTAGGGTGCAATTTTTTATATTGCCACCTATAGATTTTATTAGAAGAGTAATCTTGTAGGTCACGCTGAAATTTGCAAACCTTAGTCGCCTGTATTTCTTTTTCCCACTTATTTACATCTAAATCTAATTCCTTATCAAAAACGGCACATTCCTCTGTTGTCAGCACATCCTGAATCTTATTTCTTACTGTATCTATTTCTCCCTCAATGTTTTCCAAAGCCTTCCGGTCAGCGCCAATCAATAATTCAAGCAAAGTGCGAGAGCACTTGGTTAGTGCCTCTTCCCACCTGCCAGAAAAGGTAGAGTCATTGGCCTCCAATGTGGGGTAAATTTGTATCCTTAACCCTCTTGGCATGATGTCCTTTTGAAGGTAGTTCTCAAGGGATACCTTGTTCCACCACAACTTGGTGCGTTTCTTAATTAAATCCTTAATGTTGAGCTTCAAATCCTTAACATCACGGTTTTCCACTTCGACAGCCGCCTTATTACCAAATAGAGACCCTAGTTGGGGAATCCAATTCTTATATATGTGATAAGAATTGGATTCCCCAACTAGGGTCTCTATTTGGTAATAAGGCGGCTGTCGAAGTGGAAAACCGTGATGTTAAGGATTTGAAGCTCAACATTAAGGATTTAATTAAGAAACGCACCAAGTTGTGGTGGAACAAGGTATCCCTTGAGAACTACCTTCAAAAGGACATCATACCAAGAGGGTTAAGGATACAAATTTACCCCACATTGGAGGCCAATGACTCTACCTTTTCTGGCAGGTGGGAAGAGGCACTAACCAAGTGCTCTCGCACTTTGCTTGAATTATTGATTGGCGCTGACCGGAAGGCTTTGGAAAACATTGAGGGAGAAATAGATACAGTAAGAAATAAGATTCAGGATGTGCTGACAACAGAGGAATGTGCCGTTTTTGATAAGGAATTAGATTTAGATGTAAATAAGTGGGAAAAAGAAATACAGGCGACTAAGGTTTGCAAATTTCAGCGTGACCTACAAGATTACTCTTCTAATAAAATCTATAGGTGGCAATATAAAAAATTGCACCCTAGAACTGTATCACGCTCCTCATCGGTTGTGTCATCATTATCTGAAGAATCATGTGGAGAACCTTTTTTAGGAAAACGGAGTGGGTTAGGAGAGGGAAGCAATGTAGACCAACCATCCCACAGATCCGAGACTCCTCTCCCTCCAGCCCGTACACGCAATTACCACAGAAAGATGAGCAAACGGATACACTAAATCTAAAGGTAATTAATCTATCAAATATTCCTCTAACTATGCCACAGATTAGGGTGTTGGAAAAGGGTCTCACCTTTTCTCCCTCGGCCAAATTTGATTACTTTACGATTGTTAAGGACATTGAGCTCTTTGCTAGGAAACTGACCTTTAAAAAGTTCTTTGTTAATCAATCTAAAAATGATTTTCCTACCAGTATAGAGCAGCAAGCTTTGGCGGATTTGGAAACACTTCTGGCTGAACAGGCCACAATGGGGGATATCCGGTCTCCTACGCATCTGCACGCCAGGTCACAGCAATTCCCCCCTTCAGGTATTTGTAGTAATGTTGAGATATTTGCTAAATTGAGAAAAACGTGATTTATCTAAACTGCCTGAGAATAAAGCTTCATTTAATTTAACTTATGTGGAAAATAGGGCCATTCAGGAGCTTCGTAATATGAAACAGGTAGTCATCAAACCGGCCGATAAGGGGGGAAATGTTGTGATCTGGCCTTGCGAGATGTATGAAAGAGAGGCCTTGCGACAATTGAATGTCAGACATTGTTATAAGAAATTGGAGACCAACCCTCTGGCTTTGTTTAAATCTGAGTTGGATTCGATGTTGCAGGATGCTCGAGATCAGGGATTGATAACAAATAGGATGTTGGAAGGCCTGATCAACCAATTTCCAGTGGTGCCAACATTCTATTTGACACCCAAAATACATAAAGATATGAACAACCCGCCGGGTCGCCCCATTGTCTCTGGAATTGGCGGACTAAATGAACAGGTATGTAGATTTATCGACTTTTATCTACAACAATGTGTAGAAACCCTGCCATCTTTTATCAAAGATACTACTGATATTCTGACTCGACTTAATAATATTCAGCTGGAACAGGATATGTTCCTGGTTACATGTGACGTCGAGTCACTCTATACATCGATATGTCATGACCATGGGATCACGGCATCAAGATTTTTCCTACAAATGACAGACCTGGATGGTGAGCTTATACAGTTCATCATCGATCTTTTGCAATTCACCTTAACTCATAACTTTTTTACTTTTAAAGACAAATTTTTCCTACAGCTCCAGGGAACTGCGATGGGGGCGACTTGTGCGCCCTCATACGCAAATTTGTTCCTGGGGCTGTGGGAGAGGGAAGTCGTATATAATTTGGAAAGTTTCTCTGCCGTGGTCTCATGGTCCAGATATATCGATGATATATTCTTTATCTGGCAGGGTGACGAAACCTCACTGAATGCTTTCATAAATCAATTAAACAACAACCAACAAAACATTAGGCTAACATATAAATACAGCCAAGAAAGAATTGAGTTTCTGGATGTTATGATTGAGGTAGATGTAAGTCGATTTGTCACGACCGATGTGTATCGGAAGGAAACATCAACCAATTCTCTTCTCCACGCCACATCGGCACACCATCCACAGACAATTGGGGCGATTCCGGTGGGTCAGTTCTTGCGTATGAAACGCATATGCTCTGATAATGTTAAATTTAAAAAACAGGCTAGGATTTTGACTAACAATTTACAGCAGAGAGGCTATAACCACAGGTCCATCAGGAAGGGATATAGGAGAGCTCTAGCTACCCCTAGGAGTCAGCTACTTTCCCAGAAGAATAGACAAATATTAGAACAGGAACAGCCAGTTAGATTGATTACAACTTTTAACTCGAGATGGACAGAAATTATGGACATCTTGAGGAAATACTGGCCCATCCTAAGTGCTGATGAGGACCTATGTAGGTTTTTACCTAAAAATCCGTCTGTTACATGGAGGCGTTCTAAAAACCTCAAGGACATGCTAACACGGAGTCACTATGTGGCTCCCCAAAGGTCTCCGTTCTCTGAGAGAGGAGGCCCGAGATGGGGTAGCTTCCAATGTGGAGATTGCTCCGCATGCCAATGTATAGAGAGAGCATTTACATTTGATAATAGTGATGCTACTCGTACATATACCATCACACATCATATCTCATGCACTACGGACATGGTCATCTACTATGCGTATTGTCCGTGTAAACTCATATACATTGGCATGACGACCCGACAACTCAAGGTGAGGGTTTTAGAACATATGCGGGACATTAGAAAGGCAGCTACAGCTCAAGATGTTTCAATACTTAAGACAATCCCGAAGCACTTCAGAAGCCATCATGGCAGCAACCCAAAATGGTTTAAAGTCAGAGGTATTGATAGGGTGCAGTTAGGGATACGAGGAGGGGACTATAAGAGGGAACTCTTAAAAAGAGAGACAAAATGGATAGTTTCCCTCAATACGATGGCCCCTAAAGGCCTTAATGATATGTTGAGCTTCAAATCCTTTTTATAGTTTGAGCGCGAATTTTAATGTTCTGTATTCTTTGTGGTTTTTATTGATTCTTCCATGAGTATTTTTGTCTCAACCATCCAACCTCCTTTGGCCTGATGAGTGTGGTGGTGAAATGTATACACTGTATGTTCAATATTGGTATGTATATTTACTTTCATATCTTTTTTTGCATTAGAACTTCCATTCTCGATTATTATTATGAAAATATGATGTCAAGTCTTCTGATAACCAAAATATAAGATATGAAGATTATCTTCGTATGATATCGCCTCCCCCCGTTGGCTTGAATGATCGGGATTTTTCATCACTATGAAGGGACGTTCTGCATGAATAGAGACAAGCTAGTAGTCTGTCATGATTTATGTTTATATATAAGATATGTTGTCTTTTTGCTAATATACATGGTGTTGTACACTTTGCTTTATAGGGCGGTTTTTTATTTGCATAAATTAACTTAATAATAACTTAAGGGGGTAGGGTACAACATAGTGCGCTGTGGTATTCGCCAGTGGGGGGATTTATATGCACACATCGTTGGCGTACCTTTGTTGGTCTATCACTATCCCCTGTGATTATGTATAGCCACTCACACTCAGGTCGGGTGCAGGCTGGTGCGCGCACCGCGCATGCGCTGCCTTACGGTGAGATGGGCGGCTGCTCTCCATGGTGACGCGTCGGCATGGTTACGATCCCGGTCATGTGACCGGGACACGTGACCAGGTGACGCGCTCCATGAGCGCCGCCTCTCCCTCCGCGACGCAACATGGCGGGAGTGCGCCGATATCAGCTGGTGTCAGGCACATTAGGAAGGGAGTAGTATAAAAAGGGTAACCATCAGGACATTCATACCTCCTGACGAAACTGCGGGGGCAGTGAAACGCGCGTCGAGGTGCACTATTAGGACCATCCCCTGGTGTGACATCATGGCTGCAGGTAATATATGTACTCTATATGGTAGGCGATATTTTCAGTGGACATAACCATTATATGGGCACCATATAGATCCTGTTGTGCTTGGCTATCAGTATAGCTATAACTTTACCAATACCATTGTATTTACTATAGTATGGTCCATGAGATATGCCGATATGTGACTAAGACAATCAGACTTATGGGCACTATAGCTATACCAGCGTATCATTTATGTAGCCATCAATTTTATTAACATTTCTCTAACATTACTCCATGGTATATGGCATACTTAGCATCTTATTTTAAAATGTGGGATCTGAGATAGCAACTATTTTGTGATATTACTATATTTGGACATATGATATAGCCCTGTGTGGGCAGTAGATCCAGATGCTATATAATATATGATAGCCATTGTGATGCATACTTTTGGGGAATTGTGTTCCTTTTTGGTTTTCTATGTACATACAGCCTGTCTTACTCTCCCCCTATTTTTAGGGTATTGTTATATACATATAGGTACATCTATGTATTTATGTTGCTACGCTATGTTTTATATGTCTTTATATATGTGTGCTAAATACATTTATACCATTTTTTCACATATTTTGTACCTTCCTTATTCTCTTTTGGATTCAAAGATGGATTAATGTACCCTTATTAGGTAATTCGTATACCGTCATATGATAGTAGAGTAGAAAATTCAAAATTAAAGGTGGCCCTGATTTCTCCTGTTCAGAAACATTAGAAGAGCATGATATGGTATATATATATAGACTAGTGATGGTATAGATAACCCAGATGTTATTACATAGAGATGTATGTGACCCGTGGGGTTATAACACTAGACTGTATGTGGGAATACACAGCATATAGAGAGGTATTTACCCAGAGAGTGGCAGTAGGGACTTTAAATTCAATTGTAATTTGTCCAGGACAGAGTATCAATCGTTTTAACACATCTGCCGTACGTTGGATAGTCTGTAATACAAATGCATGTACAGGCTGAACATGGCCCAAGGGTTGTGCAGAAAAATAGTATGTTATGTACGTCCATGGTAGTTATACCTTAGTGGTCTTAAGTCCATATAATGTAATCCTGGTGGACCCAGGGTTGGGTAGGGGAAATAAAGTTCTCCACACAAGGCTAGGACCCTCAGTGTAAAGTGGATCCGCCTATTAAAGACTAAGGACATGTTAAGAAAGGAGTTAATTGCTTGGAGTACTTATCTTTTATAGGGCCGTGGTCTCACATGGATTGGTGGCGCAGTGTGTGCGCAGTCCGGGGCCGGAGAAACGCCGACACAGCACGTGTCTTGGTGGTGGAGGCGGCAATGTCCTGTATGGGAAGCGTTGCTAAATATATACAGATTCCATCGGTCTTGCGACCGGAAGTAAGCACGCACGCCAGCGCCTGCGCAGTACCACCAGAACGTTGGTAAGTTCGGCGCCTGCGCACTGTGGAGAACAATCGGCGCATGCGCTGTGGTGTACTACCCAGCGATCAAGGGGGTAGTGCCCATAATATCTATAGCAAGATATCTAGTAGGAGTCCAAACTACAATAGATTATTCACAGTACTGGAGGCACCTTGAGTCGAATGGGTCAAAAGTTATATGCAACTAATGAAAAAATATATAGGCTAAATAAAATGACCAAATGAGCAAAGGAAATGAAAAAAAGTGAAATTAAAATTAATAAAATAAATTAATGAAATAAATGAAAATGAAAACAATGAAAAAATGAACATGCAATTAATGAAAAAGTAGGCTAAATAAAATGACCAAATGAGCAAAAGAAATGAATGAAATAAATAAAAAAAAAAAAAAATTTCATTTCGCTGGGTAGTAATTACATTGCGGTATTAATATTAATATATATATCTCTATATTTGTATGTTGATTGATGTAATGGTTTATATCTGTCTACTGCCAATTATTCGGTGCTTTCAATCAGACCACATTACTGTTACTTTCCTGATTACCCTCCACATTGGGCTACATTACCAGCCTATACATAGAGAGCCATATACAACCTCTATATCACCTATGCCAACAGAGTTCCTCTCACGCTACCGCCGAACACGCCTGTCACTACGTTACACTGTTCCGGCTCTGCTCTTTCCTTCTGGACACAGCGCATGCGCCGATTGTTCTCCACAGTGCGCAGGCGCCGAACTTACCAACGTTCTGGTGGTACTGCGCAGGCGCTGGCGTCCGTGCTTACTTCCGGTCGCAAGACCGATGGAATCTGTATATATTTAGCAACACTTCCCATACAGGACATTGCCGCCTCCACCGCCAAGACACGTGCTGTGTCGGCGTTTCTCCGGCCCCGGACTGCGCACACACTGCGCCACCAATCCATGTGAGACCACGGCCCTATAAAAGATAAGTACTCCAAGCAATTAACTCCTTTCTTAACATGTCCTTAGTCTTTAATAGGCGGATCCACTTTACACTGAGGGTCCTAACCTTGTGTGGAGAACTTTATTTCCCCTACCCAACCCTGGGTCCCCCAGGATTACATTATATGGACTTAAGACCACTAAGGTATAACTACCATGGACGTACATAACATACTATTTTTCTGCACAACCCTTGGGCCATGTTCAGCCTGTACATGCATTTGTATTACAGACTATCCAACGTACGGCAGATGTGTTAAAACGATTGATACTCTGTCCTGGACAAATTACAATTGAATTTAAAGTCCCTACTGCCACTCTCTGGGTAAATACCTCTCTATATGCTGTGTATTCCCACATACAGTCTAGTGTTATAACCCCATGGGTCACATACATCTCTATGTAATAACATCTGGGTTATCTATACCATCACTAGTCTATATATATATATACCATATCATGCTCTTCTAATGTTTCTGAACAGGAGAAATCTGGGCCACCTTTAATTTTGAATTTTCTACTCTACTATCATATGACGGTATACGAATTACCTAATAAGGGTACGTTAATCCATCTTTACCTACTACACCATTTCTATCCCTATAGATACTTACTATCTTCAAGTAACCCTTTCTTGGTTTTTAAAGTCCTTGTATCCTACATAGGTCTTTTGATTATGATAAAATTAATTTTTGTCTTTCTAAGGATTTTTTTGACATGTGTTCCATTATATCCATACTTTGTATGGATAGTCCTCTGTATATTTTGTATATTTTGTGCATTTGAGCACTGTATATATTATATGTTCATACACTGTTTTTCTATTTTTTGTTACAGCATCAGTTGTGATCAAGGCCACCGCGTGGCCGAAACGTTAATTATTATTTTGATTGCCTTATTTCTTCGTCTTCACCTTCAATAAAAATATTCACTTCAGCAAAATTTGACTTGAACTATGATGAGTGCAGTGATTTGATTCTCTTGGATCATTTGGAGTCAGGCTGGCTGCGCCTGTGCGGCCGCGCTGGCCGAGATCCCGCCTCGCAGTGTCGTCTAATGTAATCCCACCGCGGGCCTGGGATCCGTGGCCATGCGCAGTGCATATCCTCGCCTCTCACTCCCCTCCCTCCGGCTTCTTCAGACTGTGCGGTATCACGGCCGTGGCATGCTATTAGGGATCAGCTGATGGTGCACGGTCTGAAGAAGGTGGAGGGAGATGAGTGAGAGGCGGAGGTGAAGATATGCACTGGATCCCAGGCCCACCGTGTGATTAAATCAGAAGACACTGCGAGGCGGGATCTCGTCCAGGGCGGCTGCACAGGCACAGCCAGCCTGACACCAAATGATGTCAGAAGACGGGCAGCGCTAAGTGTGCCTGGCCAAGGGATAACATAACAGCGCAGGCTCCGGGACAGAATCAAACAACGCTGAGGAGGCGGCGCACGGCGCCAAGGGGGTAGGAATGATGGCTGGGCTGCGTCACATTACAAAGGAAAGTCCCACCTCTGGGATGGTTAAACGGTGTGAGGAGACACATTTCATAAGTGTGTAGTTCAGCCTTTGAAAGGAGCATAATTAAAAGAGCCACCTTTTCCTTCTGCAGCATTACTGCGGCACAAGGTGGCTCTTTCAGTAACAAACGCCTGGGGGGTGGGGGTGGGCAGGTTCCCTTAAATTTGAGTTGTGACAGCGTGGCGGTCGCATGACACGTTGCCGGATACACAGCAGGGGAGCAGCTGACGTTACTGAACCCCACTAACACATTGGCGAGGTGTTTGGCTCTGTGCAAACAGCACTTCCGGGCAGCAACCAGCAGTGTTGGAGCCCAGGGACAGCAGGAGGAGCAGATAGGAGGTATTGCAGCACACACAGCAGGGGAGCAGCTGACGTTACTGAACCCCAATAACAGAGGAGCGACTCTTGACTGTGCGGACAGCACTTCCAGGCACCAACTAGCGGTGTTAGAGCCCAGGGACAGCAGGAGGAGCAGATAGGAGGTATTGCAGCACACATAGCAGGGGAGGAGCTGACGTTACTGAACCCCAATAACAGAGGAGCAACTGTTGACTGTGCGGACAGCACTTCCAGGCACCAACTAGTGGTGTTAGAGCCCAGGGACAGCAGGAGGAGCAGATAGGAGGTATTGCAGCACACACAGCAGGGAAGCAGCTGACGTTACTGAACCCCAATAACAGAGGAGCGACTGTTGACTGTGCGTACAGCACTTCCAGGCACCAACTAGCGGTGTTAGAGCCCAGGGACAGCAGGAGGAGCAGATAGGAGGTATTGCAGCACACACAGCAGGGGAGCAGCTGACGTTACTGAACCCCAATAACAGAGGAGCGACTGTTGACTTTGCGGACAGCACTTCCAGGCACCAACTGGCGGTGTTAGAGCCCAGGGACAGCAGGAGGAGCAGATAGGAGGTATTGCAGCACACACAGCAGGGGAGCAGCTGACGTTACTGAACCCCAATAATAGAGGAGCGACTGTTGACTGTGCGGACAGCACTTCCAGGCACCAACAAGCGGTGTTAGAGCCCAGGGACAGCAGGCGGAGCAGATAGGAGGTATTGCAGCACACACAGCAGGGGAGCAGCTGACGTTACTGAACCCCAATAACACGGCAGCAAGTGTTAACTGTGCATCCAGCACTTCCAGGCACCAACTGGTGGTGTTAGAGCCCAGGGACAGCAGGAGGAGCAGATAGGAGGTATTGCAGCACACACAGCAGGGGAGCAGCTGACGTTACTGAACCCCAATAACAGAGGAGCGACTCTTGACTGTGCGGACAGCACTTCCAGGCACCAACTAGCGGTGTTAGAACCCAGGGACAGCAGGAGGAGCAGATAGGAGGTATTGCAGCACACACAGCAGGGGAGCAGCTGACGTTACTGAACCCCAATAACAGAGGAGCGACTGTTGACTGTGCGGACAGCACTTCCAGGCACCAACTAGCGGTGTTGGAGCCCAGGGACAGCAGGAGGTGCAGAGGAACACCGTTTAGGCCGAAGCCTGATTGGAACAAGTCGAAAGGGAACCTTTAACCCCCCCCCAAAAGGCGTTTGTAGCTGAAAGAGCCAGCTCTTGCATCACAAAGGATGCCAAAGGGAGGTTGGCTCTTTTCATTATGCTCCTTGCAAACACAGAACTAAACACTTTTAAAGTGTGTCCACTGATACCGTAAAACCATCCCGGAGGTGGGACTTTCCTTTGTAATGTGACGCAGCCCAGCCGTCATTTCTACCCCCTTGGTGCCATGCGCCGCCTCCTCAGCGTTGTTTGATTCCGTCCCGGAGCCTGTGCTTTTATGTAATCCCTTGGCCAGGCGCACTTTACGGTGCCCGTCTTCTGACATCATTTGGTGTTAGGCTGGCTGCGCCTGTGCGGCCGCGCTGGCCGAAACCCCGCCTCGCAGTGTCGTCTAATGTAATCCCACCGCGGGCCTAGGATCCATGGCCATGCGCAGTGCATATCCTCGCCTCTCACTCCCCTCCCTCTGGCTTCTTCAGACTGTGCGGTGTCACGGCCGTGGCATGCTATTAGGGATCAGCTGACGGCGCACAGTCTGAAGAAGGTGGAGGGAGATGAGTGAGAGGCGGAGGTGAAGATATGCACTGCGCATGCCCATGGATCCCAGGCCCGCAGTGTGATTAAATCAGAAGACACTGCGAGGCGGGATCTCGTCCAGCGCGGCTGCACAGGCACAGCCAGCCTGACACCAAATGATGTCAGAAGACGGGCACCGCAAAGTGTGCCTGGCCAAGGGATAACATAACAGCGCTGGCTCCGGGACAGAATTAAACAACGCGGAGGAGGCGGCACACGTCGCCAAGGGGGTAGGAATGACGGGTGTGCTGCGTCACATTACAAAGGAAAGTCCCACCTCTGGGATGGTTTTACGGTATCAGTGGACACACTTTAAAAGTGTTAAGTTCTGCGTGTGCAAGGAGCTAAACAAAAATAGTTACCTTTTCCTTGTGCAGCATAACTGCTGCACAAGGTGGCTATTAAAGTAACAAACGCCTGGGGGGGGGGACATGTTCCCTTACATTTCAGTTTTTGTGTCAGCGTGGCGGTCGCAGGACACATTGCCGGCTACACAGCTGGGGATCAGCTGACGTTACTGACACCCAATAACACTGGGTCGTATGTTTTGACTGTGCAGACGGCACTTCTGAGCCTCAACTGGCGGTGTTGGGGCCCAGGAATTACAGTTCAGGTGGTAGAAAGATGAACACAACAGGAGACCTGGATACTGTAGACAGTCACCCAATTATTTAATCAGGAAGAGGAGTGGCAAATTCCTGCGAGATCCAGGCCTGGTTCATTTTCAGGAAAGTAAGCCTGTCAACGTTATCGGAGGATAGTCGCATGCGACGGTCAGTTAGTACACCACCTGCAGCACTAAAGACGAGTTCAGATAATACACTAGCCGCAGGGCAAGCCAGCACCTCCAATGCATACTGGCTTAGCTCTGGCCATGTATCCAGCTTAGAGACCCAAAACTTGAAAGGGGAAGAGCCGTCTGGGAGTACAGCAAGAGGGCAAGACATGTAGTCTGTCACCATCTGACGGAACCGTTGCCTCCTGCTGACTGGAGCCGTCTGTGATGGTGTAGACATTTGTGGCGGGCACACAAATCTGTGCCACAGTTGGGCCATACTGGTCTTGCCTTGGGCAGAGGCACTGCTTCTGCTCCCTCTTTGTGCAGAGCCTCCTCCACTGCCTGGACGCACTGAGCTGCTTTGTAAAGCACTAGCAGCACTTCTCTCAGTTGGACTGGAGAAGATGATGGAATTCACCAGTGTGTCTTGGTACTCCCGCATTTTACGCTCCCGGTTCAACGGTGTGATGAGGCTTTGTACGTTGTCCCGGTAGCGAGGATCGAGGAGGGTGAACACCCAATAATCAGACATGGTGAGAATGTGGGCGATGCGGCGGTCGTTTCTCAGGCACTGCAGCATGTAATCAACCATGTGCTGCAGACTGCCAACTGGCCAAGAAACGCTGTCCCCTGCTTGAGGCATGATCTCTGCCCGCTCGTCATCACCCCACCCTCGCTGTACACACTGACTACTGGACAATTGTGTAACTCCCTCCTCTGGACGGATGTCTTCCTCCTCCATTGACTCCTCCTCATCCTCCTCACAAACTGTCCCCTGCCTACGCGTTTGTGAGGAACCACGTGGCGCTGACTGTCCAGAAGATGATGGAAATGGTGAATCCTCATCCTCCACCTCTTCCACAACATCATCCCTTAGCGCTTGCAGTGATTTTTCAAGCAGGCAGATAAGGGGGACAGTCATGCTGACTAGTGCATCATCTGCACTCGCCATCCGCGTGGAATAATCGAAGGGACGCAAAACCTGGCAGACGTCCTTCATAGTGGCCCACTCTGTGGTTGTGAAGTCTGAACGGCGCGGAGTGCGACTTCTTTGCGCCTGATGCAGCTGGTACTCCATTACTGCTTGCTGCTGCTCACACAACCGCTCCAACATATGTAACGTGGAATTCCACCTGGTAGGTAGGTCACATATGATGCGATGTTCCGGAAGGCGGAATTGGCGCTGCAGAGCCGCAATGCGCGATTTTGCTGTGCTGGAACGCCGCAAGTGAGCACACTCTAGGCAGACCTTGTGCAGCAGTGCATCAAGATCCGGATAGTCCCTCAAAAAACTCTGCACGACCAAGTTGAACACATGTGCCAGACATGGGATGTGAGTGAGGTTGCCGAGGCCCAGAGCTGCCACCAGATTTCGGCCATTATCACACACTACCATGCCTGGCTGGAGATTCGCTGCCACAAACCACACATTGCTCTCCTGCTTGATGGCATTCCAGAGCTCCTGCGCTGTGTGGCTTCGATTCCCCAAAGAAATTAATTTCAAGACGGCCTGTTGACGTTTGGCCACGGCTGTGCTCATGTCGGTCGTAACAGGTAAACGTTCACGGGTCCATGTGGAGGTGGACTGTGACGGCTCCTGCAGCGATGATTCTGAGGAACTTGTGTAAGAGGAGGTGTCAATGCGTACAGACTGGATTCTTGCAATCCTTGGAGTGGGCAGGACACGTCCTGCGCCACTCGCACGATCTGTACCCGGCTCAACAACATTAACCCAATGGGCAGTGAGGGAAAGGTATCGCCCCTGTCCATGTTGACTGGTCCACGCATCGGTGGTGAGGTGGACCTTGCTACTGACGGCGTTCAGTAGCGCGTGTTTTATGTGTCCCTCCACATGCTTGTGCAGGGCAGGGACGGCTTGCCTGCTGAAATAAAAGCGGCTGGGCACATTGTACTGTGGGACTGCCAATGACATCAAGTCACGGAAGCTGTCAGTCTCCACCAGCCTGAATGACAGCATTTCCAGTGACAGAAGTTTGGCAATGCCTGCAGTCAGAGCCTGTGCTCGTGGGTGGTTTGCCGAGAAAGGCCACCTTTTCTCCCATGCCTGTACTACCGATGGCTGTAGACTGGGCTGGGAGAGCTGCACTCACACGGAGACCGTGCAGACAGCTGTAAACGGCGCTGCAAGGCCCAAAAAAACTACTCTAGGGTATCCTATGTAGTGTTTTTCCACAATTTAGCTGGATACGGGTGGAAAGTCACTAATAGGAATTATTTGAAAAAAATGTGCAGCAGCCTGCACTACTTGCAAAAAAGGACAATGGAATGGATAGAACAGTATGAGGCAGTGAACCACCCTGACCTGAATACAACCAGCTATGGCTGCACACAGACTAGAGAGTGGGCTGCACTCACACACACACAGAGACCTTGCAGATCGCTGTGAAAACAGCGCTGCAAAGCAAAAGCAAGGTGAACACACAGCGGTTGCTAAATTAGCCTGGGAAAAGCACAAAGAAGAAAATCGCTATCTCAACTGGCCCTCAGTCAGAACACAGCATCCTGTCACTAACTGAATTCACAGCAGAGTGAGCCCAAAATGGCGCCAGCGACTTTTAAACTGCAGCATGACATCATTTCAGCAGCCAGTCACAGCCTTGCCAGTAGTTTCATGCCCACCATGCTGAACAGGATGTGCCCACACTTGTAATCATTCCTCATTGGCTGAATTCGTGCTGTTTGAATTGAGAACTTCCGATTCCGGTATCCGATATGGGGCAAGTATTGGATCTCGGTATCGGAATTCCGATACCGCAAATATCGGCCGATACCCGATACTTGCGGTATCGGAATGCTCAACACTATTCAGATGCTATCTTGTTCTGCGCAGAATGACCTAAAGGAGTTTCCCTTTATACACAATGTGAGTGCCCTCCAAATACACATCTAGGTCACGGATCAGCTATAAATGTTTATGTGAGTACGGTCTAAGACCTGCAGATCATATTTGAACAAATTGATAATTCAACACCCAAAATATATACGTGTAAAATATAATTATAGTATTTTATTGCACAGATGGTTCTATTTTATGAACGTGTAGCCAGCGCCTGTGTAATATCCACAGATTTAGACAGAAATGAAAGGGCTGAACTCTGTCTTTGTTTCAAATAGAGATCTTGCTCCAGTTTAACAGTGTGAAATAAAATGAACATTCATTTCATTTGTTGAAGTCATATATTGAATAGTTCTTTACCTTACAACTAAATGTGAGCATTGTGCCCTTCAATGATTCTCTCGGCTCTCCAATCTTTCCAGCAATAATATGCTTGGATATTACTGAACTGTGACTGAATCATCATTTGTGCTAAATGTGACAGGGCAGAATGATAATCTTCAATAAACCTCTAAACTACATTAATCTTTCATGGAGGATCAGATGCTGAGCACTACTTGAAATGATTTTTTTCCTTTGCTTTGTACGGCTAATTTATTGATAGCATCTCAGCACCAGCTCTGCCTTATTTAGCCATTCACTTGTTAAAACAAAAAGTGTTATTAAAGTGATTATATTCTAAAGGTGGAAAATTAGATAAAGCAGAGACTGTTTGTTTTTAAATGTAGCCTTTGTGTAAAAGAGAAGCAGTCATGGGGCCCAATAAATCGCCTACATGACTGTCAATCGTCGCTCATCGATCGGCGCTCATCTTGCGGTGCTCATTTTCTTTTGTGATCATGTAGGGATTCATATGATCGATTATTCTTACAATTGTATCTTCCCTCTCACTTGTATTATTGGCAGACGCACAGCCCTGTTTACATGTTCTGCCCACCAACGATAATTTCGCGAGAACACATTTTTTGTTCGATCACTGGGCATGTTTACACTTCATACAAGCAAATATTATGAAGTGGAAATGAAAAATATACTTTGGAGGTTCAATAATAACTCATCAATATTGAAGGGTTTACACTTGGCAATCTTCAGGAACAAACATTTGTGTGAATCTTTGTTGGAGGCCATGATTGCCCCATGTTAAAGGCACCAATTGGTGAACTCCCCCAACCACATAAAAATGGAGCTACCATCAACCCCATTCTAGTAGTAGGGCCTTTAGCCGCTATATTTCAAATTTTTTCTATTAGTTCACCCTTGTGCTAGTAGACAAAATTGTAGCTGGTCACCACCACCTGATTCACTGCTTTATCTCTATATCTACTTATCCTGGCTAAAGCCTCATATATCCCTTAGTTGGCTGTCACCCGAACCATTGTTACACCAGCCGCTAACTCTACTGTTTCTCTTATACACATCAACGTTCGCTTGGCCGAGCGTGCCTGTGTTCTCTATGACAGTGCCTCCCCAAACATCTCTAGTGGTGGCTTATTTCAAAGAGTACGAAAGGATTGGCAGTCCGAAATCAGATATGCTGGATCCTTATCTCCACCGACATTATCTGTCTAGGGTTCCCGTACATTCTAGACTGTCAACCAATGCCATCACTATCAATGACCTGTCAATATATGGATGATGTTAGTTTAATGTATATGCTGGGCTGAAGACAGAGTTGCTTGTATGCACCAACTATGGCACTCAGACCAAACTAGACATTTTAGATATTATATGGCCCTGCATGAGAACTGATTAATGTGAGCACATCTAATTTGCATGTACCAGTTGTATCAGTAGGACTGTAAACACATTAACTTACCTCTGCTGAGTAACTGGTGGAAGTATCAGAGATTTATCTTGTTACCATTAAAATACCATTCCAGCATTTTTGGTTTTATTTCACTATCCATTAGAAATCAGTAATATATGTATAGAGCATGCATGTAAACACTTTGTATTCGCCGTTTACTGCCGTGTCCAGCTTTGCCCCGGTCCTCTCCTGGATCATATGAGTGCATCTGTGACCAGCTGGGTTACATAGCGTTTTATGTGTTTACCGGAAGTTACCTTCTCAGAGTAAGTCTGTGAGACTCCGAATGTGACTCCCATAGACTTGTATTAAAAACCAGCCGAGCACAGCGCCCAGCAATCTCCAGTGCTTCCATTAAGAATAAATGGAGTGGTTGTGCTCATGATTGACCACTGCTTCATTCAGCTGGACTCTTCAGAAGCCAAGTTCTTGAAATCACCAGGGGCCATGGCGGTCAGACCCACAGTGATTGGAAAGTTGTCCGCTATCCAGTGGTAAAGGGATCATTTAAGGTTATGTGCACACATTTAGTAAATGTATGCAGACATTTCTGCACAATGAAAAATAATGTTTTTGCCTGCATTTTTGCCCTACGCTTTTATCTGATTTGAAGGAAGTCAATGGTGACAAACACTGGAAAAACACACAGAGAATTGACATGCTGCAGATTATTTTCTGCACCAAATCTGCAAGTCGCAAATAAGTAACATGTGCCTGGCACTTCAGGTTCCTAATTCACTTTGCTGGCATCATGATTGCTTCAGGTTTTTCTAGCAAATCTGCATGGCAAAAAAAGCACCAAATCTGCAATGTGTGCACAAGTCCTGAAACTTAAGAACTCTTCTTTAAGAGAGAAACTAACTGTCCGTCGTGTGAGCAAGCAAGAAAGAGCAGTAATGCCGGAGGAGAACAGCTCTGGAAATGGCAGAAGACGGAGAGTGGTAAGTATTTTGACGCACCAACTGTACATACATTATGGATAGATAACGGAAAGTGAAATAAAAAATAAAATTGCTGAAATGTTGATTTAAACTGTAAAAAGACACTGTTTGGGGTGACGCCGAGGTTTTATACTCTTTTCTATGACTGTTTAATATTTAAAGGGAACCTGTCACCCCGTTTTTTCGGTATGAGATAAAAATACTGTTAAATAGGGCCTGAGCTGTGCATTACAATAGTGTATTTTGTGGACCCCAATTCCCCACCTATGCTGCCGAAATACGTTACCAAAGTAGTAGTTTTCGCCTGTCAATCAGGCTGGTCTGGTCAAAAGGGCGTGGTGTCTTCCCCCAGATCTTGCGTAGTTTTCCGTTGGTGGCGTAGTGGTGTGCGCATGTCCAAGGTCCCAAATCCTGCACAGGGGTGTGAAAATAGCAGCGATGTCCGTTATTCCATTGGTGGTCGGTGGGCGCGGCCGTCTTGCTTTGGCCGCGCGTGCGCAGAAGCGGCGCTCTGCTGGCCGCGGCTTCAGGAAAATGGCCGCGGGCATCCGCGCGTCCGCAGATGGCTATCGCGGCGGCCATTTTCGTGAAGCAGAGTTCGCATCTCGGCTTCACGAAAATGGCCGCCGCGATAGCCATCTGCGCACGCGCGGATGCCCGCGGCCATTTTCCTGAAGCTGCGGCCAGCAGAGCGCCGCTTCTGCGCACGCGCGGCCAAAGCAAGATGGCCGCGCCCACCGACCACCAATGGAATAACGGACATCGCTGCTATTTTCACACCCCTGTGCAGGATTCGGGACCTTGGACATGCGCACACCACTACGCCACCAACGGAAAACTACGCAAGATCTGGGGGAAGACACCACGCCCTTTTGACCTGACCAGCCTGATTGACAGGCGAAAACGGCTACTTTGGTAACGTATTTCGGCAGCATAGGTGGGGAATCAGGGTCCACAAAATACACTATTGTAATGCACAGCTCAGGCCCTATTTAACAGTATTTTTATCTCATACCGAAAAAACGGGGTGACAGGTTCCCTTTAAGAATACCTAATAATCAGATTGATGCTGGAATACTACATAGCAGTAATAAATAATATAATAAATGGTCTTACTGTGAAAACAAAAAATATTATTATTATATAAAAATGCAAAAGAAAAGAAGCCATCTAGTTGTCAACTGTGCTGCTGTAATCACAGGTGAAGTGGTGACACACAAACGTGTGGATAAAGTCTGTCTGGATCCAGGGGCTCTGCTGTGCTGTCCTGTAATGAAATGCATGAGTACAGCAGATAATAATCATTGCAGCGGTGGCTCTTTACAGCTCCCAGATGATTTGGTGCTGTCACAAGTGCACTGTCCTCTGACATCCCGGGAAGCGAGCAGCATCACTGACTGCATCCCCTGATTGGTGCAATGAAATATTGCTGGCGAAAATTAAAAGGTCTCAGTGTCAAAATAATTCATGATATGCATATCTTCCATTCTGATGAAATGGCTGATATCTGGATTAGCAAGATAATAAAACTGATCAGGCTACAGTTAAACAATTTAAGCTGGAGAGCTGTTCATTTTGTAGGTGTCACTTGTCAGATCATGGGGTCAGGGAACAATGAAAAGCTCTCCTCGGTAACCTTCTCATGATGTGGGCTACGAATATTCCTCATGATTTGCCCAAAGCTCTCATCAAAGCAATGCCTTGTAGCATTACCGCTGTCAGCTGCATTGTGACATCCAAATCCGCGGACTGACAGGTTATTAGGAATTCAGAACTAACTGTACATATATTACAAAGCACCTGACCTGTAATTTCACCTCACGTTAAGAATATGATAGCGGTATCACAAAACATGGGCCGGCTAATATGGCTTATGGAAGAAATGACTTTTATTTAATACTCCCAGTTTAGCACTCGCTGATTGGAAAAAAACAATAATGAAAAAAAAATCTCCATGGTTCACGGCACTGATTAAATATACATGGAGCTGCTGCGGGGAAAGTGATGTACTGTACTCCCTGTGGTGCCTTGTATAAAAACACCCTTCTTTTCTTATTTATATGCTTAATAGAACTCTTCAATATAAAAAGTCCCCAGTCATATGCTCAGGGACTCCGGCAAGCGGTTTGCTGTTTGTTTAATTGCCTGTTGTATGGACGTGTTTTACACTCCATTAGGCTAATTGCCCAAGTGTGTCTTTAAGTTACTGATATCAGGGAATTTTGGAGCTACTAGGTTGAGTAAAGGGCGACCTATGACAAGCAGGCAGGACATAGGGTTGTGGAGCATTTTGTGCTGTGATTAACTGGAACAGGAATGTACTAGAAAGGTCCAAATCACAGTTATCAAGAGTAAAGATCAATGTAAATGAAGATAATAAAGATACTTTTAATGTATCAGTCGAGAGTTATAAATTGTAATCTGGATCACAGTTCATCCTAAACAGTTTGTGTCTACCGACTTGAGAAACCCAATGCACTGGGCAGTAGCCATGGGCAGGGTACTCGTCTTTCACACCCCGTCACGTTACATGAAGGTGGGGGGTCCTGGTTGGGTGGGTGGACTTCTTCTAAAGGGTCAATTATCCCTTGCAGACCATATGATGCCAGTAACTTTGGCTGACCAAGACCAATTGTTGTAAAGTTCAATTTGGGTGACCATCTGTCCAAAATACAGTCTTTTACTATACAGCCACCAGTTGCAAACTATGTGCAATAGATTTCGAGTGCATAACTTTATGAACATTTCCTTTACACGGAGCATTTTCACACCCTGTCTCTTTACTTCTTCCAAATTTACTTGTTTAGGTCTCGACTAGTTCCATTTCCTTCACAACACTCCAGCACGATACTACAGTCCAGTTAGTCCTATTCTCAACCCGCGGTTCCGCATCCTCTCTTCCTCTTAAAGAAACCAGTTTGACACTATGGCTGGTACTTAGGTTCTTTGCTTCTGCTTCCTTAGAACTCATGCCTGGGGCACTCTCTTTGCTTCACGTTCCATCCTGTCTCATTTCCTCTCTGAGTTATAAACTGTGGACCATACTGCTAGGCGTCCTGTCCCAGGACCCATTTCCGGTTGATGACTCTGTCCATTTGTACTTTTATGTCCAGGGCACAATCCATTGTCCCCCCCATCAGTCCTTAGGATGGGATACAGTCCATTAGCTCCACTCTTGTCCAAGAGACAGGTACACAGTTCTTTATGTGCAACATTCATCCTGGATTGAACTCAGTCCTTAACTGAGGGTGTAGGACTTTCCAGCTGATGCAACATCTCTCAATCCAGCAAGGGGAAGTGTCCCGTTGCTGCAGGGACTCCCAGACACATGGGTCATAGACCCTTTGAATCGTTAGTCCTTCAGGAACTTTAAACTGCTCTGGCTAAGGGTGCGACATGCACAACATGGTATTTACCAACTTTCGACTCTACTCCCTACTTAATTTTGTGTTCTAGAAAATGAAGTCTGTCTCCCAGAAAATAATTGCAATTACATATGTTTTGTTTTACACATGTTTATTTCCTTTGTGTGTATTGAAACAACACAAAAACGATAAAAAAGACAAATTGGACATAATGTCATACAAAATCCCCAAAATGGGTATGTCAACATTATTGGCACCTTTGCAAAGTTACGTGTAAGCAACTTTGTTTCAAGCATGTGATGCTCGTTCAAACACACCTGTGACAAGTAACAGGTATGGGCAATATGAAAATCACACCTGAAACCAGATAAATAAAGGGAGAAGTTGACTCAATCTTTGCATTGTGTGTCTGTGTGCCACACTAACTGTGGAGAACAGAAAGAGACGAAGAGGACTTTCTGAGAACTTGAATTTGATGGCAGTTCAAAGATGCTTTGGGGTTGTTTTGCTGCCTTGCCTGTGTGCAAGGCATCATGAAATCTGAAGATTACCAAAGGAATTTGGGTCTCAATGTAGCGCCCAGTGTTAGGAAGCTGGGTTTGCATCATAGTTCATGCGTTTTTCAGCAAGACAATGACCTCAAATATACTTAATGAAGCACTCAGAACTGGATGGAAACAAAGAGCTGGAGAGTTCTGAAGTGGCCAGCAATGACTATGGACCTAAATCTCATTGAACACCTGTGGAGAGATCTTAAAATTGCTGTTGTGAGAAGGCACCCTTCAAATATAAGAGACCTGGAGAAGTTTGCAAAGGAAGAGTCGTCCAAAACTCCAGTGAAGAGGTCTAAGAAGCTTGTTGATGGTTATAGGAAGCGATTAATTACAGTTATTTATTCCACACGGTGTGCAACCAGATATTAAGTTGAGAGTGCCAACAACTTTGACCTGTCCATTTTTTTTGTGTTGTTCCAATGCACTCAAAAGAAAGAAACATGTGTATAACAAAACATTTCTAAGTGCAATAATTTTCTGGGAGAAATACTACATTTTCTGCAACAATTTCAAAGGTGCCAGCACTTTTAGCCATGACTGTATATATATAGTGCTCAGCAGCAATGGGTACACCTCTTTGAAAAGTAAAATTTTAATCAATATTTCACTGAACACAAGAATAATTTCCAAAATTTTGACAAGACTATGCATCTTAGGACATGTTTTGAACAAATAACATGAAAGTAAACTTAATAATATAACTTTCATTATGAAATCAGTTTTACTCACATCCAGACTCCTGACGAAGATAACGCAAAACGCGCGTTGGGGTCGCACGTGCAATTTGCAGGACAGCCATGGGTAAGAGTATTAACTTCATGTGATTCTTATGTTGCCGTGGTCAGCACCAGCACGTTTTATGATTATGATGGCATATGGGATATCTTACCTATTGTACTTATGCTGACATGGCCACATACGTCTCAATGACTATTTTTCCTGGATAGACTTGAAGCACTGTCACTTTAGTTATTCTACATGTCTTACTACCAGGCTCTAACTATGCTATACCTGCACGTGATTTTTGTTGCACCTGATTCCTTGTCTTCTATAGCTTTGACATTGATATGGTTCTTTTAATGTCTTTTTGGTGTCCTTCATATATTTTGTCTAATAAAAACATTTCCTTTTTAACTCACTTTGGTAGATTATTTTTTCTCCATTCTTGTACTGTATGTATATAAACTGGTGGGAGTAATTTCCTTGGCTATTGCCTTTTGGTGGTCTGGTTACATAGGCCTTGGACCACCTGTTATACAATGTGCTCTGTCCTAAAGATTTTGTACTATACAGTATTACTCACATTAGTTGATGCAAAAATGAATACACCCCCACCTCAAAACTATTAGATCTAGTTTTTTGTATGACCTTCATGATTTTTAAGGACAGCACCAAGCCCTTGTATATTAGTTCCAGTTACAAGGGAAATGCAGCCTGCTGGCTGCAACGCAGAGCTGTCTGAGACTCCTATGACCCAACAGCTCCTGCTCCCTAACTACACACAGTAATCACATGATCCCTGTGTATGGCGGTTGAAGCGCTGTCAATGCTTCCTATTATTGCATACTCAGTGTTTCTTTAGTGCTGTGTATACAGCGATGGACAAGGCAGACAGTAATAAGCCATCTGTGCCTTCTCTATGAGGAGCTCAGATGTCTCTGACAGCTGGATCCCCAATTTCGCAGCTACACGATCGCGTCTAGTGGCACTCCTATGCAGTGACAATTTAGAATGAGAACTCTTGGTTGTTTAAAGGCTATAAGCAATCCGGAACCATTAAATCAATTAAGGCTACCTTACCAAGACAGAATATCAAAATGTAAACTCCAGGTACAATGTCAATAAGTATATCAATAGATGTGCAGTCGAAACCAGAATGGCACCAATTCATAAACATAACACTAATAAAAATGAAATAAAATGGTTGCACAGTACGGAGGCAAGGGAAATTTTATCTGCACTGTTGGAACGCGTGTCTGATTAAGGGAGCTGTTGAGGGCACAGGTGGAGTCCCTAGAAGAGGTGGAGGAGGCAGAAGCAGTGGAGGAAGTGTTAAATGTAGTGGTTTGTCCTGCAAGCTTTGGGGATTCAAACACTTGTTGAGCAGCCCCTTGACTGCCTGCCCTCACAGCCAGCAGAGTCACCCAGTGCCCAGTCAGCAAGGTGAAACGCCCCTGCCCATGTTTGCTTGTCCAGGTGCCAGTGGTGAAATATACCCTGGCAGACATAGATTTTTTTCAGGAAACGGGTGATGTTGTCGGTGCCATGCTGGTGTAGCGCAGTCACAGCTTTCTTTGAGAAGTAATGACAACTGTGCAGCTTGTACTGTGGTACTGTGACAGCCATCATGTATCAGAAACCCTCTGTATCCACCATGTGGAAAGGCAGCATTTCTGTGGCAAACAGATTAGAGATGGTGGAGTTCAAGCTCTTAGCTTTGCCATGTGTAGGAAGAAACATTCTTTTATATGACTACAACCGCGGGACGGAGAGCTGGCTGCTGTGCTGAAAGAGGGCGGAGTACGGAGAACAGGACAAACTGCTGGACTGTGAGTGAGGTGCAGGCAGAGATGTTATGATGGATTGAGAAAGAGGTGTTGTGCTAGGTGACACAAAAGCAGCAGTCATGTCTAATTCCATAACAGCTGACCGGCTGTCACTCACCCCCACTGTGGTGGGTAAACAATTGTAGTTTCTGCAGCCAGAGACCTGTGTGTGAACACTTGGAATGGTGACAGAGGAGGAAGAAGCAGCAGATAGGGTTGATGGGACATTGGGTGGTTGGCGAGGCCCACTAGTATGCATTTTGGCGCAGTGAGATTCCCACAATAAGGCATATTGATCGCGCATATGTCGGTTCATGCATGTAGTTGTGAAATTATCGCAATTTTTGCCTCTACTGAGTTTTTTTGCAAATTTGACAGATAACGTGTGTTGAGTCATCCTTTTCGGTCTCAAAAACGCCCAGGCTAGGCAACCCTTGTCGCCCCTTTGCACTGCACACTTGCTACCGGTGCTGGCCACAGCCAGAGTTGGGGCTGAGGATACAGTGCTTGTCAAGGTTACATCACTTTGTGTCTTTGTGGGAAGCCGCAGCGTAACCTCCTCATCTTCTTCCTCCTCCATTTCCTCTGCTGAGCTACTCAACTGCATACCTCTGGGTTCACACCAAGTAGGATCTACAACCTCAATCTGTTCTCACACTCCTCACCCTGAGAGTCACCCTCCTTCTATTCCTGCTCTGACACCACAGTACAATTCGCTCTCGCTTCTGGTGTCTGAGTCTCAACAGGATTACCTCCACCCTTGGTGGTTAACGTCTGGTGATGAGGGTCTGGCTTCTGCTTGGACCCTACTTTGTCCTCCCCATGAAAAACATAAAAAAAATTGGGCATTGGTACAGATGCTTTCCTCATCTGGATCCTGTGATTCTTCGGAGCAGACTTTTGATGCCCATGGAATATAATATGTGAACAACTTTTTAGCATGGCCCATCTGAGAAACCCTACAGTCAGTTGGGTGTTTGGAAATTTTTGACACAGGGGGAAACAAGGGTGATTGGGGTGCCACCTCTGAGGATTGTACTGTGTGTGATAATAAGGTAGAGGAAGAGGAGGAGAAGCCACTTGATGCAGTGCTTGCCATCCACTGGAGCACATGCTCTTTCTGAGCCTCATCTACAAGGCATACTGGGGTGTGGCTGCCAAAGGAAGGGAGTTGAGTAGGCTGGCAAGTAACAGATGTTGTCAGTGGCCTTTGGATAGGATGAGACAGTGTTTGTTCATTTGAGCTTTCATTCACATTAACACCTAACCCATGTACACATCGAACACCAAGCCTATTCCCCTTTCTACCACAACCTCGCTTTTTCCCACTAATGTTGTAAGTATCCTTTCCCTCTTGTACCCTGCTGTTTCACAACCAGTCCACAGCTGTCAGTCACCTGTCACTAAATGAACAATCACTATTTACTTTCTTAGATAGTGTGTCTGAACAACACTGTTATGTCTAACAATTTTTAAGTGGAAATCTGCCCTTATGATTTGCCACTGAAACACAGCTGTAGCACAAATGATTTGAAATAGCTAATTAGGCCTCGTGGCTGCAACACTATTTTAAGAAGAAAAGATGTGAGCACTACTGTAAGGGGTGCCCAAATAGGTTCCCACACCATAAGACTAAATAGAAAAGACCTGGCACTCAACTTAATGCTGTGATGAGAAATGATTTTAATGTAGTACCAAAAAAAGTTTTGGCCCTCTGGAACTTCATCAGTTGGGTACTGGTTGATGACTATAGTATGTCATAAACAGATGGGATGGACTGTGCAGGCTGTATCCTCTTGTGGTAGTGGATGTCTGTATCAGGGATTTGATGGAGCTTTGATGGTGCCTGTGTGTGCGCCCAGACGCAGAGTTTCCGCAATTCTTTGAGCCACCCTGCCACGCCAAGGCATTCTCAAATGGGGCAGTCCTACTCTACGTTTTTTATATTCGCTGTGCCATTATGGCCTCCTAAATGTATTAAAAGCAAAACCACATTAAACGCAAATTGTGCCTCAAGCATTTCTGAATCACTCCCATGGCACCAGAAAGGCCAAGCGCAGATAAAGGTTGACCAGGTCCGGACATAGATATTTCAGGTCCAACCTCCACATTGCCTAACCAGCACAACAGATGAAGGGTGAGACAGACCCAGACACAGGTGCATAATCAAACAGAGCCTAAGACAGGGCAGGGCTGCTGTATGTGTGTACCCAGCTTGCAAGGCAACAGTGGTGGTCAGCCACAAACCAATGTCAAAATAAAAAAGGGGTGGCTCAAAGAAATGATCAATTGTTTGCTAAATGACTCATTTTGAAATACAGTTAGAAATTAATATGTGCATATGCACTTTATGTATTGCGTTTTGACCATAAGCAGCACTGGCTTCTCCCCCTTTTTAATCTTCTCTGATGAGTTTAATTTTGAGCTTTGCCCAATACATGGTCATCTAATGGTTAGACGGAGACATGGAGAGGCGTACACGCCACAGTGTCTTGCACCCACTGTGAAATTTGGTGGAGGATCGGTGATGATCTGGGGATGCTTCAGCAAGGCTGGAATTGGGCAGGTTAATCTTTGTGAAGGACGTATGAATCAAGCCGCATACAAGGTTATCCTGCAAAAACAGTTGATTCCTTCTGCTTAGGCAATGTTCCCCAACTCTGAGAACTGTTTTTTCCAGCAGGACAATGTGCCATGCCACACAGCTAGGTCAATCAAGGTGTGGATGAAGGACCACCACTTCAAATCCCTGTCATGACCAGCCCAATCTTCAGACCTGAACCCTGTTGAAAACCTCTGGAATGTAAACAAGAGGAAGATGGATAGTCACAAACCATCAAACAAAGAAGAACTGCTTAAATTTTTGTACCATGAGTGGCATAAGGTCACCCAAATGCAGTGTGAAAAACTGGTGGAAAGCATGCCAAGATGCATGAAAGCTGTGATTAAAAATCATGGTTAATCCACAAAATATTGACTTCTGGACTCTTCCTCAGTTATAACATTAGTATTGTTGTTTCTAAGTGATTATAAACTTGTTATTTTTGCATTATTTGAGGTCTGTAAGCAATGTTTTTTTTGTTATTTTGACCATTTCTCATTTTCAGAAAATAAATGCAAAATTTATTGCTTGGAACTTCGGAGACATATTGTCAGTAGTTTATAGAATAAAAGAACAATTTAAATTTTACTAAAAAATGTACCTATAAAGCGAAAAGTCAGACAAACTGAAAATTTTGCAGTGGTCTCTTAATTTTTGCCAGAGCTCTGGTATAATACATTCCCCATAGTCCTCCATATAGTATAATGCACCTCCCCATAGTCCTCCATGCAGTACAATGCACTCCCCAAAGTATAATGCACTCCATAGTCCTCCATATATTAAAATACACTCCTCAGTCCTATATATAGTATGCTACACTCCTCATATCCCTCCATGTAGTACAATGCACTCCCCATAGTATAATGCACTCCATAGTTCTTCATATAGTATAATGCATTCTCCATAGCCCTTGATACAGTATAATGCAGCTCTCATATAGAACATATAGTATAATGAACTGCCCATAGTCCGATAGCGCAGAATGCAGCCCCCATATAGTATAATTTACCCCATAGTCTTCGATAGAGTATAATGCAGCCCACATAGAGCATAAAACAGCCCCCCTCAAAGTATAATGCAGCCACTCCATAGAGCATAATGCATTAACCCCATAGAGTTTAATACACTCCCCATAGAATGTAATGCAGCCCCCCATAGATTATAATGCAACTCCCCTCACAGAATGCAGTGCAGCCCCCTCGTAGAGTATAATGCAGCCCCCGTAGAATATAATGCAGCTCCCATAGAGTACAATGCAGCCCCCCATAGAATATAATGCATTTCCCATATAGTACAATGCAGCCCCCATAGAATATAATGCAACCCCCTTAAAGAATATAATGCAGCTCCCACATACTATAATGCAGCTCTCACAGAATATAATGCAGCTCCCATATAGTATAATGCAGCCCCCCATAGAATATAATGCAGCCCCCCTCATAGAGTATAATGTAGCCCCCTCATAGAGTATAATGTAGACACCCATAGATTATACTGCAGTCCTATGTTATGGCCACCACGTACTCACACACTCACTGATATATATATACAACCCCTGGCAAAAATAATGGAATCACCGGCCTTGGAGAATGTTCATTTAGTTGTTTAATTTTGTAGAAAAAAAGCAGATCACAGACATGGCACAAAACTAAAGTAATTTCAAATGGCAACTTTCTGGCTTTAAGAAGCCCTAAACGAAATCAAGAACAAAAAATGTGGTAGTCAGTAATGGTTACTTTTTTTAACCAAGTATTGGGGAAAAATTATGGAGTCACTCAATTCTGAGGAAAAAATTATGGAATCACCCTGTAAATTTTAATTCCCAAAACTAACACCTGCATTAAATTAGATCTGCTCGTTAGTCTGCATCTAAAAAGGAGTTATCACACCTAGGAGAGCTGTTGCACCAAGTGGACTGACATGAATCATGGCTTTTACATGAGAGATGTCAATTGAAACAAAGGAGAGGATTATCAAACTCTTAAAAGTGGGTAAATCATCATGCAATGTTGCAAATGATGTTGGTTGTTCACAGTCAGCTGTGTCTAAAATCTGGACCAAATACAAACAAAATGGGAAGTCTGTTAAATGCAAACATACTGGTAGACCAAGGAAGACATCAAAGCGTCAAGACCGGAAACTTAAAGCAATATGTCTCCAAAACAGGATATGCACAACAAAACAAATGAGGAATGAATGGGTGGAAACTGGAGTCAACATCTGTGACCGAACTGTAAAAAACTGTCTAAAGAAAATGGGATTTACATACAGAAAAGCTAAACGAAAGCCATCATTAACACCTAAACAGAAAAAAACAAGGTTACAATGGGCTAAGGAAAAGCAATCGTGGACTGTGGATGACTGGATGAAAGTCATTCAGTGATGAATCGTGAATTTGTATTGGGCAAGGTGATGATGCTGGAACTTTTGTTTGGTGCCATTCCAATGAGATTTATAAAGATGACTGCCTGAAGAGAACATGCAAATTTCCACAGTCACTGACAATATGGGGCTGCATGTCAGGTAAAGGCACTGGGGAGATGGCTGTCATTACATCTTCAATAAATGCACAAGTTTATGTTGATGTTTTGAACACTTTTCTTATCCGATCAATTGAAAGGATGTTTGGGGATGATGAAATCATTTTTCAAGATGATAATCCATCGTGCCATAGATTAAAAACTGTGAAAACCTTCCTTGAAAAAAGACACATAAGGTCAATGTCATGGCCTGCAAATAGTCTGGATCTCAATCCAATTGAAAATCTTTGGTGGAAGTTGAAGAAAATGGTCCATGACAAGGCTCCAACCTGCAAAGCTGATCTGGTAGCAGCAATCAGAGAAAGTTGGAGCCAGATTGATGAAGATTACTGTTTGGCACTCATTAAGTCCATGCCTCAGAGACTGCAAGCTGTTATAAAAGCCAGAGGTGGTGCAACAAAATACTAGTGATGTTTTAGAGTGTCTCTCGGCCGGAGCACGCTGCCGCACAGTCGTCTAGCTGCTCTGCAATCACGGAGGCTTGATCCATCAACCAGGGATGCCAGATGCAGCAAAGCAGCCCCAGAACATAAAAGAGCCTCCTCCATGTTTCACAGTAGGGACAGTGTTCTTTTCTTGATATGGTTCATTTTTCCGTCTGTAAACATAGAGCTGATGTGTCTTGCCAAAAAGTTCAATTTTTGTCTCATCTGTCCATAGGACATTCTCCCAGAAGCTTTGTGGCTTGTCAACATGTAGTTTGGCAAATTCCAGTCTGGCTTTTTAATGATTTTATTTCAACAATGGTGTCCTCATTGGTCGTCTCCCATAAAGTCCACTTTGGCTCATACAACGACGGATGGTGCGATCTGAAAATGATGTTCCTTGAGTTTGAAGTTCACCTTTAATCCCTTTAGAACTTTTTCTGGGCTCTTTTGTTACCATACGTATTATCCATCTCTTTGATTTGTCATCAATTTTCCACCTGCGGCCACGTCCAGGGAGTTTGGCTACAGTCCCATGGATCTTACATTTCTGAATAATATGTGCAACTGTAGTCACAGGAACATCAAGCTGCTTGGAGATGGTCTTATAACTTTTAACATGTTTGTCTATAATTGTCTTTCTAATCTCCTGAGACAACTCTTTCCTTTGCTTCCTCTGGTCCATGTTGAGCGTGATACACACCATGTCACCAAACAGCACAGTGAGTATCTGTAGCCCTATATACAGGCCCACTCACTGATTCCAAGATTGTAGACACCTGTAATGCCAGTTAGTGGACACACCTCATTGTAACATGTTCCTTTTGTCACATTATTTTCAGGGGTACCATCAATTCTGTCCAGGTCTATTTCATGAGTTTTATTTATTTTTAGAATTCTGTGGAAGCATGGTTGAAAAGCCATGTCTGACTTTCATTTGTTCATTTTCATAGATCTTTTATTTATTATTACGTTTGTCAGATTCAAGTTATTTCTGTGACCATTGTGGGTTTTTCTGTCATTAAACGAGGGGTACCAACAATTTTGACCACGTGTGTACTGATGACACACTGATGGTAAAAACGGACACAGGGACCATTTACTGATGACACACTGATGATAAAAACGGACACACGGACCATACACTGATGAACACACTAATGGTAATGACACATGGACCATATACTGATGACACATGGATGAAAAAAACGGACACAGGGACCATACACGGATGACACACTGATGGTAAAAACGGACACACAAACTATACACTGATGACACACTGATGGTAAAAATGGACACAGGGACCATTTACTGATGACACATTGATGATAAAAAACGAACACACGGACCATACACTGTTGGCACATTAATGGTAAAAACGGACACAGTGACCATATACTGATGACACACTGATGGTAAAAACGGACACATGGACCATACACTGATGACTACACTGATGGTAAAAATGGACACAGGCACCATACACAACAATTTTGGTCACGTGTGTACTGATGACACACTGATGGTAAAAATGGATACAGGGACCATATACTGATGATACACTGATGGTAAAAATGGACACACAGACCATATACTGATAATACACTGATGGGAAAAACGGACACACTGATGATAAAGCAGACACAATGATGGTAAAAATGGACGCACTGACCACACTGACCATACACTAATGACACACTAATGGTAAAAACGGACACACGGACCATACACTGATGACACACTGATGGTAAAAAGGGACACACGGATGATTCACTGTTGACACACTGTTGACACACTGATGCACAACACTGGTGACACCAGTACCATTTTCATGTATGTGTTTAAAGACAGTCTTAGCAGTCGCATGTACAGTCATGGTCAAAAGTATTGACACCCCTGCAATTCTGTCAGATAATACTCAGTTTCTTCCTGAAAATGATTGCAATCACAAATTCTTTGGTATTATTATCTTCATTTAACTTGTCTTAAAGGAAAAAATACAAAAGAGAATGAAGCAAAAAGCAAAACATTGATCATTTCACACAAAACTCCAAAAATGGGCCAGACAAAAGTATTGGCACCCTCAGCCTAATACTTGGTTGCACAACGTTTAGCCAAAATAACTGCGACCAACCACTTCCGGTAACCATCAATGAGTTTCTTAC
The DNA here is from genome assembly GCF_051348905.1 of Ranitomeya variabilis. NCBI lineage: Eukaryota > Metazoa > Chordata > Amphibia > Anura > Dendrobatidae > Ranitomeya > Ranitomeya variabilis. The sequence continues at coordinate 468,503,102 of NC_135237.1, read as the reverse complement.
AATGCTCTGCTGGAATTTTAGACCATTCTTCTTTGGCAAACTGCTCCAGGTCCCTGATAATTGAAGGGTGCTTTCTCCAAACTGCCATTTTTAGATCTCTCCACAGGTGTTCTATGGGATTCAGGTCTGGACTCATTGCTGGCCACCTTAGAAGTCTCCAGTGCTTTCTCTCAAACCATTTTCTAGTGCTTTTTGAAGTGTGTTTTGGGTCATTGTCCTGCTGGAAGACCCATGACCTCTGAGGGAGACCCAGCTTTCTCACACTGGGCCCTACATTATGCTGCAAAATTTGTTGGTAGTCTTCAGACTTCATAATGCAATGCACACGGTCAAGCAGTCCAGTGCCAGAGGCAGCAAAGCAACCCCAAAACATCAGGGAACCTCCACCATGTTTGACTGTAGGGACCATGTTCTTTTCTTTGAATGCCTCTTTTTTTCTCCTGTAAACTCTATGTTGATGCCTTTGCCCAAAAAGCTCTACTTTTGTCTCATCTGACCAGAGAACATTCTTCCAAAACGTTTTAGGCTTTTTCAGGTAAGTTTTGGCAAACTCCAGCCTGGCTTTTTTATGTCTCGGGGTAATAAGTGGGGTCTTCCTGGGTCTCCTACCATACAGTCCCTTTTCATTCAGACGCCGACGGATAGTACGGGTTGACACTGTTGTACCCTCGGACTGCAGGGCAGCTTGAACTTGTTTGGATGTTAGTCGAGGTTCTTTATCCAACATCCGCACAATCTTGCGTTGAAATCTCTTGTCAATTTTTCTTTTCCGTCCACATCTAGGGAGGTTAGCCACAGTGCCATGGGCTTTAAACTTCTTGATGACACTGCGCACGGTAGACACAGGAACATTCAGGTCTTTGGAGATGGAATTGAGATTGCTCATGCTTCCTCACAATTTGGTTTCTCAAGTCCTCAGACAGTTCTTTGGTCTTCTTTCTTTTCTCCATGCTCAATGTGGTACACACAAGGACACAGGACAGAGGTTGAGTCAACTTTAATCCATGTCATCTGGCTGCAAGTGTGATTTAGTTATTGCCAACACCTGTTAGGTGCCACAGGTAAGTTACAGGTGCTGTTAATTACACAAATTAGAGAAGCATCACATGATTTTTCGAACAGTGCCAATACTTTTGTCCACCCCCTTTTTTATGTTTGGTGTGGAATTATATCCAATTTGGCTTTAAGACAATTCTTTTTGTGTTTTTTTCATTTAAGACAAATTAAATGAAGATAATAATAACAAAGAATTTGTGTTTGCAATCATTTTCAGGAAGAAACTGAGTATTATCTGACAGAATTGCAGGGGTGTCAATACTTTTGACCATGACTGTACCTGTGTATATATGCATGCATTGTAAAAGGGATTTCCTGGCTAACTATAAATTTACCTCTATTTCTAGCTTGAATGGGTGATTACATGACCACAAGCATGCAATTTGAACACCTGCAGTCATGTGCCGATTAAATTCTCAGCACACTTAAAGGATTTTTCCTGGGCTCAAGAGAAATTTTCTGCAGTCACTCTATGTGATTGCAGTTTGCCCAATTGCACACTACACACTGTCAGCATTCCCCTCTATTTCCAGTGAGGGAGAACATTGAGGGAAGCAGATGAGAATCTAATCAGCACATGACAACACACGCATGCAAATAGAGGGGAATCCTTACAGTTTGCAAAGGGAACATTAGAGTACAAAACATCAAGGCACTCACTTGAATATGCAATTGTAATAATAATACAGTAATGGAAAAGATGGCCACAGATGGTGAAGAAAGAGTCAGAGAACCTCCAAAAGCAGACGAGTGGAAGCATGTGACCAAAAGAAGCATGAACACCATAGAGACATCACCAACCACACAACTGAGAAACTGATACCAAGGCCTTGTGGAGGATGAAGATGGCACACCTAAGGTTGAGGCACTACCAGCAAGCAAAGAAGAGGGCACACAGAAACACTCAGAAGTGACAACAAAATGTACAGTCAAGAAGCAAAGAAGAGTGGTAGTGGTGAGAGACTCACTACTGAGAGGCACAGAAGCAGCCATCTGCAGACCGGACATAACCGCTAGAGAAGTATGCTGCCTCCCAGGTGCGAAGATCAAGGATGTGACCGATAGGATACCAAAGCTTATCAGTTCCAAAGACGTTCACCCATTTCTTCTGATACATGTTGGCACCAATGACAAGGCAAGGAACGAACTGGAACTGGATGCATAGGTAGTTTTTTCTTCTATCCTTCCAATAGATGGGCATGGCACCAGGAGATGGAACAGGATCCTTGATGCGAACAACTGGCTAAGACACTGGTGCAGACAACAAGGATACGGATTCTTGGACCACAGTGTGAATTACCTGTACGACGGACTCCTCGCCAGAGATGGACTGCACCTCAACAGACCTGGGAAACACACATTTGCCAGAAGACTCACTACACTCATCAGGAGGGCGTTAAACTAGAAGAAAAGGGGACGGGAAGAAAAACGTTAGACTCGAACATGAAGCCAAAAAATATACTGATGAAGGATATGAGGTGTGGCAAAGTAGTCCCAAGACAACATATTTGGAAGAGAGGTAAGAACACTTCTAAAACAATTCACAGGGAGGAGATTGAAACAAAACAAAATCCTCTAAACTGCATGCTCGTGTAATGAGCTGGCCAGCTGTGACTGTTCTGTTATCATTGACATAGAATCTGTGACAGACACTGCCCCCGTGTGGCCAGAAGTTATACCTATGCCGAATGTGATTACAGAGAAACAAACTGTATTGGCTAAACTCCCCCCTGTTCTGTCATGTGACCAGGAAGGAGAGGGAGAGGAAGAAGAGCCCGGGAAACCAGTCGGTGCAGAGAGAAGTCTGTGTGTGCTGGCGTCCTCCTGTTGATGCGATATAGAGGATTGCCTGGATTACCCCTCTCTCTTGGAAGCGGACATCCAGATTGTTCCCAGCTCCCACACTGCGGAGCACTCAGCGGTGACATCTTCACAGATCCTGGAGCCCACGAACTGTAAGCGGGTCCTCTGTTGAGAGGCTGAACATTCCACCCTTACCTGCTGAACCCCAAGGATTACAGTCTGGACCTGAGAGACAGAGTTTTGTTTACTCCCTGTTGTTTTTCTCCTCGGCTGGAGCGTCTCCCTGCAGTGACAGACAGGCCTGCGACGTGGGAAGATAACCTCCTGGAGCAAAGGAACTGGTAACGTGTGGATAGGGACAGTGAGGGAAAGTTTGTTATTACACGTTATTTCTGTGAATAGGCATATTTTGTACTGTCTATTATTGTGTTCCGCTGTGTTAATGAAAATGTATAACAGTAAAGATACGTTTGTTAAAATGGAATCTGAGTGTGGAAGTTTTGCTGGGCCAGATCATGGATATGCATGGGCGGCCTTGCCCTCGCTCACTTCATCTGGCGTAGTCGGCAGGATCTGTGCCCAGCAAGATTCCCACCCAGGCCCAGTGTACAGTCAGAAACCGCCGCCGGTGTCCATTGTAAATCAGGTCAGGAAATTTGGCGGGCGAAACTACCCCGTACCAGAGTGGGCGGAACAAGTGCGGATACTGGGAGAAATGTATAATATTGACCCTAAGACCTTGGCAGAAATGGCGGTACTGACGCTAGAGGGGGAGGCATGGACGACAGTCAGACTGGAGACGGTCAGGGGGCAGCGTGTGTTGGAGGATTTGGTGCGGGTGCTGGAAAAGACCTATGGACCTACTACGTACCAGGGAACACTGCGATACCTGTTCTTTAGACGGAAACAGCTTGAATGGGAAGACATTCCCCAATATGCAAATGCCCTTCAGGTACTCCTTGAACAAGTCTGTGCAAAAGGGGAACAACTGGCTACTATGGCTCCTCGTGACCTGGTACTGAGAGACCAATTCGTTATAGGGCTGAGAGACTAGTATCTTAACCGTACGCTACAGGACGTGATTCGGATGACGCCGACTCTCACCTTCGCTGAAGTCAAGCAGGAAGCCATAGAACGTTCTAGGGGACCCGTCATGGATGTGGGGACTCAGAGCGCTGCGTGCAGATCCATATTAAACAGTAAACAGCCCAACAGTGACACCGAGGAGCTGAAACAGATGGTAGCAGATTTACAGCAACAGGTGTCACAGTTAACACTAGAACGACAGAGAGACCAGCGGATACGACCTAGCCATCCCACGGGACCGTGTTGGTCATGTGGTGACCCTCGCCACAGGGCGAATCGTTGTCCTCAACGAACAAACCATCAGTTACCACGACGAACAGAATATCGGCTACATCCACAAGCAGAGCCACCACGCCAGGTCCCACCACAATGGCCGCCGTTAAACTAGACACCCCTGCAGCTGAGGTTCGAGCAGCAGGGGGGGACAGAGAACGGGGTGTAGAAAAACAGAACCAGCAACGGAGTACTCTTGCCTCGAGTAGTCCTATACTTGAAGTTATTCTGGAGGGAGTTGCGGTGCAAGGATTGATGGACACTGGGTCGCAAGTGACCACGATCTCCAAACAGTTTTATGAAAAGTACCTCAAACCAAGAACTGCTTGTGATCCAGATACCACCATTAAGATAATTGCGGCTAATAACCTACCCATTCCAGTAACCGGAGTCGCCTGGATGGATACGAAGGCCTGTGGACAAGACCTAGGGAAACGAGGAATCGTCATTGTCAAGGAAGGCTTCGGCTCCGAGACCCCAGTAATAATCGGAATGAATATCTTGAAAGACCTGGATCTTATGCTGTTGACAAGAAAAGGGCCCAAGTACTGGCAGAAAGTTACCAAACATAAACCGACTCGTCTGGCGTTCCAGCGCGTAATCCGGACCGTTGGACTTCAACAGATGGCAAAGGAACAACTACCCCTAGCAGCCATTAAAGTGCCCCGCTGTACTCGGATTACTTTGCCCGCTGAAAAAGAGACAGTCATTTCCCTGCCTCTTAACACCAACCGACAACTTGAAGGAGTTGAAGTGTTAATCGAGCCGAGGGCTCCAAGTGGGGGTAAGCTAAACCCACTAGTCGCCCGCACCCTAGCCGTCGTGAGGAACGGAAGAGTCCCTGTCAGGCTAAACAACACTGCAGACGTAGGTGTAGCTCTCGAGGCTGGCACGCAACTTGCCAGAGTATATGCTCTACCCACAGAAGTGAACCCCATGGGACTCTTACAATTCACCCCGTCTACAGAAGATGGCCGGACGGTAACTGTCTCAGCCATAAATGCTCAAGCAGATGATGAAGACATTGGGCGAAAACTACTGGAAAAAGTGCAACTGGACCCGTCCCAGTACACCAAACAGGAAGTGTCTCAAGTGGAGAAACTACTGCAAGAACACCAAGACTCCTTTGCAAAGCATGACACCGACTTCGGGTACACCACTAGTATCCAACATGAGATTCCCACGGGCGATGCTGCTCCTATTCGCGAGAGGTACCGACAAATACCACCTCAACAATACCAGGAGGTGAAAAGCCTCTTAGAATCTATGCTACACGCCGGAGTGGTGCGGGAGAGCCAGAGCCCATGGGCTGCACCCGTGGTGATAGTCAAAAAGAAAGATGGATCCCTGAGATTTTGCATAGACTACCGTCGGCTGAACGCTTGCACGATCCGGGACTCCTATCCACTCCCCCGGATCGAAGAGTCACTGACCGCCCTGAAAAAGGCCAAATATTTTTCGTCTCTGGACTTGGCCAGTGGATATTGGCAGGTCCCCATGAGTGAGAAGGACAGAGAAAAGACCGCCTTCATCCTTCCTATGGGCCTGTACGAGTTTGACCGGATGCCATTCGGCTTGAGTAACGCACCAGGGACCTTTCAGAGACTGATGGAACGCTGTCTGGGAGATTTCAACTTCGAATTCACGCGGATATACCTTGATGACATCGTGGTATACTCCGCCACCTTTGAGGATCATCTTCACAAGCTTGGCAAAGTGTTCCAGCGCTTGAAGAAACACGGCTTGAAGTTGAAGCCCAGCAAGTGCCGTCTATTCCAGCAGGAGATCGATTACCTGGGACACCGGATCTCGGCCGAAGGTGTCCAACCCTCTCCAGAGAAGATAGCAGCTGTCCGAGAGTGGCCACAACCAACTACCATCAAAGAGGTCCAGGCTTTCCTGGGGCTAGCGGGCTATTACCGCCGATTTGTCAAGGACTTTGCCCGGCTTGCGGAACCACTGCATGAGACCCTCCGAGGGACCGCGAACAGTCCCAGAGGACGACGCATCAGCTGGGGGCCCGACCAAGAAAGATCCTTCCGGGCGCTTCAAGCTGCTCTGACATCACCCCCTATTCTGGCATTTGCAGACTACACCTTGCCGTTCCAGTTATACACCGACGCCAGCCTTCAAGGTCTCGGGGCGGTCCTCTCCCAAGTCCAAGATAACAAGGAACGTGTAATAGCCTATGCCAGTAGATCCCTCCGTGACACCGAAAAGAACCCCGTCAACTACAGCTCTTTCCGCCTGGAACTCCTGGCCCTGACCTGGGCTATGACAGAGAAATTTGCTGGCTACATGACAGGGGCGGAGGTGCTGGTCGTGACAGACAACAATCCTCTTGCCCACCTAGAAAATGCCAAACTAGGGGCAATTGAACAGCGCTGGATGGCAAGGCTCTCTTGATTCCAATACAAAATTAAATACAGAGCGGGGACGGAGAAATCAGTATGCTGACAGCCTTTCCAGAGTGACCTCATCCCCGCCAGTGGGGAACCGGGATGAAGAGTTGGAGGAAGATGAACTGCCCGACTTTGCCCGGCTAGCTAAACAAATAGAAGATAGCCGCCAGTATGCTGTAGGCGGGATCGAAGCCGTAGTGGGGTCCCCCCTTTCCCAACAAGAATGGGCCAAGCTTCAAGATCGAGACCCTGAACACGTCTTACTGAAACTGTACGTGAAGACACAAGAGAAACCACCCTCCGAAGTAAGAGCCCGACTATCAAGAAGGGCTTCTGCCCTACTTGCCCAATGGGGTCGGCTGATCGTGAAGGATGGAGTCTTGTATCGCAGGGCCCTTTTATCCCATATGCTGGAAGAATGTTTGCAGATTGTCGTCCCGGTGCAGCTAGCCCATGAGATGGTGGCTGAAGCCCACAGGAGGAACGGCCAGTTCGGCATAGACAAGACCCTCCAGTGGACCCAGCAATTCATTTTTTGCCCAGGACTCCGTAAGCTGGTTGAAAACGTCTGCCTAAGATGTCGTACATGTGAACTCCACAAGTCTACTGAGCAGCGTGCACCCGTCCAGACTATTAGCACATCCAGGCCCCTCGAGTTGTTGATGGTGGACTATCTGTTGATCGGAATGGCGAATAGTGGCTACCAGTACTGTCTGCTGATGGTGGACCACTTCACGAAATTCGCCGTCGCTGTTGCTACCAAAGATCAGACTGCCGAATCAGCTGCACAGGCCATCTGTCAACACTTTGTTCGGGTCTACGGGTGTCCGGAGCGGCTGCACTCTGATCAGGGGGCGTGTTTCGAAGGGCGAGTCATTGAAGAACTTCAGCAGATGTATGGAATCAAGAAGTCCAGGACCACCCCGTATCATCCACAAGGGAATGGCGCCTGTGAACGTTTCAACCGGACCCTCTTACAACTGATCCGAACCTTAGCAGAAGACAAAAAGCCCGACTGGCCTCGATTCCTCCCAGAACTGCTGTGGGCCTATAACAATCAAGTCCATTCTGTCACCGGATACACGCCTTACACCCTCCTTTTTGGCCGCCCAGGCAAAGGCATCCATGAGCTACACCTGTCTAACCCTGATGAAGACACCTGTGGTACCTATCCTTCCTGGCTACAAGCACACCGTCAAAGGATGGAAACTGTCTACCGGCTGGTGGACCAGGTCCACGCTGATCCACTTCCAGTACAAGAAGACCTACTGAGTGTGGGTCAACTGGTCATAGTTCGTATAAAGAAACCACAAGGAAAACTCCGGCCCAAGTGGGAGACCGAAGTCTATCAAATAATTGGACACCCGTACCCTGCTGGCCCCGTCTACCAAGTACAAGGCGAAGACAGCGGCAGCCTCCGCACCCTGCACCGTAACATGTTGCGCCCCTGTCGTTCTCAGCCTGACTCCCCTCCTATAATGCCTAGAGAGACGGATGTCACTAATACTGTGGGAGACACTGATACCGGGGATGTAGAGGTGGAAGACATCCCTACCCCTGCTCGCCTGACTGACGCGTCTGAACCCCTTACCTCCTCGACTGACTTACCGACTGGGGCGGAGAGTGGAGTGACTGATCGGGGAGAGAGACTAGCACCCGTTAGGCGGACAGCGAGGACCACCGCAGGAGTGCCCCCGGGACAGTCCTACAGAGACCAATATGTGTGGCCCTTTTCACAGCCGGGTCCTACAACCTCCACAGCCATCACCGCCCTGGAGTCAGTCGTTGACAGGGACTGCCTACCTTCAAGTGGGGGGGCGTGTAATGAGCTGGCCGGCTGTGACTGTTCTGTTATCATTGACATAGAATCTGTGACAGACACTGCCCCCGTGTGGCCAGAAGTTATACCTATGCCGAATGTGATTACAGAGAAACAAACTGTATTGGCTAAACTCCCCCCTGTTATGTCATGTGACCAGGAAGGAGAGGGAGAGGAAGAAGAGCCCGGGAAACCAGTCGGTGCAGAGAGAGGTCTGTGTGTGCTGGCGTCCTCCTGTTGATGCGATATAGAGGATTGCCTGGATTACCCCTCTCTCTTGGAAGCGGACATCCAGATTGTTCCCAGCTCCCACACTGCGGAGCACTCAGCGGTGACATCTTCACAGATCCTGGAGCCCACGAACTGTAAGCGGGTCCTCTGTTGAGAGGCCGAACATTCCACCCTTACCTGCTGAACCCCAAGGATTACAGTCTGGACTTGAGAGACAGAGTTTTGTTTACTCCCTGTTGTTTTTCTCCTCGGCTGGAGCGTCTCCCTGCAGTGACAGACAGGCCTGTGACGTGGGAAGATAACCTCCTGGAGCAAAGGAACTGGTAACTTGTGGATAGGGACAGTGAGGGAAAGTTTGTTATTACACGTTATTTCTGTGAATAGGCATATTTTGTACTGTCTATTATTGTGTTCCGCTGTGTTAATGAAAATGTATAACAGTAAAGATACGTTTGTTAAAATGGAATCTGAGTGTGAAAGTTTTGCTGGGCCAGATCATGGATATGCATGGGCGGCCTAGCCCTCGCTCACTTCACTCGCAAAGGCCAGAAGCCTGACAAACAAGATGAAAGAACTAGAAGCAGAAATATCTACAGGTAACTATGACATAGTGGGAATAACCGAGACACGGTTCGATGAAAGCTATGACTGGGCAGTTGACTTACAGGGTTACAGTCTGTTTAGAAAGGATTGTAAAAATCGGAGAGGAGGAGGGGTTTGTCTTAATGTAAAGTCTTGTCTAAAGTCCACTTTAAGGGAGGATATTAGCGAAGGGAATGAGGATGTCGAGTCCATATGGGTCGAAATACATGGTGGGAAAATAGTAACAAAATTCTCATTGCGGTTTGTTACAAAACCCCAAATATAACAGAAATCATGGAAAGGCTACTACTAAGGCAGATAGATGAAGCTGCAACCCATAATGAGGTCCTCGGTATGGGGGACTTTAACTACCTGGATATTATCTGTGAAACAGAGACCTGCAAAACCCATAAAGGCAACAGGTTTCTGCTAATAACCAAGAAAAATTATCTTTCACAATTGTTGCAGAATCCAACCATAGGAGCAGCACTTTTAGACCTAATAGTATCTAATAGACCTGACAGAATAACAAATCTGCAGGTTGTCGGGCATCTAGGAAATAGCGCCCACAATATTGTACAGTTTCACTTGTCTTTCGCTAGGGCAACTTGTCAGGCAGTCACAAAAACACTTAAAAAATATTTGAAGGGTTTCTGAGGGATGTTATTCTGGATTATCTCAATGAGAATAACTGTTTAACTCCATATCAGCATGGGTTTATGAAGAATCGCTCCTTTCAAACCAATCTAATTAGTTTTTATGAAGAGGTAAGCTATAGACTGGATCAAGGTAAGTCATTGGATGTGGTATATCTTGATTTTTCCAAAGCGTTTGATACCGTGCTGCACAAGAGGTTGGTACACAAAATGAAAATGCTGGGTCTGGGGAAAAATGTGTGTAAATGGGTAAGTAACTGGCTTAGTGATATAAAGCAGAGGGTGGTTATAAATGGTATATTCTCTAACTGGGTTGCTGTCCAGTGGGGTACCGCAGGGGTCGGTGTTGGGACCTATTCTCTTCAACATATTTATTAACGATCTGGTAGAAGGTTTGCACAGTAAAATATCGATATTTGCAGATGATACAAAATTATGTAAAGCAGTCAATACAAGAGAAGATTGTATTCTTCTACAGATGGATCTGAATAAGTTGGAAACTTGGTCCGAGAGGTGTCAGATGCGGTTTAACAATAATAAATGTAAGGTTATACACATGGGAAGAAGGAATCAATATCACCATTACACACTGAACGGGAAACCACTGGGTAAATCTGACATGGAGAAGAACTTGAGGATCGAAGTTAATGATAAACATACCTGGAGCAGCCAGTTCCAGGCAGTGGCTGCCAACGCAAACAGGATCATGCATTAAAAGAGGTCTGGACACACACGATAAGAGCATTATACTGCCTCTGTACAAATGACCATACTGCCTCTGTACAAATCTCTGGTTAGACCGAACATGGAGTACTGAGTACAGTTTTTGGCACCGGTGCTCATGAAGGATATAATGGGCAACAAAATTAATAAAGGGGATGGTGAACTACAATACACAGAGAGATTAGCAAAATTAGGATTATTTAGTCTAGAAAAAAGATGACTGACGGACGATCTAATAACCATGTATAAGTATATAAGGGGACAATACAAACATCTCTCCGAGGATCTCTTTATGCAAAGGAAGGTGACGGTCACAAGGAGGCATTCTCTGCATCTGGAGGAGAGAAGGTTTTTCCACCAACATAGAAGAGGATTCTTTACTGTTAGGGCAGTGAGAATCTGGAATTCCTTGACAGAGGAGGTGGTGATGGCGAACTCAGTTGAGGGGTTAAAGAGAGGCCTGGATGTCTTCTTGGAGCGTAACAATATTGTATCTTACAGTTATTAGGTTCTTTAGAAGGACGTAGATCTGGGGATTTATTCTGACGGAATATAGGCTGAACTGGGTGGACAAATGTCTTTTTTCTGCCTTGGTAACTAGGTTACTATGTTACTATGGCATATAGTAATGGCTTTTAGTAATAGAAATAGCTGCCAACATATCGCTCTCTCACAAATCTTGATCATAGCCTATGTCCTATGCTTCATAGCAGATAGAAGGTACAGTCAGGCTCTGTTTCTGCTGTGAACCATAGGTCATAGGTTCTGATCAAGGTCTGGACCAGGCTGAAATGTTGGTCTCCTTTCTATTACTATATGCCTACTTACCATTAGAACTTTGATTGCATATTGAAATGAGTGCCATGGTATTTCGCACTCTTGTTTGGAGCGACTACAGAATCCCACTGCCTTCTACCTATGAGTGCCAACCAAAATGTAATCAATTGCAAATTGTGCATTGTCATGATTCTCCAAACCACAGTCACATAGAGCGCCTGCAGAAAAGAAAAACACTAAGAGGCGTGAAAAAGGGATTATCTGCCTTGTGTTTCAATGACTAGTCAGGAGAGTCCTATCTATGGACCCTACCCAGTACTAAGTGTAAGTATTAAATTTATGTTAGGTTCTTATTTCTTATTTTGCTACTAGACACGTTTTTGCATCAGTTTTTCTCCTGTCTGGTGTCTGTCTTATTCTTTCCATCTCATCTGTTTTTTTTTCTCCCTTTTTTTTTTCAAATTCGACAGATGGCCACATGATGAATCCTTGATAATACTGTCATGTAAGTCTGCTAAGACTAGAAATCATCCTAAACAATAATTCACAGCAAAAAGTGGAAAATTCAGCCCAGATAAATAGACAAATTTCAGCAAGGCCATCAGTATATGAGTTATCTGCTGTAAATAAAGCGATTAGAAAGCTGCCGCTTGTGAACCTTGCCTCCTGCTCATGTCTTTTTCTTATTTGTCATTATTTCAGGTTATTATTTCCTTATGTGTTTTATATTCATGACATTAAATGTATCCTCCAGGTTTTTTTCCCTTTAGGTCTTTCTAATTGTGGATCAGGTGATGTTTTCTTCCACTCATTTCAAGGTCATGCACCACTACGACCATTTTCGTGACTGAGAGGGCACGTAATTTCACAGTCGTGTACTTCTCATTAATCCACCCTAAGTGGGTGATCAGGAAGTTCCAGATCACAGGTTTGTTTTGTCTTCCTCTGTGATTCATTGCCTCACAAAAGGATTGGATTAACCCCTTTTGCTTTTGATTATTTTCGAAGTCTCTGTCGAAGAATAAACACCAGAGAACTATATTTTCCGGTTCTTTTTTTTTTTTTCTTACAGCCTGGGAAAAATGGAAAAGATTCACAATTATTCCCCTGTCACAGGTTCAAGAAGTTATGGCCTGCAGCAGGTGCTAGATATGTCTGGATATGTCACGTCATCATTGACGTGACATGATGTAAATTTGTCATGGCAGCAAAGGGAAAGTGCACTCTATAGACTGGCACTTCAGATGTGATGCAAAATGGCAGATGAGGTCAGAGCTTGACATATGTCAATGCTGCATGTAACTCACGGCTCCTGTTACTTTAAGTAGGGAATGGGGGTAAAATTGCCTAAAAGTAGAGAAGTGGAGGCAAACATGTATATGTAAAAAAAGATTTTAATAAACTAGGTTGCAAAATTACAAAAAATTATGCAGGACACTAATGACTAGTGGGAAAAGATCGATAACAATACAAATATTAAACGTGAAACTTATATCTGAAACCTATTAATAAGAAATGAGTATGCATAAATATGAGGTCAATAAGCAGCAAAACAAATTATCTCATAGTTCACAATTTCACTAAGTACTTGCTATCAAATGTAGAAGCATGCTTGATATGCAACCCATACAGTTCCACACGGGTACCCTAGGAAATAAAGTCCATGATTACTTTCAAGTTGTGGTCGGTAATCCAGTTGGTATCAACGAGAGAAGAGGAAGAGAAAATGGTTGTCATGTGCTCGTAAATCGCATATGAGCTGTCCTGTGACAAGTGCCAGAAAGAGTGGAATCCTAACTATGAGCCCACTACACACTATTAGGATTCGGCATGTAAAGGCCTTCATACACATCAGGCTAAAGTTGGCTCTCCGAAGAGAATAGTAATAGTACATATATATAACATAGGGTACTTAGCTAACACTATTTTGATGAAAAAAGTGTGAAAGCCATCGCAAGGTGTACCCAATTGGGATGGTCCCAACCTATCTCTAGTAATAAAATTTCCCCTTGTGTCAGCCAACCTCAATATAGATAAGGGCAGAGCAAGACTCAGGCCTGACTTTTCATGGGACACTATATAGATCAAATGCTTAGCTCAAATAGGGGGAGCCACACCACTGTTTGTACAAGAAACTACAGGAAAGGCAAAGGCATTTCATCTATATAGCTTCCCATGAGCAGGTGTCTGAAGAGTTGGGCCTCTGTCCTGCCCTTTTCAACATTGAGATTGCTTGATACAAGGTGAGATTTTAATACTACAGATAGGATCATCACAATTGGGTACATCTTGTCGTGGTGGGATGTCTTTTACATTTTTTTAAATTAAAATAATGTTAGCTAAGACCCCTATATTATTTACACGTACTATTACTATTTACTTACTGCAGGGTATATGCTCAATTTGTTTTTTTCTTGGATTTTGTCTGTGTAATGGCCACAGTGTGAACATGCTCCTACACACTGTATGTATCCCAACTCATGCTCCATCTCAGATTTCTTTGATTTTGTTGTAGTTTCTTGTGCTCTGTAAAAAATGGAGTCTTGGCTCCCCCTTTTTCAGCTGAGCATTTCCTAGAGATAGGATAGGGCCTTTCCTATTGGGAACACCTTGTTGCTGTGGTATGGCTTTTACACTTTTTTGATCAAAATAGTGTTAAATACCCTATGTTATTTACATGTACTATTACTATTTCATTATTTACTTACTACAGGGCACATGCTCATTTTGTTTTTTACTTGAGTTCACACTGAATGCAGTGTCTTTATATAGGATTTATGGTCTGTAGACATGTATCATTTATAATCTTATTGATTTATTACGGTCATCTAATGTGATCGTAAAAAAACAATTGTCTGTTCTTGATATGTTGAGACGCTGTCCAGAAAAAAATTAAATAAAGTCGGAATAACTGCTTTTACTTTACCACACAGGAGCACATTTATAAGATTATCTCTGCACAAGAACATTTTTTTACATAACCAATTGTGGAAATTATTCTTATTCCAAGATCTATTGATTAAAATCAACTTTGTTCGTGGGACATCTTTAAAATAAAAAAAAGTGGCATGCTCACATTTTGTAGCCCCCTTGGATTTAGGGTAGGCTGCTTCAGAGGTCTGAGCCAGCTTCAAAAGTGATGTCTGTTCCATTCAGAAGTCATATTACTGGTGCAGACTGTGATTGGCGGTAGCGGTCAGGTGAATAGAAGAACAGATCATCGGATGTTTCTCAGATGCCGTGTTCTTCAATCAACTATGCTTTCCAATACAAGGAGTCATGACAAAAACATACTTTATTGTAAAGTATATATGCTTTTTTTACAACAGTGGTCAACAAGCATTTTTTAAAACTTATTTTATTGCATATACATCAGAACCCTAACCTTGGTACATGCATCAAGAGATGTTGTCAGAATAAATGACAAACAATATAAAGTGAGCCTAATGCTTATGTTTTTTGTCTTATGCATTTACCCACTCAAAAATGTCTGAGATTTTCTACTTGTAAGGCAGTTTTACATAACGTCCTTGAAGGAGACTGTTCTTCATTTCTTGCTTCAGAAAGCAGGAATCATCTCCTTGTGCCATAAAGTAATGCTTTATATTAGAAGGAAACATATTTCTGGTCTCCAATGGAAGGTTTCTTTAGCATTTCTGAACATTGAGGAGTAGGCCCAAGGTAGTCATTTAGCTGATCTTTTTTCCAAACATTTAAAATGGACTATACAATTTGAGTCAGCAGCAATATTGCTTGGAATAAATTATTTGAGGGGTATAGTCAGTGGACTGTGTGCGCTATTCTCTGATATGTTTCTGGGCCGGTTGCTTCTAATACTTGCAGCTGAGTTTTCATCTTATTCTTCGGCTGAGGCATCTTGCACATAATTTGAAAAAGGTTGCTCAGGAGCACATAGGGGGTGACTAGAAATGAGCAGATCGATTCGCACAACCCCAGTTCATGGTCCAGGTCAGTGGTCTATGGTCGGAGACAGGAGCTACTTGAATTTCCATACCCTTTGGGACCACAGGCTTGGTTTATAATTCGTTGTGCTGGTGAGACGTCAACGGTAGATGATATTACGCCAGGCCAGCGAATCAAACTCAGAGCCTAGCAGCTTAGAAAAGTTATGTAACTCTTGTTCACCGCCAGAGACTACTGACCTGGACTGTGGACTGGGGTTATGTAAAGTGAAATGCTAATCTCTAAAGGTTACTATTTGATTGGATCACATCTAATTGGAGAAAAGCTTGGATATGTCTGATGCCATTAGACTCTTATCTGCTAATGGTAGAATTCAACTGAAGTCCATTATTTCCCAATTGTCACAACTTTCCTGTCTTTTTTCTCTAGGCACACTTTGGCCATTTACTTGAAGGGATGTCTGACTTTGCGGTACAAGTCTATAGTCTCTCTATGTGACTGCAGACATGTGAAACTTCACAGTGCGTGCCCTGCGCACTGTGATGATTCTCCGGTGCTGGGAGCGTGCAGTCATGCGATTTGCATACTTCTGTCCACATTCTGATTAGACGTGGCTGCGCACGACTAGCCTGTATGTTACTTGCATACTTGCTGTCATGCGCCCGCCGCTCTCGGCATTGGAGAGTCATCGCAGAGCGTAGTGTGCACACAGTGAGGTTTCACAAATCTGTAGTCACATAGAGAGACTTCAGACTTGTACCCCAAAGCCAAACAACCCCTTTAACACAGAAATATCAGCGTAATTGGGGTAATTTTACAATTCTACATCGTTTTTGCACAATATACATATAAATATATTTCATTTTGACTTTAATTTAGATTTTTGGAGACTGCTTTTCAATATTTGCTCTCAAGGTCACTTTTACTGCTTGTAATTTCTTCATCAAGTATTTTTTAATTCCTTGATTCTCCCTTGTATTAAATATACCATCAAATTTAACGAGCGATCGTTTCGATATTCTTGCTGTTTTAATGAATGATGGTTTAAAAAGTAAGGAAGCTGGATGATTTGTCATATTCAGTTAGGCAGTTCCAAAGTCTTTGCTCGAAAAGGGCATGATACCAGAGATGGACCATTCAGTAAAAAATTAGAACCAAAAAAACAACTGGTAAATATACTGAAGAGATTATATAAACTAGGACTAAAAAATAATGTTTTCTAAAGCAATAGTATGTTTGATTTGAACAAATATACAGCTATGTAGCTATATGCATCTTGAGATGCATTATTACAGCTCTATAACAGAGAGACATAATTCCTCTGTTGACAATATGACCTGTGGCACAATTGGATTTCAGAATGCTTCTACTGATTCCAAATGAGAGCAAAAAATAATTCCAAATTCGGAAGAAAATTATTGGACTTTATTAGTCCATATGACGACATTTCGGTTCATGGTATGAACTTTTCTCAAGCAATTTCGCAAGTGCATATGCCATATATTTAAAGAAGGATCAATTAAGGACAATATTGAATATTAATAATATAAATAATCAATCTATTGATATTCAGTTATGTCCTCCATTGATGCACCTTTAAATATATGACATATGCAGTTGTGAAGTTGCTTGAGAAAGGTTCACACGGTGAGCCAAAACGTTTCCACATGGGCTAATAAAGTCTAATAATTTTCACCATTATTTGGAGTGTTGCTTCTATTTCTTCAATATAGATAGATAGCTAGATAGATAGATAATATTCACAATAGATACACCTCCTTTTTTTTAATATGGAGCAGGTGTAAAATCGCTGCGGATTCCGCACAAAGAATTGACATGCTGCAGAAAATAAACCGCTGCGTTTACGCGTGTTTTTTTCCGCAGCATGTGCACAGCGGTTTTTATTTTCCATAGGTTGACATGGTACTGTACACCGCATGGAAATTTGCTGCGGATCCGCAGCGTCAAAAACGCTGCGGATCCGCAGTAAAACCGCAACGTGTGCACATACCCTTACTGCGATGTTTTTCATTGCTGTACATTATGCACTTTATCTGATCAGCTTGTGTCCCAGCACCTGGGCTCAGCATTTTAAAGATTATACTTCATGGTGGTTTCGTATCCCTTTTCTTGTTATTTCTAGTTCATGAGTTTCTGTCCTTCCCATTTATTTGCTCTGGGACATTTACGTTAAAAACCCTACAGCATGCTGCATTTGAAAAAACAAAACACTGATCCAAAATCTACCAAAACCTTATTTTATTGACTTTAATATTTTTCTATTAATTTTCAGACAATAGTTTTTGCCTTAAATCATATAAAAAATGTCACAATACAAAAGCTTACATTTTTTAACTATCTGGCAAACTATCCTTATACATTTTATATGTAATTTATATAATCAAGGACGTAAAAGAAATATGGAAAGGTTCCTTAGATTTGGCCAACCTTTCGACTGCAGGTTGCCTATTTGCTACACACAACCACAATGAGGAGTCAAAATTACTCCCCCAAACCTCTGAGTTCCCCTCTTCTAGCAAATAGCATATTTTAGGTTTGCCACTCCTCTCCCTATGCCCTGGAGATTGCTGGCCAAATCTGTAAAGAATTTAAGCAGAACAAGTAGGGGGAAGTCTAGAATGGAGACCTCCTCCCCGAACTCTCAGTTTTGTGACTATCTGCATTCATAGATCTTGTCATTAAGTCTAGAGAAACAAATGACATGTAGATAAAAAATGTTTACTGGTTTGTGTCAGCTTCTGGTAATTCAATGAATTATTCATTTCAAACTAGTAGAATTTACATAAAATAATACTTTGCAAATTTATGGTAAGTACTAATTACTTGCCTTATTTGCCATGACTATGATATTAAATATTCATAAAAATTTGATTATTTCTTTGATTTGGCAGGCATTTAGATTTCTCTACAGCTTTTCACACTGCTAATTTTAATCCAACAAATTATGTGGAAGAAAACAGTATGCAGTCTAAAAAGTGTTCAGAATTCACTCCGACAATGAGCACGTTAAGGAAGTAATGATCCATCACAACGAAAACTTTGAAAACGTCTTGTAAGTAATACAGAATGGGCAAACCCAATTCCAATTTTTGATTTGTCATAAAAAAAAGAAACCCAGTACATTTAGTCTATTTCGCCACATAAAATTAAATGGATATTCCAGTTTTAGGAAAAAAATATTTTTCTTTATAATATTGTAATATAGTATTGTTATAGTGAAGAATGGTTTGATGAATTTTACCATTTCTTTTATGATATTTAAATACTGTAGCTTTCTGTATTAATTTCTCATTGTTTTAAGATCTCCGCTTTCTGTCTTTCCATAAAAACCTTTATTGGTTTTTGTACTTGACGTGTGATGTAACAAAACGAGTTGTCTCTCATAAGCATGAATAAACGTTATCCTGTGGGAGCAAAGAACAAATGTTTCTACTGAATAACTGCAAGCACAGATCATCAAATGTGAAGAATTAAAATGGAAAGTATATTAGAAAACTGTATAACACACTACAATATTTATTACGCACAAGAAAAAAAATAACACTTATTTGCTGAAACTATAACAGTTCTTTAGTTAAAATTGACTCCATGAAAAAGGAAACTTTACCCCTTTACCCTCAAGGGTGGTTTG
The DNA here is from genome assembly GCF_051348905.1 of Ranitomeya variabilis. Classification (NCBI taxonomy): domain Eukaryota; kingdom Metazoa; phylum Chordata; class Amphibia; order Anura; family Dendrobatidae; genus Ranitomeya; species Ranitomeya variabilis. The sequence goes on along the minus strand of NC_135237.1, from coordinate 468,484,118 downwards.
CATGTTAATGATCAGGCCAATTTTTACAATTCTGACCACTGTCCCTTTATGAGGTTATAACTCTGGAATGCTTTAACGGATCCCGGTGATTCTGATAATGTTTTCTCTTGACATATTGAACTTCATTATCATGGTAAAATGTCTTTGATAAGACTTGCGTTTATTCTAAAAAAAATGGAAATTTGGCAAAAATTTGGAAAATTTTGAAATTTTCCAAATTTAAATTTTCATGCCCTTAAATCACACAGATATGTTGCACAAAATACTTAAAGGGAACCTATCACCCCGTTTTTTTCGGTATGAGATAAAAATACTGTTAAATAGGGCCTGAGCTGTGCATTACAATAGTGTAGTTTGTGGACCCCGATTCCCCACCTATGCTGCCGAAATACGTTACCAAAGTAGTCATTTTCGCCTGTCAATCAGGCTGGTCAGGTCGGATGGGCGTGGCTTCTTCCCCCAGATATTGCGTAGTTTTCCGTTGGTGGCGTAGTGGTGTGCGCATGTCCAAGGTCCCCAATCCTGCACGGGGGGGTGAAAATAGCAGCGATGTCCGTTATTCCATTGGTGGTCGGTGGGCGCGGCCATCTTCCTTTGGCCGCGCGTGCGCAGAAGCGGCGCTCTGCTGGCCGCGGCTTCAGGAAAATGGCCGCGGGATGCCGCGCGTGCGCAGATGGAGATCGCGGCGGCCATTTTCCTGAAGCCGCGGCCAGCAGAGCGCCGCTTCTGCGCACGCGCGGCCAAAGGAAGATGGCCGCGCCCACCGACCACCAATGGAATAACGGACATCGCTGCTATTTTCACCCCCCCGTGCAGGATTGGGGACGTTGGACATGCGCACACCACTACGCCACCAACGGAAAACTACGCAATATCTGGGGGAAGAAGCCACGCCCATCCGACCTGACCAGCCTGATTGACAGGCGAAAATGACTACTTTGGTAACGTATTTCGGCAGCATAGGTGGGGAATCGGGGTCCACAAACTACACTATTGTAATGCACAGCTCAGGCCATATTTAACAGTATTTTTATCTCATACCGAAAAAAACGGGGTGATAGGTTCCCTTTAATAAGTAACATTTCCTACATGTCTACTTTACATCAGCACTATTTTGGAGCCAACATTCTTTTTTTTGTTAGGGAGTTAAAAGTTGACCAGCGATTTCTCATTTTTACAACACCATTTTTTTTAGGGACCACATCTCATTTGAAGTCACTTTGAGGGGTCTATATGATAGAAAATACCCAAAAGTGACACCATTCTAAAAACTGCACCCCTCAATGTGCTCAAAGCATTCTTAACAGGAATTTTTGGAATGTTTTAAAAAAATGAACATTTAACTTTTTTTAGTACAAAATTTACTTCAGATCCAAGTTGTTTTATTTTACCAATGGTAACAGGAGAAATTGGACCCCAAAAGTTGTTGTGCAATTTGTCGTGAGTATGATGATACCCCATATGTGGGGGTAAACCATTGTTTGGGCGCATGGCAGAGCTCAGAAGGGAAGGAGCGTCATTTATCTTTTCAATGCAAAATTGGCTAGAATTGAGATCGGACGCCATGTCGCGTTTGGAGAGCCCCTGATGTACCTAAAGAGTGGAAACCCCCACAAGTAAAACCAATTTCGAAATTAGACCCCCTAAGGAACTTATCTATATGTGTGGTGTGCACTTTGAACCCCAATTGTTTCACAGAAGTATATAATGTAGAGCCATGAAAATAAAAATCTTTTTTTTTCCACAAAAATTATCTTTTAGCCCGCAATTTTTTATTTTCCCAAGGGTATGGAGAGAAATTGGACCCCAAAAGTTGTTGTGCAATTTGTCCTGAGTACGCTGATACCACATATGTAGGGGGAACCATCGTTTGGGCGCATGGCAGAGGTTGGAAGAGAAGTAGTAACGTTTTCGAATGCAGACTTTGATGGAGTGGTCTGCGGGCGTTTGTTGCGTTTGCAGAGCCACTGATGTGCCTAAACAGTAGAAACCCCCCACAAGTTACATCAATTTGGAAACTAGACCCCCAAAGAACTTATCTAGATGTGTTGTGAAAACCTGAAACCTCCAAGTGTTTCACTAAAGTTTATAACGCAGAGCCGTGAAAATAAAAAATCATATTTTTTCAACAAAAATGATTTTTTAGCCCCTAAATTTTTATTTTTCCAAGGGTAGCAGGAGAAATTGGACCCCAAAAGTTGTTGTGCAATTTGTCCTGAGTATGATGGTACCCCATATGTGGGGGTAAACCATTGTTTGGGCGCATGGCAGAGCTCGGAAGGGAAGGAGCGCCGTTTGACTTTTTAATGCAAAATTGGCTGGAATTGAGATCGGACGCCATGTCGCGTCTGGAGAGCTCCTGATATGCCTTAGCAGTGGAAACCCCCACAAGTGACACCATTTTGGAAAGTAAACCCCCTAAGGAAATTATCTATATGTGTGGTGTGTACTTTGAACCCCAATTGTTTCACAGAAGTATATAATGTAGAGCCATGAAAATAAAAAAAATCTTTTTTTTCCACAAAAATTATCTTTTAGCCCCCAATTTTTTATTTTCCCAAGGGTATCTGGAGAAATTGGACCCCAAAAGTTGTGCAATTTGTCCTGAGTACGCTGATACCACATATGTAGGGGAAACCATCGTTTGGGCGCATGGCAGAGGTCAGAAGAGAAGTAGTAACGTTTTGGAATGCAGACTTTGATGGAATGGTCTTCGGGCGTCATGTTGCATTTGCAGAGCCACTGATGTGCCTAAACAGTAGAAACCCACCACAAGTTACATCATTTTGGAAACTAGACCCCCCCAAAGAACTTATCTAGATGTGTTGTGAAAACCTGAAACCTCCAAGTGTTTCACTAAAGTTTATAATGCAGAGCCGTGAAAATAAAAAATTGTATTTTTTCCACAAAAAAGATTTTTTAGCCCCCAAATTTTTATTTTCCGAAGGGTAGCAGGAGAAATTGGACCCCAAAAGTTGTTGTCCACATTGTCCTGAGTATTCTGATGCCCTATATGCGGGGTAAACCACTGTTTGGGTGCACGGTAGAGCTTGGAAGGGAAGGATCACCATTTGACTTTTTCAATGCAGAATTGGCTGGAATTGAGATCGGATGCCATGTCGCGTTTGGAGAGCTCCTGATGTGCCTAAACAGGGGAAACCCCCCGATTCTAACTCCAACCCTAACTTCAACACACCCCTAACCCTAATCCCAACCTTAACCATAACCCTAACCAAACCCCTAACCCGAACATACCCCTAACCCTAATCACAACCCTAACCACAACCCTAAGCACAACACACCCCTAACACCAACACACCTCTAACCCTAATCCTAACCCTAACCATAACCCTAATCACACCCCTAACCCTGACACCCCCCTAACCCTAATCCCAACCCTAACCCTAATCCCAACAGTAAACGTAATCCCAACCCTAACCCTAATCCAAACCCTAACCCTAACTGTAGCCCCAACCTTAACCCAAACTTTAGCCCTTACCCTAATTTTAGTCCTAACCCTAACTTTAGCCCCAACCATAACCCTAACTTTAGCCCTAACCCTAATGGGAAAATGGAAATGGATGCATTTTTTTTAATTTTACTATTTTTCCCTAACTAAGGGAGTTATTTATAAAGGGGGGTTTGATTTACTATTTATAGCGGGTTTTTATGTTTGGCAGCTGTCATGCTAAAAGATGCTTTTTATTGCAAAAAATAGTTTTTGCATCACCACATTTTGAGAGCTATAATTTTTCCATATTTTGGCCCACAGAGTCAAGTGAGGTTTTGTTTTTTGTGGGGTGAGTTGACGTTTTTATTGGTACCATTTTCGGGCACATGACATTTTTTGATCGCTTTTTATTACGATTTTTGGGAGATAGAAAGTATCACATCGTGTTGTTCTGAGGGTCTGAGGGAAGCATGCAGGGAGGCCCCTCCCTGCGTGATGCTTCTCTATGCCACCAGAACACTACAGTCTTGTTTGATCGCAGTGTTGCGGGGGTTAAAGTGCCGGGAGCGGTCCATGATTGCTGTTTGCACTTAGTGCCGGGTGTCAGCTGTGCGAATCAGCTGACACCCGGCCTCGATTGGCCTACACCACCTGTGTGCATGGCCGATCGGCTTTGACGTACTATCCCATCCATGGTCATACGGGCCCAGTCCACATGAACGGGATAGTATGTTGCATGTCAGAAAGGGGTTAAGGGAACCTGACAGCTAATTCATCCTGCTCGATCCACGGCAGCATGCATCAGGCACTGGCTGTTAGGCTTCAGCCATATACTGGATTCCTGAAATCATAACAGCCAGTGTCTGATACATGTTGCTCGCGGATAGGGCAATATGCTGCCAGGTTCACTTTAAATTTGCTAAACTTATTTTAATGGGTTTATTTAGGTAAGAGAAGTAATGTCCTATTCCTGAACTAAAGGACAAAATAGGAGCCCTCCATGGTGAAGTCATGCTTGGTGATAAGAAACAGCATAGACTAGATGGAATCTGCTCACCTGGTGGAGTTGTGCGGGTCAGACCCAAGTCTGATGAGAGGAGTAGTGAAGTAGCACATCTGTTGTTCTATTGTGTGTCCGGGTTTTGATACTCGGCAGTAGGTGAGCCATGTAATTTCCTTGAATCACGGCTTCCATTATCAGTTGTTTTATATACTTCTTTGTATGATAGCCTGAGAAAGAAATCAGATCAATTTTGAAACAGGTTACAGTCTTTTAATACATTTTCGATGTTTTTCTAAACCAAAACTATTTTGCACAACTATTCTTGAACTAGAATCACAGTTATAGATAGGTATATCTATATTATTCAAATATACTAAAGGATATTGTCTGTGAATTCCCCAAGTCAGTCTTTCATACTCACAAATCTAGATTTGGATAATATGTTTTTTCTGTTTATCTGTAACAGGGAATGTATTAAGAGAAGCATTAAATAAATAATGGCAAATCTTCTATTTCTTAATCATGTGTCGTATAGAACAAGGCGTTATCAGTAGTGTTGAGCATTCCGATACCGCAAGTATCGGGTATCGGCCGATACTTGCGGGTATCGGAATTCCGATACCGAGATCCGATACTTTTGTGGTATCGGGTATCGGTATCGACACAACATTAATGTAATAATGTGTAAAAGAGAGAATTAAAATACAAAATATTGCTATACTCACCTCTCCGACGCAGCCTGGACCTCAGCGAGGGAACCGGCAGCGTTGTTTGCTTAAAATTTGCGCGTTTACTTCCTTACTTGAAGTCCCGGCTTGTGATTGGTCGCGTGCCGCCCATGTGGCCGCGATGCGACCAATCACAGCAAGCCGTGACGTAATTTTAGGTCCTTCAGGATTTTAAAATTACGTTCTGGCTTGTGATTGGTCGCGTCGCGGTCACATGGGTGACGCGACCAATCACAAGCCGTGACGTCACGGGAGGCTGGACACGCGCGCATTTTAAAATGCGCGCTTGTCCTGCCTCCCGTGACGTCCCGGCTTGTGATTGGTCGCGTCGCCCATGTGGCCGCGACGCGACCAATCACAGCAAGCCGTGACGTCATTTTAGGTCCTTCAGGATTTTAAAATTACGTTCTGGCTTGTGATTGGTCGCGACGCGATGCGACCAATCACAAGCCGTGACGTCACGGGAGGCAGGACAAGCGCGCATTTTAAAATGCGCGCGTGTCCAGCCTCCCGTGACGTCACGGCTTGCGATTGGTCGCGTCGCCCATGTGACCGCGACGCGACCAATCACAAGCCAGAACGTAATTTTAAAATCCTGAAGGACCTAAAATTACGTCACGGCTTGCTGTGATTGGTCGCGTCGCGGCCACATGGGCGACGCGACCAATCACAAGCCGGGACTTCACGTAAGGAAGTAAACGCGCGAATTTTAAGCAAACAACGCTGCCGGTTCCCTCGGTGAGGTCCAGGCTGCGTCGGAGAGGTGAGTATAGCAATATTTTTTATTTTAATTCTATATTTTACACATTAATATGGTTCCCAGGGCCTGAAGGAGAGTTTCCTCTCCTTCAGACCCTGGGAACCATCAGGAATACCGTCCGATACATGAGTCCCATTGACTTGTATTGGTATCGGGTATCGGTATCGGATTAGATCCGATACTTTGCCGGTATCGGCCGATACTTTCCGATACCGATACTTTCAAGTATCGGACGGTATCGCTCAACACTAGTTATCAGTAATAAGGAATAAGGCCCCCAAATACATTAGACTAAAGTTGGCCAGACCCACTGATATCAGAGGGACCACCGAACAGTCTCATATTTAGGGGCACTCCCAACTCTCGCTCGACATTCTTTCCGTTAGTTTGAATTGTAACACCAATTCTTTAGTTATTAAGGAGAGAAGCTACCAACATAACTGTTTGGCTGCAGCTTTCTCCATTCTCTCCTTTGAAAACACAAACATTTCTTGGCCAACAGAGCGTTTGTTTGTACGGCGAAGTCTGGAGCGGTAGTTGATAGCTGACTATTAGAGATGGACGGATCCTTGATGTTTGGGTCTGGTGAGTTCATCTGAGTAGTTAAAAACAAGTTCGGGTTTGGGTACCAGAACAGTACCTGGTTCCGAACTCGAACCCGGACCCCATTCACTTTTAAATAATTTAAAAAATAATCGCAATATCTTGCCAGTATGGATCGCCCCCAGGCGCAGGGCAGTGGGGTACTCGGTACCGGGTCCCTCTGTCTCGGTTCTGGGGATGTCACGGTGGCCTGACCTGGTCCATGGCCCTGCTAAGGGGCGCCCAATTAAAGGTGGAGTTTGTCAAGTGTTCGTGACGCCACCTGTGGTGTTCGGTCAGGGTGACCAACGCTGCTAGGGGTCCGCTGGGGTGATGGAATGGCAGCTAGATGTTATACCTTCCCAAAGGTGAAGTATGTCCGCAGGGCTTCCCTTGAAGAGTAGGTGGTAATGGTGGATGTTGTAAGGCGCGATGAATAACGAGGACACAAAGGTTGCAGTCTCTTTACCTTTTACTTAAGACTTCAGCGTCCACAGTCCAGAGTACTGTTCACAGGGCAGGCTAAATCCGGCCGGTCCGAAGGCACATCCAGAGTTCCCTTTGCAGGTGGAAATCAGTAGCCATCCTACTAGCGCCTGTGTGTTGTAGTACCTCCCTGCTGAGCACCACGGGATAGTCCTCACAACTCTTGTGATTTCTGATGTTCTCTCTCCGTCCCCCAGATGGTATGGCTAGGACGACCTGTATGACGGGATAGGCCTGGAGCTATTTTATAGGGACCCTAGAGACGCCCCTCTCCCACAATTTGCCTCCGTTGTCTTCATTAGGTTAAAGGTTGGGCAGCCAACTTGGAATTAACTGTCCTGCCGTGTTTCGAAGTAATGCGTAGAGCCAATTACTCCCTCGGTGTTCCGGCCACCGGCTACGCGCCTCAGAAGGATGTTGCCGATCTTAAGGCAGGACTCTTCCTGGTATTATCTCCTTGTGCTGTGATCTCGTTTCTCACTTCTCCACAATATACTTCGCTTCATGTCCTTTCTTAGGATGCTGCCGCAGTGAGGTGCTGGCGCAGCTCCGTAACATTCTATCTCTTGCTATGTCTCTGTCAGGATCCCACCCCTGACAGGGACCTCTGTCTGCAGCTCAGATGTTCCTCCTTTTCTCTCCCTGTCTGCCTGACAGGTCTTCTCTGGGTCTCACCCAGGCAGCTTTCTCACTAACTTCCTATCCAACCCCCAGTTTTACCCGAGTGTGAGGAGTGGCCTAATAGATAGAACCTTTTGCTCCCCCTGGTGGCCGGAGTGTGAAGTGTAGTGTGTGACTGTGATACCTGGTCAGGTGAACTCCTATAGTACCATCAGACGTACCATCACTCCCCCTGGTGGAAGAGCGACAATCTGCAACGACCAGGACTCTGGGGCGCTGCAAGTACATTGGACAAATTAAGGCAGCACAACTCATTAATAATGTATGTGAGCTGGCCACGCATCATCCAAGTATCCATATATGTAGGGAAAAGTAGAACATACAGTATATTATTGCAGGTTTGCCTCAACCACAGATTTATTACAAAATTCCAGACCCAACAAAAACACCCAATTTGCCATTTTTATGCATTACATGCAATGTTTTAGGTCAAGAGACCCTTCATCAGGCGGGGTGCATCAAGAGGTCATGAGGGCCCTGGTGAGAAGTCACTGGTGTCCCTTGTTTTATGGTCCTGACAGTACATAAAATGCGAGTGGGCTGCAGTGAACCATTAGCCAAATATTTTTCATTTTATTGGCCATAAAAAGAAAACCACTGATGTACAGTTGTGCAGAGAAACCCCTGACAGACAACTCCCTCTATCTCAGATTCCTGAAATCCAATGAGTACAATATGAGAGAGGTAGATATGTGAGATAACAGTATCTTCAGGCTTTGAGTTAGATGTATGGTAATTCTAAAGGTTAATCATTGAAAACATGATTCTATGATTGTAACATTACATATTGTGATGCAGTGACCCCTGTTACAGCTAGGGGGCACTGTATGTTTTCCTCAGAATACGCACGGAGGCGTATTGAGTCCATGGGAGTTCATGGCAGTCGCAGGAGTAACAGTGATAGTGAGACAGTGACCGGCGTCATTGTGAATGGCCAGTATGTGTTGCAGAGGAGATCCTCTGTGCTGTAAGCCAGCAATGTTGTTGTTCTGGGACCTGTAGTCCCACAAGTGTTTGTGAAGTTTAAAGGGAGGCTTACAGGGTTAGTCGGAGAGCTGGGCAGGTCTGGCTAACCACACACACCTCCCACCTGTGGGAGTGACTACTGTGATATAATGTGACCAGGGTTCTAGTCACATGGTCGGTGTGCAAGGTCCTGGATGGCCTGTGTGCTGGAATGTCCTTGGAGTAGGACTGGATTCCTGAAGAGCACATGGAAACTGTATGGACCTGAATGGTCTGTGTTCTAAGGTCCTGCGAGACAAGACAGGCCTGTGTGTTGGAAGGTCCTAGGAGTGGACTTCCTGAGGAGCACATGGAGAGGCCGTATGTGCAGAGTCTGTGACGGCACTGCATTGGGGAAGCTACCATTCCTTCTGCGGGTCTGGACTGTCATGAGTGCCCTGGTCACAAGGACGGTGGTCCCTGTAAGGCAGTTTCCCCAGGAGAGAGGACTGACAAGGAGCCAGTGTGTGGAGCAGGAGCTCCAGGAAGGTAACCCAGAGTTGGGGAACTGTGTGCACTGACGAAGGTCAGTTAATGAACTGTGCGGTCACCCATGGTAACTGGACAGAGTAAGGTCCAGCATATTTAGAGACTGCAACCTAATGTCATGATATGAAGTATCTGAGTTAAAGCTGTATAATATGAAGTGCTATGGACTATGTGTTAGGTCTGTGATATGCAACATGGCCTACGGTGCAGGTTATGATGTTTAAATTAACCGGAATACACTGTTTTGGTGAGAAAACGTTCCTGTATGCTTTAATCCCATTGCTAAGCGAGTGTCCCCCAATGCACTCAGGGAGCACTATCTGACAATATATAAAAATATTAAGATGTATATATTTAAATATATATTTATTTATTGGTCCTTAAAGTTTTTTTCAAAAGAAAAAAATGTCCAGCTTCAAAGAATCTGTGAAAAAAGTTTTCTTTATTCACAAACTTAAACATGGAGGATACAAACTTCAGCACAAACCAGATGGGTAAGAATCTCAACGCGTTCTGGAGACTAAGCTCCCTTAATCATGACATCATGACAGGTCATGATTAACGGAGCTTAGTCTCCAGAAACGCGTTGAGACTTGTACCCATATGGTTTGTGCTGAAGTTTGTATCCTCCATGTTTAAGTTTGTGAATAAAGAAAACGTTTTTTCACGGATTCGGTGAAGCTGGACATTTTTTTCTTTTGGATTCTACATGCCTGGACACAACGGGTCCGTGCTCCCGAAACTCAGCTTATGCATCACGGGTGAGCTGGTTTATATTCCTTCTCAGTAAAGTTTTTTTTACCTTACATTGCTTTAGATATTCACACAAGTCCTAAAGGTAGGTAAAGAGAATCAAATCAAACAAATGAACCAAAACCACCAAAAATTTTATACTTTTTCATTCTTTAAATTACCGTATATACTCGAGTATAAGCCGACCCAAGTATAAGCTGAGACCCCGCCGCTCTATCTTCCGGGTCTTTGCAGTGACTGTTCAGGCAGAGGATGTGCACTAACCAAGTCATCGCGCCCTCTGACCTGAACGTCACAGCCAGAGGACGCGGAAGACACAGCCCGGTGGTGGAACGGGGACAGGCAAATATCGCATGGCTCACCCTCCCCGTCATACTCACCCCATTCTGACACGGTCCCTGCTTCTCCGATGGTCTCTGGCAGCTTGTTCCTGTGTTCAGCGGTCATATGGTACCGCTCATTAAAGTAATGAACTTGTGCTCCACACCTATGGGAGACCATCGGAGAAGCAGGGATGGGCAGAAACCACATCAGGAGGGGGTGAGTATGATGTGACAGCCGCCGGCTCCTATCACTCCCCTTTCCCTGCCAACCCCCTGGGACAATGACTCGAGTATAAGCCAAGAGGGGCACTTTTAGCATAAAAAAATGGGCTGAAAATCTCGGCTTATACTCGAGTATATACAGTGATAAAATGATCCAATATCATATGTTTTTGAGTGGCTAAAGTATTTCAATCTTTGGGTTTAGTAGATAATTTGAAGGTGAAATTGGAGTCTGGTGTTTTTAGTCAATAGGATGGCAATCAGGTGTGAGTGGGCGACCTGTTATGTTTCAAGTGACCCTGTCAACTCTGTCTTTGGTCTTCACCATAGTGGAGTTTGGAGTGTGACAGTTTGAGGTTGTGGACAAGTGTCTTTTATACTGATAACAAGTTCAAACAGATGACATTACTACAGGTAATGAGTGGAGGACAGAGGAGCCTCTTAAAGAAGAAGTTACAGGTCTGTGGGAGCCAGAAATCTTGCATGTTTTTAGGTGACCAAATACTTATTTTCCACCATAATTTGCAAAATAATTCTTGCCAAATCAGACAAGGTGATTTTCTGGATTTGTTTTCTCATTTTGACTCTCATAGTAGTGGTCTAACTATGATGTCAATTACAGGCCTCTCTCATCTGTTTAAGTGAGAGAACTTGCACAATTGGTGGCTGACTAAATACTTTTTCACCCATTGTAATTGTTTTCCCTCTATCGACAACAGGGGTACACAACTCCAGTCCTCAAGGGCCACCAATACTGCATGTTTTCAGGATTTTGTTAGTATTGCACAGGTGATAATTGAATCACCTGCACAGATGATGATTCCAACACCTTGTGCAATGCTAAGGATATCCTGAAAACATGCACTGTTGGTGGCCCTAAAGGACTGGAGTTGTACACCATGACACCCTTCTCTGGCGCTATAAAACCAGAGCTGTTAATCAAAGAAGGGGCAGGGTTGAAGAAAAAAAGAAATCAAGCAGGTGTGAATCTGCTCTTAAAGTCATGAGTAGTGTTGAGCGATACCGTCCGATACTTGAAAGTATCGGTATCGGAAAGTATCGGCCGATACCGGCAAAGTATCGGATCCAATCCGATACCGATACCCGATACCAATACAAGTCAATGGGACTCAAGTATCGGACGGTATTCCTGATGGTTCCCAGGGTCTGAAGGAGAGGAAACTCTCCTTCAGGCCCTGGGATCCATATAAATGTGTAAAAGAAAGAATTAAAATAAAAAATATCGCTATACTCACCTGTCCGACGCAGCCTGGACCTCAGCAAGGGAACCGGCAGCGTTGTTTGTTTAAAATTCGCGCTTTTACTTGGTTACGTGAAGTCCCGGCTTGTGATTGGTCAGGGCGGCCATGTTGCCGGGACGCGGACCAATCACAGCAAGCCGTGACGAAATTACGTCACGGCTTGCTGTGATTGGTCCGCGTCCCGGCAACATGGCCGCCATTAACCAATCACAAGCCGTGACGTCACGGGAGGCTGGACACGCGCGCTTTTTAAAAAGCGCGCGTGTCCAGCCTCCAGTGACGTCCCGGCTTATGATTGGTCACGGCGCCATGTTGCCGGGACGCGGACCAATCACAGCAAGCCGTGACGAAATTACGTCACGGCTTGCTGTGATTGGTCCGCGTCCCGGCAACATGGCCGCCATTAACCAATCACAAGCCGTGACGTCACGGGAGGCTGGACACGCGCGCTTTTTAAAATGGGCGCGTGTCCAGCCTCCCGTGACGTCCCGGCTTGTGATTGGTTGCGCCGCGGTCAACCAATCACAAGCCGGGAGGCTTGTATAATACATCAGCTGAGAGGTGATACATGGGAATGTGAGACACATCCTGCAAATTCGACCAAACTTATTATGCAATAATTGATGTTTTGACAACATTGGCAGTTTCCCCTTGTTTGGTTTAGTTCATCCTCACTCATTTTGTGCGCCGCGGTCAACCAATCACAAGCCGGGAGGCTGGACACGCGCGCATTTTAAAATTTTAAAATGGGCGCGTGTCCAGCCTCCCGTGACGTCCCGGCTTGTGATTGGTTGCGCCGCGGTCAACCAATCACAAGCCGGGAGGCTGGACACGCGCGCATTTTAAAATTTTAAAATGCGCGCGTGTCCAGCCTCCCGGCTTGTGATTGGTTGATCGCGGTGCAACCAATCACAAGCCGGGACGTCACGGGAGGCTGGACACGCGCCCATTTTAAAATGCGCGCGTGTCCAGCCTCCCGTGACGTCACGGCTTGTGATTGGTTGCGTCTCCCATGTGACTGCGACGCAACCAATCACAAAGCCGGGACGTAATTTTAAAATCCTTAAGGACCTGAAATTACGTCACGGCTTGCTGTGATTGGTTGCGTCGCCCATGTGACTGCGACGCAACCAATCACAACGCCGGAACGTAATTTTAAAATCCTGAAGGACCTGAAATTACGTCACGGCTTGCTGTGATTGGTTGCGTCCCGGTCACATGGGCGGCACGCAACCAATCACAAGCCGGGACTCACGTAAAGGAAAGAAAAGCGCGAATTTTAAACAAAGAACGCTGCCGCTTCCCTCGGTAAGGTGCAGGCTGCGTCGGAGAGGTGAGTATAGCAATATTTTTTATTTTAATTCTCTCTTTTACACATTTTTACATTAATGTTGTTTCGATACCGATACCCGATATCACAAAAATATCGGATCTCGGTATCGGAATTCCGATACAGCAAGTATCGGCCGATACCCGATACTTGCAGTATCGGAATGCTCAACACTAGTCATGAGCAATGACATTAGCTAATGTGAGGAAGGCCTATAGTTGCTTACAGTTTACTTTGGGTTTCTTTGTGACATCGCAGACTATGATGCACCTTAATTCTGCAGTGATATTTGTTATTCACACACACTTGAGGAATTATACTCTTGAATTACCTACAGTTGCTCACAATCTGTCTGACTGTGGATTTGGTGGATTCAAAACTCTTTCCAGATTGATAAGCATCAACAACTTTTCTTCTGAGGTGTTCAGAAATCTCATTATTCTTCCTATGATGAACTTCGACATATGTGTGTTGTGAAGATCAAACTTGGATAGATCCTAGTTCTTTAAAGGGAGTCTGTCAGCACAGGATGACTGTTCATACAAAATACCGGCATTCGGTGCCAAACATTTAGGAGCCTAGGAGCCCCTTCCTACCTATTTGCTTTCCGTCTGTCTCTGTCCTTCCTTTGCTCTATGACACGAGAGCAGTCAATCAATGAAGGTGGAAGGAGTTGGATATAAATGGAAAACAAGTATGTGAGAGGGTGCTCTTAAAGAGAGTCTAATCACAGAATGACTGTTCAAACCAAGTTCAGGAACTCGGTACATCATAGCGGAGCCAATCATTTAAGTTCACCTTCCCACTTACTTGCTTTCCCTCTGTCTCCAACCTCTCTTGTTTGATTGACATATTTTGCTTTATAGAAGTAGATTGTCATGAGGTGACTGTGGAATGTCAAATGAGCTCCTATACTGTTCCTCAGGCTAGGGGTCCCTAGCTATTCCTGTTCGCAGGATTACACTTGATGGTCGGGGATGGCTGGGTCTCATTCCTCTCAATCCTCACTATGCTCCTGAGTAGCACTAATGGGGAGAAAACAAACAAGACAGACAGGGAAAAACAGACGCACAGTAACACTGCACTTTCACAGGGAAAACACTAAGGAATAAAAGTGTAAAGCCTGAGTGGCAGCAAAGTAACATGAAGACGCCAAGGGAAAAGGAAACGCTTCATCAAACACTGCTCGCAGCAATTTTGGATTAGCCACCAGTTAACCAGGATGTGTCCACCTCTCCAGACCAGGATAGACTAACTATAGCTGGTATTACCTGCATAGCAACACCAGCCTAAATAGAAGGAGAGCAGATATGACTTCTCCCATAACATTTAGCCCAGCAAAAATGAACTCTTGCTAACCTGCCCAGGAGCTGTAGCTCCTTGAATCGATGCCCGAGTCACCCTGCGCTGATCGTAGCTATCAATGGAGTTAGAAGAAACAGTGTAAGAATCTGTGGATTGCACAGACCTTGAAGCCGTCATGAAAGTTTGTGATACTTGCAAAAACCTCCCTGTGACATAAAAAATGGTGGCGATACAATTATGCGGGAATGTACCCTTTCCCTGTGTGGCCATGCCAAGGATGCATCAGGCTACTGTACTCCATATAAACAGTCCTTCTGTAGTAACAGGTTCTCTCTACTTTTTTGCTATGTATGCTATGTATCTAAATACCGCAGGACATAGGGGCTGAAACACAGATTTCAACCATATGTCACTTATTAAGCTGTGTGCTGTTGTTTTCTTACAATGAAGGTTATAGCACTAGGGCATTATCACAGGCAGGCCTGGTGCTCATGTGAGTAGCTTTCTGACCACTTCCCCTCCTCTGATAAGCACCTCACTGTCAATATACAATGTACATGGACAGCTGGTGGTATGGGCGGGGTAAGCTTTATCGGCTCTGCTACATGCTGTATCTAAAAACTCTTATTGTATTAGAACTACTGCATTTAAAGACACCAAGATCATAGCCTTAATAGCAAAATATATATACTGCATAGAGCAAGATTCTGACATGTCTTAGCACATGGTATGGTGCGCTTTAAATGCAAGGAAATAACAGAAAGATAACTTGCATATCCAACAGACTGGTGTAAAATGTGGTCCTGGTGTCCCAACATACGTTTCACCCTTACTTCTTCAGGAGCCTTGTTAGAAAAGCAGCAGAAAGGTGGGTATGTATAGGTAAATGTATGTGTTAATTAACCAGTAGTGAATAACAAGATTATATGCTCTCATTGGTTCTCTTAGTAGTATTCATTGCTCTCAAATGAGGTAGCAAAAACCTGGTGAAAGATTAACTTTAAAGAACTTGGCTCTATCAAAGCCTGATCTTCATAACACACAACTGTGTAAGTGTTTCATGGCAAAAACGAATGAGATTTCTGAAGTACTCAGACGAAAGGTTGTTGATGCTGATCAACCTGGAAATGGTTACAAAACCATGACTAATGAGTTTGGAGTCCGCCAAATCCACAGTCAGACAAATTGTGTATAAATGGAGGAAATTCAACACTATTTTTACTCACCTGAGAAGTGTGCGAACAACAAAAATCACTCCAAAAGTAAGGCATATAATAGTCTCCTGTAAGTAACTAAAGGTCTCTCTTACTATAGCTAATGTTAATATTCATGAGTCCACCATCAGAGGAACACCAACCAACATTTGTCACGGGGTTACCGCAACAGAGAGGAGCCAGAAGATCGCAGTATCTGATTGCTCCTACTCCTATGCTGAGAAGAAGCATTTCTCCTTTGTTTTAATGGTGTTTAGTTCTTTTGGCAGAAAGGGGGTTTATAGGCCATGTTGGAAACTCAAAGCTCTCAGCTGAGCTCAGTTAACCCTTCTCATCCCCTTTATAATCTGGCTCCTGATTCAAACCCATGTCAGTGCTAGCCTTTGCTGCATGGCTTAGGAGGAGAGGTGTTCATATGAGAAGTTTTGGAGGAGTTATCTGTGACTGTTGTGTGGTTTGTAAGTGTGATAATTCCCTTCCTTCTCCTACTTTGTTTTTTCCCCATCCACTACTCTCTGATGCATTCCTCTGTTATATACGAGTGAATATTTGTATGCTTGGTCTTTCAGTTTAGCCTTGTTTGTGTTGCCTTGTTCATCGGGTTGGTGTACTGCGGTGCCCAGTAGTGCCCCTATTCCCTGGGTGGGGGATGAGAACAGATGGAGGGCTTACTCAGGTGATAAGGCAAGGGTGGCAGCCCCGGCATCTTCACCTTCAGAAGTATCCCGGGGAATAGGGCAAGCTAGGGCGCGGGCTAGTGGTAGGGACAGGGAAGGAGCCCCTGGTCTCGGGTCACACTATGTTGTGAATTCTGCTCTTGGCTCCCTCCGGTGGTTGTAAGTGGTAGCGCTGCTGTCTCTGAATCGCAGCATTTATCAGGTGTGTTCACTTTGTGCAATTTTGACTGGGCTATTTAGTCTTGCTTCACCCTTTAGTCAGTGCCAGTTGTCCATTGTTCCTGGAGGATTCACATCTCTGCCTGGTCTCTCCTGCTTTGCAGTTCTTTTCAACAAAGATAAGTTCTGGCCTTGTTTTTTTGCTGTCCACATGCTGTGGCCTTATTGTTCAGTTCTTTTCCATGTTTTTGTCTTGTCCAGCTTGGTCTGTATAAGGATTTGTTTAGCCAAGCTGGTATCTCTGGAGATGCAGATATACCCTCCATATCTTTAGTTAGCTGTGGAGTTTTTGTATTTTCTATGGTGGATATTTTCTAGTGTTTTAATACTGATCGCATAGTACTCTGTCCTATCCTTTCTATTTAGCTAGAAGTGGCCTCCTTTGCTAAATTCTGTTTTCAGTCTGTGTATGTTTTTTCCCTCTCCTCTCACAGTCAATATTTGTGGGGGGCTGCCTATCCTTTGGGGATTTTCTCTGAGGCAAGATAGTTTTCCCTTTTCTATCTCTAGGGGTAATTAGTCCTCCGGCTGTGTCGAGATGTCTAGGGAGCGCTAGGTACATTCCACGGCTACTTCTAGTTGCGGTGTTAAGTTCAGGGTCTGCGGTCAGTACAGGTACCACCTTCTCCAGAGTACGTCTCATGCTGCTCCTAGGCCACCAGATCATAACACACTACAGCTGAGTCATGACAAAAATGATGTGCATATTAGAATGGAAAGAAGAAAGGAACTGCTTTCTAAAACTACTCTCTTTTTTTCTTGAGCTTTGTCTGTGAAATGGCCACAGTGTGAATGTGCACTTACGCATTGCAAGTATACCAACTTATGCTCCGGCTCACTTGTTTATTTTTTCTCTAACAAACCCAATGCTGTGCTTCTGTAGTTTGCTAAAGATCACCTAGACAAGCAAGAAGGCTTTTGGAACCAATTTTTTTGGGCGAATGAGACAAAATTTGGATTTTTGGTTTAAATAAGAAGAGTTATGCTTGGAGAAAGAAAAACAGCATTGCAACATGAAAACCTCATACCATCTGTGAAACATAGTGTTGGTAATATCATGGTTTTAGCCTGTTTTGCTGCACCTGGGCCTGGACAGCTTGCCATCATTGATGGAACAATGAATTCTGAATTATACCTGCAAATTCTAAAGGAAAATGTCAGGACATCTGTCAATGAGTGAAATCTCAAGAGAAGGTGACTCATGCAGCTAAACAACAAAATCTTTCTACAAAAGAACACTTAACCTCTTCACGACCTTAGACGTATTCATATGCCCTGTCGGTAAGTACTTACCGACCTTGGACATATGGATACTTGCAGACCATATTGTGCACACAGTAGTTGTGCACGACGATCGCCGTTGGGTGTTTAGTGATTCTGACAGCTGACACCCAGCATTCAATGCCAGGAGTGATGCCTGCACTGCCGCCAGCAGATTAACCCCCTAAATGCTTCTATTGATGCTAATTGCAGCATTTAGAAGGCAGGCAGAGGGAGGGAGCCCTCTTTACCCTCAAATCGGCACACCCGAAGCGTCATTGTTTCAGCCCGATCGTTGCCATGATGACCCAATGTCGTCATGATGACATCCGGGTCACCAGGCTCTAGCAATTTAGTAAGATGACATGCAGTTCCGCACGGGCAGTTGAAAAGCATAGTAATGCTCATGCATTTCTATGCTTTATAACTGTAACTGTGATCAGAGTACTGAAAGTCAAAAAAGCAAAAAAAATGTAAAAGAAAGTTGTAAAAATATTTAAAAAACACAAAACAACAAAAAATATATACATATTTTTAGTAAAAAAAGAACCAAAAAATACAGATTTTTGGTATCGCCACGTCTAGGATGACCTGTCCTATAAAAGTTAACCCCTTTAGTGAACACCATAAAAAAAATAAAAAGCGAGGCGAAAAACAATGCTTTATCATCATACCACCATACAAAAAGTGGAATAAAACATGATAAAAAATATGAAAGTAAATAAAAGTGCTATGGCTGTAAACATAATTTTGTCCCACAAAAAAAACAAAAAACAAGCTGCCATAGAGCTCCATCAGCAGAAAAATACAAAAGTTATAGCTCTCAGAACAAAGCGATGCAAAATATTATTTTTCTATAAAGTAGTTTTTATTGTGTAAATATAAATGTGGTATGGCTGCAATTGTACTGACCTGAGGAATAAAGCTGCCTTATCAACTTTACCACATGCGTAACGGCATCAAAACTCCCCCCAAAAAACTAATTCTCGAATTGCTGGTTTTTGTTTATTTTGCCTCCTAAAAATTGGAATACAAAATGACCAAAAAATGATATGTACCCAAAAATGATACCAATAAAAATATCAACTCTTCCCTCAAAAAACAAGCCCTCACATGACTCTGTCGGTAGAAATATGGAAAAATTATAGCTATCAAAATATGGTGATGCAAAAACTAGTTTCTGAAAAAAGTGTCTTTTAGTTTAGTTTATGGGTGCATGTCTCCAGAAGCATGAGCTGGTCACTACAATGTACTGGACACTACAACATACTGGTCACTACAATGTACTGGGGACTGCAATGTACTGGGGACTACAATGTACTGGTACAGCAGATTGCAATTTTCACTCAGCAGCATCCACTGCTGCTTGTTTCTGGAAAACACCCTTAGGGCTCATTTCCACTGGCGAGAGACAAAACGGTCTGTAATCTGGACCGAAAAAAGGGATGTAGCGTGTGCGATTGTCATGCGAGTGTAATGCGAGTGCAATGCAATTTTTAATCGCACCATCCGTTTTACATCCGTATGACATCCGTATGCAATCCGTTTTATTTCTCTGGAACTATTTTTCTACAGTCATTTACAGGACCATGGACAGTGTTCTGGGCCACAGAATGGTGATGTATCCGTAAAAAACGGACGGAATACGGATGGTCCGTATTCCGTCCGTTTTTTTTCTCGCACCCACTGACTTGCATTGGCGAGTCTCGTCCGAGACTCGCAGCAAATCGCAGCATGCTGCGATTTTTTTCTCAGTCCGATTTCGGCTGAGAAAAAAATCGCAAATGAAAAGACACCTATTGAATAACATTGGTCCGAGTGCAATCCGATTTTTTATTGTCACTACACCTGTAAATAAATTCCCAAAGGAGTATAATCTCCAAAATGGGGTCACCTGAGGGAGGGATTTGACTCTTCTAGCACTTAGGGGCTCTGTATATGGAGTCAGCAAACTATTATAGAAAATCTGGGCTACAGGAGGCAAATAATAATCCGTCCCTCCTGAATCTCGCTGTATGGCTAAGCAGCACTGTGGGGTATTTCCATGTTCAGCAGTAATTGTGGGACAAATTTTGGTTCCTTATTTACCCACTTCACAGTGTGAAAATGTAAAATCTGGGGCTAAAACAACATTTTTGTGGTAAAAATGTAACTATTTTTTCTTCACTGCCCAATGGTATAAAATTCTGTGACATACCTGTGGTTTCAATATGATCACTGCACCTCTAGATGAATTCATTGAGAGGTGTAGTTTTTAAAGTGGGGTCACTTATGGGGAGTTCTGCTGTTCTGTTTACCATAACAGTAAAATCTGCACTATAATATGGCACTCTTTTCCTTCTGAGTTTTACACAGTGCCTGAAAAGCATTTTCTGATTACACATAGGGTATTGGCGCACTCAGGAGAAATTTTTAAAACAAACTGAGGTTTTTTTTTCCTATTAGACCTTAGAAAAATTAAAAGCTTGGAGCTAAAACGACATTTTAGGGGTAAAAATGTAAATATTCTTTTTTCACGCCTCAATGGTATAAATTTCTGTGAGGCACATGTGGTGTCAATATGATCCCTGACCCTGCAGATGAATTCATTGGGGCTGTAGTTTGTAAAATAAGGTCTCATATGGGGATCTCCTGCTTTTCTGGCACCTCAGAGGCTTTGCCAATGTGACATGGCACCCTCAAACCATTCCAGCAAAATCTGAACTCCAATATGGCGCTTCTTCTTTTCTGAGTATTTTACTGTGCCTCAAAAGTAGTTTTCCACCTCATAAGGGGTATCGGTGTACTCAGGAGAAATTGCACAACAAATTTTTGGGTCCATTTTCTAATGCTATCTTTGTGAAAATAAAAAATGTGGGGCTAAAACAACATTTTTTGTGGTACAAATATATATTTTTTCATTTTCACATATTAATGTTGTTAAATTCTGTGAAGCACCTTGTGGTCCAAGGTGCTCATCACACATCTAGATACATTCATTGAGGAGTCTAGTTTCCAAAATGGGGTCACTTGTGGGGGATTTCCACCGTTTTGGCACATCAGGGGCTCTCCAAATGTGACATGACGCCCATACCATCAAAATCTGCATTTCTGAGCCCTGCTTTTTGCCCAAACAGCAGTTTTTCCCCCACATATGGAATATCTGCATACTCAAGAGAAATTGCACAACAACTTTTGGGCTCCATTTTCTCCTGTTACCCTTGGGAAAATAAAAAAATTGGGGCTAGGTAATAATTTTGTTGGAAAAATGTGATTTTTATTTTCACAACTCAATGTTATAAACTTCTGTGAAGCACCTTGGGGTTTCAGGTGCTCATCACACATCTAGATACATTCCTTAAGGAGTCTAGTTTCCAAAATGGGGTCACTTGTGGGGGGTTTCCACTGTTTAGGCACATCAGGGGCTCTCCAAATGCTCTATATTACAGCTAAATTTTCATTTAAAACCCAAACTGCGCTCCTCCCCTTCCGAGTCCTGCTGTGCGCTCAAACAATAATTTTCCCCCACATATGGGGTATCATATTGTCGTGCTCAGGAGAAATTGCACAACAAATTTTGGAGTCCATTCTGAAAATAAAGAAATTTGGGTCTAAGTTTAAATCTTTGTGAAAAATAGTAAAACGTCTATTTTTTCCTTTGACATTGCAAAAATTCCTGTGAAGCAACTGAAGGGTTAATAAACATCTTGAATGTGGTTTTGAGCACCTTGAGGGGTGCAGTTTTAGAAAGGTGTTATCTGTTATATAGGCCTGTCAAAGTCACTTCAAATGTGATGTGGTCCCTAAAAAATGGTTTTGTAAGTTTTGTGGGAAAAATGAGAAATTACTGGTCAACTTTTAACCCTTATAACTTCATAACAAAAAAAAAAATTATGTTTCAAAAATTGTGCTGATGTAAAGTAGGCATGTGGAAAATGTTACTTATTAACCATGTTGCGTGACATAAGTCTCTGATTTAAGGGCACAAAAATTAAAAGTTTGAAAATTGCAAAATGTTTTGCCAAGTTTCAGATTTTGTCACAAATAAACGCAAATTATGTTGAACGAATTTTACCACTATCATGACGTATAATATTTCACAAAAAAACAATCAGTGGGATCCATTGAAGAGTTCCAGAGTTATTACCACATAAAGTGACACTGGTCAGAAAATTTGGCCTTGTCATGAAGGTGAAAACAGGCTTGGGGGTGAAGGGGTAAAAGAGGAATACATGTAATGTTTTAATGTTTTAGAATGGCAAAGTCGTGAACTTAATATTATATAAATGTTTTGGAAGGACCTGAAGCAAGCAGTTCATCACAAATATAACATATTCTTTTTCTATGGAAGAATGGGCTAAAATTCCTTTTCAAATGTTTCAAATTGCAAAGACTACATTGCATACATAGGTTGAAACACAGTCATTAGGGTTGAAACAAAATCAGCTGTGTAAGATGCTTAAAATTGGATGAGTAAAAGCCAAGCTCTGCTACAAAGGTGAGGTTTTGGAAGACAGTTTCATATCACAGGGATGGATAAACAAACCCGTACTGTAAAATTTGTAGTTTGTACCGGACACCTAGTGTCTGGTATTGAACTCTGAGCACAAACTTAATGCCGGAAGTCCACTTTACTGTTCGGGTTTGGTGCCAAATAAAGTCTGTTGAAAGGCTGCAGCTCAGCCAATCAACAAGCTTTTAGGTTGTGGGCACTTCTGGAGCCATCACAGCCATGTCAAGTATTGGCATGGCTGTGATTGGCCAGTGCAACATACGACCCGGACTGTATAAATCCTAGATCATGGGTGCCTCCGCCATTCTGCTCTGATTAGCATAGGGACAGAATGCAGCTCAAGTGAGGGACAGTGTTAGGTTCTGTATGCGCACTCTGCAAAAAAGCCTTTGTATGTGTAATCTGCATGTATCTCAGTGGGAATACTGTGCCAAAAATGCTATATCATGAGAAAAAGGAAAAAAAAAGGAAAAAAGTGTATCACACAATCAGTTTGAAATGCCACACCTGTCCAGCTGGAGAAGCGTGCAAGTGCCAAAGCGGTATACGGGTGCTCAATCAGAAAAAGGAAAGTACTTTCAACGATGAATACATAAAAGCAAGGAGAGCACTCACCATCCGCTGTTAGTGTCCATACTTTATTGTGGCATCACATAAAATTAGCAAGACATGGCAGGGAGAATCTGTGGTTCCATGAGACAACGGCCGTTTCACGCTGTTGCGCTTCAACGGGTCTTAATAGTGATGTGTAGTGGGAAGATGTTTAAATATATCCGGTCCAGAAAGTTTCAACCCACTTTTCGGCGTCACTAAGATAATATAACTCCTACTAATCATAAAAACTTTAAAACCATTGCAAGGTGGAACAAGTGAAAAAAACATACAAAAAATTACAACATTCAAATGAGTACTACGACAAAGAACCTCACTAGCTCATAAAAAACTGACATATCGGCTCTTTCATTTAACCCCATGGGGCCTGTTGCGTTCACTCTCAATATCCACCTGCCCTCTCTTCTTAATAGCAATCTATTGTGGTCACCTCCTTGTCTAGGCTGAGGAACCTTCTCAATGCCCGCAAAACGCAAACATGACGCGTCACCCCCATGATAAGCACGCATGTGACTGATAAGTCTGGGAACTCCTTTACCAGTACTGATTGATCTAAAATGTTCCCTAAATCTGACAAATAAAGGGCGGATAGTTTTCCCAATATAATAGAATCCGCATGGACAGAACAAGACGTATACAACATGTGCGGTTTTGCAGGAAATAAAGTCACGCACTATATGGCAAATAGGGCCAATTTGTAACAATTTACCTATTATGTGGTTGGTACAAAAACTACAATGTCCACATTTGAAATTGCCCTGTGGGATCACAGTTTGCAACCAATTGTCCCTGTCAGTTTCCACTCTATTGCATACTAAAATATCTTTCAAATTTTTTCCAGCAGGGGGGCACTCAGTAATCAGCACTTGTACAATCTGGGCAACTCAGCGGTCATTGTGCAGGCACAGCAGCATTTATTGGCTCATGTGTGTCAGGCTGCCAAAGGCAACGGCAAGCTGTCCTCGGTGAGAGGTGTATTGTCTGTGTCCTCTGTATGACCCCTACCACGTTCCTGCAATACCTGTGAGCTGCTTTTGAGTGCCACTCTGATGTGAACATGGTTCCTCCTCCTCATCCTCCACGTTTCTTCCTCCTGGTATAGGTGCACCAGAGCAAGGTGTTTCATTTGGGTGCATAGCAGGCACAGATAGACCACATCATCTTTCTCCTTGCAGAAGCTACACCACCACCAGCTGCAACATGGGCACATACCCAATTTAATACTCTTATCATTCTTTGCACCCTAAAAAGTGCAGACTATTATACGACCTGAATACAGAGAGAGTGGCCAGCAGATTATTACACTGCCTGTATGCAGAGTCCCCCCACAGAGCTTGTTTTCAGAGTCCCTCCAGAAAAATAAATTAAAAAAAAAGCAAAACACAAAAACAGTGTTCGTTACTTCCTCCTCCTCCGCCTCTTCCACCTACACCGCCATGTCCCCCTCCACCTCCTATTCCACTTGGACCTCCACCTCCTGGTTCATGATTAACATTTTAATTTTTTTTATTCTATGTTATTTTAAGTCATTTTCCTATCCACATTTGTTTGCAGGGCAATTCTCCTGCTCTTAACCCTATTTTGCTTTCTTTTGCAGCCCCCTAGCCCTTACTAAGACCATTTTAAAGCCATTTTTAAAGCATCGTAGAAGAACTTGCCAGAGGCAAAGGAGGAAGCCAAATTCCGACTCCAAAGCAGGTGGAATTGTACACTTGGATGAGCAAAGGACCCTTGCACAGGATCCCTCTTCTGTCAATGTCCGCTTGTGAGGACAAATTTCCCCCCTGAAGACATCAATGCTACTGTGGTATAGATTATGTAGAATGTGAATAATGTTTTGTTCCTGATAGGTTTTCTTGAGATAACAACTGTTAATTTATCTGTGGGCTGCAGTACTAACCAACGGCCACAAGATTTCACTGTCTTCTTTTTCTCTCTTGTATAGAATGTAGGTGAAAGGTGAAATCTGTAACACAGACAACATGCACAAAGACAGTGTGAGGGATAACTTGAAGTACGGCCCATAGTGGGAGGGAATTCTGTGGATTCAGAAGAGAGGGGACTCCATTTTAGTCAGTCATAGTGATGGGCAGTGTTACAGAACCCCCCAGCACCAAGAATATGTTATGCAGTATATGTATGTATAATAGGTTCCATGTGAAATGCATCAGTCCACAGGCTGCGCCCCTGGGCAGAGGGGACAAGATATTCTCCTTCTGACCTCCCCCACCTTTGTAATTCCCACAGTAAATATCGGCAGGCTCTGGCCACCTGCGGCTATTGTAATGTATGTCTGGCCTGCTGTTTTTCTATTGGCCTGCCCTCTGTATCTGTGTTATATATTCTGTGTGCTGTGAATAAAGTGTTGTTAGACTGGAAATACGTGGAGAAGCAGTGAGATTTTATATGCACCCATGTAACCAAAGAATTGCAGCCAGCGTCCTTCATTCAGAATCCAGCCAAGGCAGAGTGGACCTCCTGAAACACGGGGTGATACCTAAAGAGGTACTACAGCACAGTAGACCCCGTTACACTGGTGGCAGACAGCGGGATGTGAGACCCCTTCTACAGGAGGAAAGGAATGAATGGAAAACAACTACCAGAAGTTAAAGAGGACTACATTAAAAGATCTGGTGGAAGCCCGAGGGTTAATCACCAGCAACAAAACAAAAGCGGATTTGATAGCAGCCATCATGGAACACGACAGTGCAGCGCCCCCCAACGTGAACGTGTAGGAGACTGAATTCCAGAGGGAGGTAAAGAACAGACTGGCGTTCTATGGCCCAAACCCTGCAGTAGAGATCATACGAGAGCTGATGCCTGATGTGCGTACTGATCTGAAGGAAAAGATGGCAGAACAGACCAGGATAGAGCTAGCCAAGATGGAGATGGCAGAGCGGACCAAAGTGGAGCTGGCCAAGATGGAGATGGCAGAGCGGAGAGAGGAGAGTCAGCGAGCAGGGGGAGCTCTGGCCTCCGCCCAGGTACCTTCAACCATAAGCCACAAAAAGATCGAGTATAATGCCTTCTGACAGTTAGGGGAGGCTAAGGAAGACATTGATGGCTTTCTGCAGGACTTTGAGTGGCGGTGTGCCCTTCATCAAGTGAAGCCGGAGGAATGGGTTCAGATTCTGGCCAGCAAGCTGACAGGCCGGGCAGCGGACGCCTATCGCACGGTACCAGATGAGGACTGTATGGACTATGAGGGGATCAAAGAAGTGATCTTGGCCCGGTATGCGCTGACACCAGAGGCATACCGCCAAAAGTTCCGCGGACTTATAAAATGAGTAATCGATACCCACGCTGAATGGGCCTGTAAATTACGGCAGTCACTGCTACAGTGGGTACAAGGGAGCCAAGCAACCACTAAGGAGGACGTCCTCCAACTCGTCTTGTTAGAACGATTCTTTAATGGACAAACCCCTGAGACACAGGAATGGCTTCGGGACAGGCGGCCAACGACTTTTGAGGAAGCCGCTCGTCTGGCCGATGAACATCATGATGCCAGGAGGCCTCAGTTGTCCAGATCAAAGATGGTCACTAGGGGTCCGCCCATGGACCTGGAGGGCCCCAAACCACCGAAGATTGTAAGGGGACCAGCTAGAAACCCGGCCTACCACAGTACCCCTGGGGCGCAATGCCACACCTGCCGTCAGCTGGGCCACCTGCAAAGACAATGTCCCAACCGGACTCAGCATACCCAGTGGCCAAAGGCGGAAACAGCTACCTTCAGCCGGGCCGCTGTACACTGCTACCAAGGTGAAGTTGACCCGACATTGGGGGCTACGACTAACCAAGGGGTGGAAGAGATGGAGGAAGTGCTGCATGAAGTGGACCCCGTGCAGGCAGCCCGGGCAGATAATCGACAACAGCATCAACAGGTCGTGTGGGTTAATAGGAAACGTATGCAGGAACTAAGAGATTCTGGGGCAATTTTGACCCTTGTGAAGCCTCATCTCGTCCGGGACCAAGAGAAGACAGACCGGACAGTGGCAGTCCGTGTAGCAGGGGGAGCCATACATCGACTGCCCGGATTCACCTGAACTGGGGAGTTGGGGATGGCCTTGTTGAGGTCAGCTTGATGGAGGATTTGAACGCAGATGTCTTGCTGGGAAATGACTTGGGGCCCATGTTGTCTGCCTTCTCGGTTGCCCCTCTGGCTGAGACATATCCTGTGACCACCCGGAGACAAGCTCGAGCTGCGGAGGCGAAATCACACTCAGAGGCGGCCCAGGTAAGACATCCCAGCCCTACACGTATTCCCATAGCCAGGCACATTTCTTGGGCCACACCAGATGAATTTAAGAGGGAGTTACTTGAGGATCCTTCATTGGAGGGATATCGTGGGAAGGCACAAGAGGGGAGAGGGGTACTGGAAGGGGAACAGTTTATATGGAAGCAGGGACTCCTCTACCGGATCACAGAGCAGCACCACACAGGGACTAGCCCCACTATAAAACGACAGCTGGTAGTTCCCAAGAAGTATAGACAGGAGTTACTGCGAATCTCTCATGACATACCCTTGGCCGGGCACTTCGTCGTCAGTCGCACCAGGCATCGTCTGACACAAAACTTCTTTTGGCCGGAGTAACCTATGATGTTCGTCAGTACTGCCAGACCTGTGACAGTTGCCATCGCATTGGCAAGAGGGGAGATCGATGCAAGGCCAAATTACGCCCCCTCCCCATTGTGGAGGAACCATTTAGCCAAGTAGCGGTCGATCTGATAGGGCCGTTAGCCAAACCCAGTCCGTCAGGGAAAAGGTATATATTGACAGTGGTAGATTATGCTACACGGTATCCAGAGGCGGTCGCGTTACCTAACATACTGGCAGAGACGGTGGCGGCTGCTCTGCTCCAGGTTTTCTCACAGGTTGGATTTCCCCGGGAGATTATATCGGACCAGGGTACCCAGTTTACAGCAGTGGTGACCAACCAACTGTGGAAGCTGTGCGGCATAAAGTCCATAAGAAGTGCCCCGTACCATCCACAAACCAATGGGTTGTGTGAACGCTTTAACGGGACGTTAAAACAACTCATTGGGACTTTTAACAGGACCTACAGGGACTGGGAGAAATTCTTGCCTCACCTCCTGTTTGACTATCAGGAGGTGCCCCAAGAATCCACGGGGTTCTCCCCGTTTGAACTGGTATACGGGAGATGGGTAAGGGGACCCCTAGACTTAGTGCTAGAACACTGGGAAGGGGAGGGCATCATAGAAGGGGTACCTATTGTACCCTATGTGCTGGAATTCCGGGACCACCTACAGGAGCTGACCCAGGCTGTACGTGGGAACATGCAGGAGGCTCAGCGGCGCCAGCGCGTATGGTACGACAGGAGGGCCAGAGAGCGCACCTTGGAAATAGGACTGAAGGTCCTGGTGTTAGAGCCCACTAGGCAGAACAAGTTCCAAGCTGCATGGCAGGGGCCCTACCAGGTAGTGGGGAAAATAGCCAACACCACCTATAATGTCGCCGATTGTGATGACCCCAGGGTTATCCGCATGTTCCACGTGAATATGCTGAAGCCCTACCGGGAGCGCCCTGAAGAGGTAGTGGCCATCTGTGCACCTGAAGCAGAGGATTTAGCCAGACTTCCCTTGCCTGATGTTTTAGGAGAAAGGACTCAGTCTAAAACATGGGACCAGGTACACTTGGGTGAAGACCTAGGTCCTCAGGAGAGACAGCAGGCGGAGGCGTTGTTGAGGCAGCGACAGAGGATGTTTTCAGGGAGACCAGGGTACACTCATCTGGTACAACACAAGGTTGAGACCCAGGATCAGACCCCCTGCGACAACCCCCCTTCCGCGTCCCTGAGTCTGTACGAGAAGGGATGCGACAAGAGATACAAGAGATGTTGCGTTTAGGGGTCATTGAGGAGTCAGATAGTCCCTGGGCATCCCCCGTAGTGTTAGTGCCCAAGAAGGATGGGACTACATGGTTTTGTGTAGACTATCGTAAGCTCAATGAGAAAACAGTGACGGATGCGTATCCCATGCCGCGTGTGGATGAGTTGTTAGACCGGCTGGCAGGGGCAAAGTATTTGACCACCATCGATCTATGCAAAGGCTACTGGCAGATTCCCCTTAGTCCTGATGCTATTCCCAAGTCTGCATTTGTCACCCCGTTCAGCTTATTCCAGTTTCGAGTTATGCCATTCGGGATGAAGACTGCCCCGGCAACCTTCCAGAGGCTGGCTGACCGGCTTCTGGATGGTCTCCAGGACTATGCTTGTGCCTACCTGGATGACATCGCCATCTACAGCGCGACATGGGAAGAGCATCTAAATCACCTAGAGACAGTATTGGACAGGATCCACAAGGCCGGAATCACCCTGAACCCAAACAAGTGTCACGTGGGCAAAGCAGAGGTTCAGTATTTAGGGCATTGGGTGGGAAGTGGGAAACAGAGACCAGAACCAGCCAAGATTGAGGCCATAGCCAAATGGCCCACCCCACGCACTAAAACCCAGGTCATGGCATTTCTAAGGACAACGGGGTATTACAGGAAATTCTTTCCCAATTACAGCAGCGTAGCCAAGCCCCTCACTGATCTGACCCATAAGAACCAACCTCGCCAGGTAACCTGGTCCCCAGAGTGTGAGGAAACCTTCCGCCAGCTAAAGGACGCCCTCACCAATACCCCTGTATTGGCCACACCCGATCCAACTAAACATTTCCTTGTTCACACGGATGCTTCTATGTTTGGATTGGGGGCAGTACTAAGCCAAGTCGGGCCGGATGGCCAAGAACACCCGGTAGCTTACCTGAGTTGGAAACTACTGCCCCGTGAAGTGAGCTATGCGGCCATCGAGAAGGAGTGCCTGGCAATAGTATGGGCACTCAAAAAGTTACAACCACATTTGTATGGACGACAGTTTTCCCTCCTAATGGACCATAATCCCCTAGTCTGGCTTAATCGGGTCTCCGGAGACAACGCCAGATTACTGCGGTGGAGTTTAGCCCTACAACCTCTGGACTTCACCATCCACTACAGACCCGGCAAACAAAATGGTAATGCTGATGGACTAAGTCGACAAACGGAACTTGTACCAACCCCATAAACTTCGGTCATCCCCAAACCGATCCGTTAAGGATCAGACTGTGTATGCCGATCGCGTCGCTGAAAAGGGGAGCCGTGTTACAGAACCCCCCAGCACCAAGAATATGTTATGCAGTATATGTATGTATAATAGGTTCCATGTGAAATGCATCAGTCCACAGGCTGCGCCCCTGGGCAGAGGGGACAAGATATTCTCCTTCTGACCTCCCCCACCTTTGTAATTCCCACAG
This sequence comes from Ranitomeya variabilis, assembly GCF_051348905.1. Classification (NCBI taxonomy): domain Eukaryota; kingdom Metazoa; phylum Chordata; class Amphibia; order Anura; family Dendrobatidae; genus Ranitomeya; species Ranitomeya variabilis. The sequence continues at coordinate 468,453,974 of NC_135237.1, read as the reverse complement.
TAAATATCGGCAGGCTCCGGCCACCTGCGGCTATTGTAATGTATGTCTGGCCTGCTGTTTTTCTATTGGCCTGCCCTCTGTATCTGTGTTATATATTCTGTGTGCTGTGAATAAAGTGTTGTTAGACTGGAAATACGTGGAGAAGCAGTGAGATTTTATATGCACCCATGTAACCAAAGAATTGCAGCCAGCGTCCTTCATTCAGAATCCAGCCAAGGCAGAGTGGACCTCCTGAAACACGGGGTGATACCTAAAGAGGTACTACAGCACAGTAGACCTCGTTACAGGCAGTCCGGCTCTTTTTGGTGATCTGGCTCTCATGGCTCCGCTCACCAAAAAGAGCTGGCTCTTTCGGCTCACAAAACGTCTCTTTTTGGATCCTAAATGGATCCCCAATGAATGTGTATTCAGGCACCCGAAACCACGCCCACCTACTGCAGAAACTCCGCCCACTTGATAGGAACCAATTAAATTGATGAGTGGGTGGAGTTTTGCTCAGGTGGACGGGGTTACGCCTGTCGAAGTCTGGGATTTTACACCCAGTGAGAGCCATTCAGGGATTTTAGTGGCTCTCACTGGCGTGCCAGCTCCCATCGTTCACAGCTGGGAGCCAGTTCTTTGTGTTGGATCGTTCGCGAACAACACATCACTAGTCAGTCAAGAAGAGTAAGAGAAAGAGACAAGACAAGTTTTTGGTAGTGTGGAACTATAAGGCTCATGAGAAAAAGGATCTAGTTACAGAGGCAGCAGTGTGACACAGGCAAGTGGGGAACCCTGCAGGAAGTGTACTGTCCAGTGAGAAGGGGACCTTAGGATCAGGAAGTGCCCTGCTGAGGGTACTGAAGGTACTGTCCAGTGAGAAAGGAACCTTGTGGCAAGGTATTGCCCTGCTGTGGGTACTGAAACAGGGAGCATGTTTGTACAAGCATCCCCTGGGACTGTTATAAGCACAGTCACATGGTATCAAGGGATAGCAACACATGTGGGCCCGTATGACCCTACCCCTAAGGAAAATGCAGGCATTAAAGATCTCTCCTCATTATTGTGCCATACCTGTTGCCAGAAACAAATTGCAAACTGTAACTGAGAATGGAGTCAGTGTACTGTGTGGGAAGTGATGAAGAATGCATAATCTGTTACTCCCTGTTCACCTGTTTGACTGTGCATAAAAAGAACACTGTTTATAAAAGCTGGTTCGGCTTCTTGACTGAGAGGGTTAATGGGACTGTTCTGCACCGAGTGCATTAATGGGGACTGTAGAGATCTCAGATCTCAAAGCATTGTGACATATGAAACCCCACAGTACACAATTTCCTGTGGCGGGCTGGGGTGTCAAAGAAGCGATGCTCGGACATGACTACCACCTTGCCCCCCGATATACACTCTTGGAGAGTGGTACAATAATACATGTCTGCAGGCAGCAGTGAAGCATAGTGGCAGTTCCTTGCAAGTTTAGGGTTCAAATTGATCAAATGGAGTTGTGAATTTGGTAGGATTAAGGGTATGTGCACATGCTGCGGAATGGTGTGCGGATTTTTCGGCACTGATTTTGGTAAATCCGCAGGTAAACCACACTGTGGATTTACCGCGAAATTACAGAGGATTTACTCCCGTTTTTCCACTGTTTTTGCGAAGATTCCTTCTGCGGTTTTACACCTGCGAATTCCTATTGAGGCGCAGGTGTAAACCACTGTGGTATCCGCACAAAGAATTGACATAATATAAACCGTTGCGTTTCCGTGCGTTTTTTTCTGCAGCATGTGCACTGCGGATTTTGTTTTCCATAGGTTTACATGGTACTGTAAACTCATGGAAAACTGCTGCAGATCCGCAGCAAAATCCGCATCAATGCTGAGAAAAACAGGAAAATACTTATTCACCATGTAATACCAACAGGGAGATATTTAATTGGTTTCAAATCTATTCTGCATCCGCACAATGACCTAAAACATTCAGCCAATGTCACTAATAACTATCTTCAGCGTAAAGAAGAACAAGGCGTTCTGGAACTGATTTATATAGTCACCACAGAGCCCCGATCTCTCATCATCGAGTCTGTGTGGGAGTACATGAAGAAACAAAAGGATTTTTGCAAGCCTACATCCACAGAAGATCTGTGGTTAGTTCTCCTACATGTTTGGATTGACCTCCCTGCCAAGTTACATCAAAAACTGTGTGCAGGTATACCCAGAATTGATAGTTATTAAGGTTGAAGGAAGACTTTAAGTCCATCTGAAGCGCCCCCACTGCCGCAGGGCTGAGGGGTACCTGGCACCGGGCCTCAGAGTCTCTGTGCTGGGGGGTTGTCACGGCGGCTAAGCCCGGTCCGTGGCCCTGCCTGTCAGGGGGATGTCCGGTAAAAGAGTGGTGAATGATGGTGAAGTTGTGAAGTGCCGGTCGCAATAAACAACGAGGACACCAGGTTGCAGTCTCTTTACCTCTTTACTGAAGGTTTTAGAATCCTCAGTCCAGAGCGCTGTCAACAGGGCTGTTTGAGACCGGCCGGTCCAAAGGCACATCAGGAGTTCTCTTTACAGGTGGGAATCAGTGTCTACCTTCTAGCGCTGTGTGCTGTAGTCCTTCCCTGCTGAGCTCCCGGGATAGTCCTCACAACTGATTCTGTCTGTCTCTGATGTTCGTTCTCTCCGTCCCCCAGGTGATATGGTAGGACGCACCCGTATGACGGGGTAGGCCTGGAGTTCTTTCGGGACCCTAGAGTCGCCCCTCTCCCACAGCTGCCTCCGTTGTCTGCTTAGGTGATTTGTGTGAGACAGCCAACCTATAATTGGCTGTCCGGCCGTGGTTTGCAGTAGTACTTAGAGTCTCTTACTTGCTCGGCGTTCCGGCCACCGACTGTTTGCGCCTCAGAAGGATGTTGCCTCGGTCTAACAGCACGACTCCTTCTGGTCCTAATGCCTCTTTTCTGTATTCCCGTTGTTCACTGGTTAGTTCTGCTCTTAGGAGTCTGCCAGGATCCCATCCCTGACAGGTTCTCTCACTAGCTCTTCCCAGTTACTTCTCCCCCTGTCTTCCTGTCCAACCCCCAGTTTTACCAGAGTGTGAGGAGTGGCCTACTAGATAGAACCACCCCTCCTGGTGGCCGGAGTGTGAAGTGTAGTGCGAGTGTTACCTGATCAGAGAAACTCCTTTAGTGCAATCAGACGTAACATCACTCCCCTTAGTGGCAGAGCGACATCACTGCAACGACCAGGACTCTGGGGCGCTGCACTCCCCCCCGGTTAAATCCAGTACTCCCGGACTGGGAAAACAAGAACAACAATACATGTTAACAGAAAACACACAAAATTTTGAAATAGCATAAACAATTAAACATAACAGTGCTTCCCTTTATGGGAGGTGAGGACTCTTGAACGTTGCAAAAGTTAGGTCATGCACAGTTTATGACTCTCAGTTCAATGATTGAAACGGCGGGGACCCCGGGTAAACAAAGGGGTCCCCCCTTTGGAAAGTTTTTGAGCAATTCACCGTCCATTACTCTATTGTCCATTTTACAACCTGTAACAAAAGATATGTACACACACATTTTCAACTAAATAGCAGCCCTTATTAATACCTCCAAGTTTTGTAGCGGAGGGGAGTTTGATTCTGAGTGCTGCGCGTGGACCTTCGCAGCGCAGGGGTTGCTATTGACCTAACAGGGCCCGCTATACTTGCTACCGCTGGTGTAGTGCACTGTCTTCTGGCTACACTTCTAGTGAGTCTGGGTAGCGCTGGCAGGCTAGAGCTCTCAGGGCTGCTGCTAGCAACAGTGGGTACGGCAGGCTCACAGATAGCAGAGGGAGGATCTGCCAGTTCAGCGGTCGGCACAGCATCTTCAGGTAGGGCTTGTTGAGGTTGCGGGGCCGGATGGTCGGGTAGTACCATTGTTTCTGGTGGGTCCGGCTGTTGGAACGTTAGAACAGGTACCACGACGGCGTGATTTATCTGAGTCCAGGACTGGGGAAAGTCTCCAAGGATGGTGTGGATCATCTTCTCCTTTTCCACCGGTCGGGAGATTTCTGGGGCCGCGTCCCTCTCTCTCAACTTATCGGGGCAGACCTTAAGGTGATCCCTGGATATCGCTTTCGAGGTCTCCCCTCCGTCCTTGCTGATGATACAGACCTTCGTGTTGTCGAAATCGGATGGCAGGATGGTATACGGTTCCGCTTCCCATTGGTCATCGAGCTTGTGTAGTCTCCTCTTTCGCTTGAGTACTTGCTCACCAGGGGACAGGGGAATCGCAGGAGCACGCTGGTTGTAGTCCCTTTCTTGTTTCTGCCTAGCCTGGGCAAGACTTCTTTCCACGCACTCCTGTACTTGGCGGTACCTTTGCTGCCTTTCTGCATCCCTGTCATGGTTCCCAATGGCAGGGACTCAGGCAAAAACGGACTAGCTCTAGGAATGATGGAATCTCAGATGACCGCGACGCTGAACCTAACACGCAACTAATAGTAGCCAGGGGGTGTGCCTACGATTATCCCTAGACACCTCGCACCAGCTGGAGATCTACTTACCCCCTAGTAGAGGAATACACAGACCTGGCTTGCCTCCAGGGAAACCCCAAAAGTGATAGTAGCCCTCCACATATAATAACGGTTAGGTAAGAGGAAAACACGTACGCAGTATGAATATAGATTCAGCAAAGAGAGGCCCTCTGACTAGATAGCAGAAAATACAAAAGAGGACTTCGCGGTCACCTCAAAACCCTAAACAGCCATCCTGAAATTACTTTAACTCCGTTATCAACTCATGACACCGGAGTAGTAATTTCAGATCACTAGAGCTTCCAGCAGCAAGAGAAATATAAATGCATGCTGGACAAACAAACACAAAAAATGCCAAAGATCCAACTTAGCTGAATTGCAGACTTGGAGCAGGTAGCAAGCAACAGAGGTGCTCTGGTAACATTGATTGCCGGCACTAGAATGACAGAGAAGCCAGACTAAATAGGAAACTCCCAGTTTCCTGATGGGAACAGGTGCAAGACAAAAGTCAGCCAGTACCACCAGAAACCACCAGAGGGAGCCCAAAAACAGAATTCACAACAGTACCCCCCCCTTAAGGAGGGGGCACCGAACCCTCATGAGAACCACCAGGGCGATCTGGATGCGCCCTATGAAAGGCGCGAACCAAATCAGAGGCATGAACATCGGAGGCAGTCACCCAAGAATTATCCTCCTGACCGTATCCCTTCCATTTAACCAAATATTGAAGTCTCCGTCTGGAAACGCGAGAGTCCAAAATCTTCTCCACAACATACTCCAATTCACCCTCCACCGGCACAGGAGCAGGAGGCTCAACAGAAGGAACAACCGGTACCTCGTACCTCCGCAACAACGACCGATGGAAGACATTATGAATGGTGAAAGATGCTGGTAGGTCCAAATGAAAAGATACAGGATTAAGAATCTCCAAAATCTTATAAGGACCTATGAACCGAGGTTTAAACTTAGGAGAAGAGACCTTCATAGGGACAAAACGAGAAGATAACCACACCAAGTCCCCAACGCGGAGATGATGACCCACACGACGATGACGATTAGCAAACTGCTGAGTCTTCTCCTGAGACAACTTCAAATTGTCCACCACATGACTCCAAATCCGGTGCAGTCTATCCACCACCGTGTCCACTCCAGGGCAATCCGAAGATTCCACCTGGCCAGATGAAAAACGAGGGTGAAACCCTGAATTGCAAAAGAAAGGAGAAACCAGAGTGGCAGAACTGGCCCGATTATTGAGGGCAAACTCTGCCAACGGCAAAAAGGCGACCCAATCATCCTGATCAGCAGACACAAAACACCTCAAATAAGTCTCCAAGGTCTGATTAGTTCGCTCCGTCTGGCCATTAGTCTGAGGATGGAATGCAGACGAAAAAGACAAATCAATGCCCATCCTGGCACAGAACGCTCGCCAGAACCTAGACACAAATTGAGACCCCCTGTCAGAAACGATGTTTTCCGGGATACCATGTAAACGAACCACATTCTGAAAAAATAAAGGAACCAACTCAGATGAAGAAGGCAATTTGGGCAAGGGTACCAAATGAACCATCTTAGAAAAACGGTCACACACCACCCAAATGACGGACATTTTCTGAGAAACCGGGAGGTCCGAGATAAAGTCCATAGAGATGTGCGTCCACGGCCTCTTCGGAATAGGCAAGGACAACAACAATCCACTAGCCCGAGAACAGCAAGGCTTGGCCCGAGCACAAACATCACAAGACTGTACAAAGGCACGCACATCCCGAGACAGGGAAGGCCACCAGAAGGACCTGGCCACCAAATCTCTGGTACCAAAAATTCCAGGGTGACCTGCCAACACAGAAGAATGAACCTCCGAGATGACTCTACTGGTCCATTCATCTGGAACAAACAGTCTCCCAGGCGGACAACGATCAGGCCTATCAGTCTGAAACTCCTGCAAAGCACGTCGCAAGTCTGGGGAGACAGCAGACAAAATCACCCCATCCTTAAGGATACCCGTAGGCTCAGAATCACCAGAGGAGTCAGGCTCAAAACTCCTAGAAAGGGCATCTGCCTTCACATTTTTTGAACCCGGCAAGTATGAAACCACAAAATTAAACCGGGAGAAAAACAACGACCAGCGCGCCTGTCTAGGATTCAGACGCCTGGCAGACTCAAGGTAAATCAGATTCTTGTGATCAGTCAAGACCACCACCTGATGTCTAGCACCCTCAAGCCAATGACGCCACTCCTCAAATGCCCACTTCATAGCCAAGAGCTCCCGATTACCGACATCATAATTTCGCTCGGCGGGTGAAAACTTTCGAGAGAAGAATGCACATGGTCTCATCACTGAGCAATCGGGACTTCTCTGCGACAAAACCGCCCCCGCTCCAATCTCGGAAGATTCAACCTCGACCTGAAAAGGGAGCAAAACATCAGGCTGGCGCAACACAGGGGCGGAAGAAAAGCGGCGCTTAAGCTCCCGAAAGGCCTCCACAGCCGCAGAGGACCAATTGGCAACATCAGCACCCTTCTTAGTCAAATCAGTCAGAGGTTTAGCAACACTTGAAAACCCAGTTATAAATCGACGATAGAAATTAGCAAAGCCCAAGAACTTCTGAAGACTCTTCAGGGAAGTAGGCTGCGTCCAATCACAAATAGCCCGAACCTTGACAGGATCCATCTCAACAGAAGAAGGGGAAAAAATATACCCCAAAAAGGAGATCTTCTGAACCCCAAAAATACACTTTGAACCCTTTACAAACAAAGAATTGGCCCGCAAAACCTGAAAAACCTTCCTAACCTGTTGAACATGCGACTCCCAGTCATCCGAAAAAATCAAAATATCATCCAAATACACAATCATAAATTTATCCAGGTATTTACGGAAAATATCGTGCATAAAGGACTGAAAGACTGAAGGAGCATTAGAAAGACCAAAAGGCATTACCAAATACTCAAAATGGCCCTCGGGCGTATTAAATGCAGTTTTCCACTCATCTCCCTGCTTAATCCGCTCCAAATTATACGCACCCCGAAGATCAATCTTAGAGAACCACTTTGTCCCTTTAATACGAGCAAATAAATCAGTCAATAGTGGCAAAGGATACTGGTATTTGACTATAATCTTATTCAACAGGCGATAATCAATACAGGGCCTCAGGGAGCCATCTTTTTTACCCACGAAAAAAAACCCTGCTCCTAAAGGGGATGAGGATGGACGGATATGTCCCTTTTCCAAGGACTCCTTAATATACTCCCGCATAGCAGCATGCTCAGGCACAGACAGATTAAACAAACGACCCTTGGGAAACTTGCTGCCCGGAATCAAGTCTATAGCACAATCACAATCCCTGTGAGGGGGGAGAGAACTAAGTTTGGGCTCCTCAAAAACATCACAATAGTCAGACAAAAATGCCGGAATTTCAGAGGGAGTAGATGAAGCAATGGAAACCAAAGGTACTTCCCCATGAGCCCCCTGACATCCCCAGCTTAACACAGACATTGTTTTCCAGTCAAGGACTGGATTATGAGTTTGCAACCATGGCAATCCAAGCACTAAGACATCATGCAAGTTATGCAACACAAGGAAGCGAATCACCTCCCGATGGTCAGGAGTCATACACATAGTCACTTGTGTCCAGTATTGTGGTTTATTCCTAGCCAATGGTGTGGAGTCGATACCCTTCAGAGGGATAGGAACTTCCAAAGGCTCTAGGCTAAACCCACAGCGTCTGGCAAATGACAAATCCATAAGACTCAAGGAAGCGCCAGAATCCACATAGGCATCCACAGTAATAGATGATAATGAACAGATCAAAGTTACAGACAAAATAAACTTAGACTGTAAAGTGCCAATTGCAAAAGACTTATCAAACTTTTTTGTGCGTTTAGAGCATGCTGATATAACATGAGCAGAATCACCACAGTAGAAGCACAACCCATTTTTACGCCTATAATTCTGCCGTTCACTTCTGGACAGAACTCTATCACATTGCATAATCTCCGGTGTCTGCTCAGAAGACACCGCCAAATGGTGCACAGGTTTGCGCTCCCGTAAACGCCGATCAATCTGAATAGCCATAGTCATGGATTCATTCAGACCTGTGGGCGTAGGAAACCCCACCATGACATCTTTAACGGCGTCAGAGAGACCTTCTCTGAAATTCGCCGCCAGGGCGCACTCATTCCACTGAGTAAGCACAGACCATTTTCGAAATTTTTGACAATATATTTCAGCTTCATCATGCCCTTGAGAGAGGGCTATCAAGGCCTTTTCAGCCTGAATCTCCAAATTAGGTTCCTCATAGAGCAACCCCAGTGCCAGAAAAAACGCATCCACATTGAGCAGCGCAGGATCCCCTGGTGCCAATGCAAATGCCCAATTCTGGGGGTCACCCCGCAACAAGGAAATCACAATTTTAACCTGCTGAGCAGAGTCTCCAGCGGAGCGAGATCTCAGAGAAAGATACAATTTACAATTGTGCTTAAAATTCAAAAAACGAGATCTATCTCCAGAAAAGAACTCAGGTATAGGAATCTTGGGTTCTGACATAGGAGCATGTATAACATACTCTTGGATATTTTGAACCTTAGAAGCAAGAGCACTCAGGCCTGTAGCTAAACTCTGGATATCCATTTCTCAACAGCTGAGATCTGAGCCATTCAGGGGTTAAGAGGAGAGAAAAAAGCAGCAGATTGCAATTATGGCTAGACAGAACTTCTGAGTAAAAAAAAAAAAAAAAAAAGTGTCAGAAACTTCTTCTTTTCTCTCTTTCTTCAGCCAATACCTTTAATACATTTGCGGCCGGCAATACTGTCATGGTTCCCAATGGCAGGGACTCAGGCAAAAATGGACTAGCTCTAGGAATGATGGAATTTCAGATGACCGCGACGCTGAACCTAACACGCAACTAATAGTAGCCAGGGGGTGTGCCTACGATTATCCCTAGACACCTTGCACCAGCCGGAGATCTAGTTACCCCCTAGTAGAGGAATACACAGACCTGGCTTGCCTCCAGGGAAACCCCAAAAGTGATAGTAGCCCCCCACATATAATAACGGTTAGGTAAGAGGAAAACACGTACGCAGTATGAATATAGATTCAGCAAAGAGAGGCCCTCTGACTAGATAGCAGAAAATACAAAAGAGGACTTCGCGGTCACCTCAAAACCCTAAACAGCCATCCTGAAATTACTTTAACTCCGTTATCAACTCATGACACCGGAGTAGTAATTTCAGATCACTAGAGCTTCCAGCAGCAAGAGAAATATAAATGCATGCTGGACAAACAAACACAAAAAATGCCAAAGATCCAACTTAGCTGAATTGCAGACTTGGAGCAGGTAGCAAGCAACAGAGGTGCTCTGGTAACATTGATTGCCGGCACTAGAATGACAGAGAAGCCAGACTAAATAGGAAACTCCCAGTTTCCTGATGGGAACAGGTGCAAGACAAAAGTCAGCCAGTACCACCAGAAACCACCAGAGGGAGCCCAAAAACAGAATTCACAACACATCCCAATCCGCATCCGACGAGGTATCTTCAGGGACTAGGACCCCCATGTCCAGAACAACAGGTAACTGGCTAGACCTTCCTCGCATCAGGTACGCTGGAGTGCAATTGGTGGAATTTACTGGGATGTGGTTGTACATATCCACCAAGTCAGGCAACTTGGTCGGCCACATGTTCCGTTCCTCCATGGGTAAGGTCTTCAATAAGTCGATCACCACTTGGTTCATCTTTTCGCACATCCCATTGGTTTGAGGATGGTATGGGGTGGTTCTGATCTTCTTACACCCGTACAGTTGGCAGAACTCTTGGAACACTTCTGCTTCGAATGCTGGTCCCTGATCGGTCAGTACCTTCTCCGGGTAGCCGTGCGGCCGACAAAAGTACTGCTGGAAGGCTTTGGCGGCAGTCCTAGCCGTTAGATCCTTAACAGGTACGACCACCAAAAATCTGGAGTAGTGATCTACGATGGTAAGGGCGTAGATATAGCCTGACCGGCTAGGTGTCAGTTTCACATGATCCAGTGCGACCAGTTCGAGCGGCCGTTTGGTGATGATAGGCCTCAGGGGAGCCCGTTGACTACCACGGTCCTTCCTGCGTAGACTACATGGACCACACTCCCGACACCACTTCTCAATGGCTCTCTTCATGCCAATCCAATAGAACCTCCCTCGGAGTAGCCTCTCTAGCTTCCTCCATCCGAAGTGTCCGGCTCCGTCGTGGTAGGCTCCCAGAACCATGGGCGCATCTCGCCTTGGCACCACTATCTGCCACACCAATTCATGAGTACGTGGGTCGATGCTCCTCCGGCACAGCTTGCCATCATGGATAAACAATTTGCTTCTCCCCTTCCACAGCTGTTGGGTCTCCTGTGGATCATCTCGGCCAGGGTGCAACCCTGCCTGCGTCAAGAGCTCTTTCACCCGACGGACCGCGGGGTCACCATCCTGGGTTTCCGCCCATCCGTGATGGGGCAGGGGATTCAGCGTGGCATCCGGTTGGTTCTTGTGCCTGTTCTTCACATGGTGAGAGTTCTGAGTGGCTTTGGGGCGATGGAAGGCAGGCTGCTCCACCTCTTCAAGTGCCTCCGGGTCTTCTCCCATTTCTGGCAAATTGAGCATTCGGGACAAGGCATCGGCATTAGCATTCTTGTGTCCTGCCCGGTACTTGATGGTGAAATCATAGTTGGACAGCCGGGCCATCCACCGATGTTCCAAGGCCCCGAGTTTGGCAGTGTCCAGATGCGTTAGCGGATTGTTGTCCGTGAAGACGGTGAATTTCACAGAGGCCAGGTAGTGTTTAAACCTAGCTTCCAAAAATATCAAAATTTATTGAAGATAAAATCCAAGATCCAAAAACATGGTTCACAGGAGAAGATATGGCAGCTTTGAAAAAGAACTTATTGTTCGAAACATGTAGCATGCTGCAATATCTTCTCCTGTGAACCATGTTTTTGGATCTTGGATTTTATCTTCAATAAATTTTGATATTTTTGGAAGCTGGATTTTCTCCTCTATTTGTTCCACTGCCTTACGTGAAGACTGCACGTTATCCGGGCTTCCCCACAACAAATGCCTAGTAGGTGAGCTGGTTTTGTCACATTTTTTTTTTCTAGTGTTTAAACCTCTCTGTCACTGCCCAGACGATGGCAAGGAATTCCAGCTTAAAGGAACTGTAGTTGTCAGGGTTTCTGTCCATGGGACGGAGTTTTCTGCTGGCGTAAGCGATCACCCTCTCTTTGCCTTTCTGGACCTGGGACAGCACGGCTCCCAATCCCACATTGCTGGCATCCGTGTACAGCACGAACGGTTGGTCGTATTCGGGGTAGGCCAGTACCTCTTCACTCGTCAGTGCCGACTTCAAACAAGTAAAGGATCCCTCCAGCTCCTCATTCCAGTCAAATGGGGTGTTCCTCCCCTTAGTCTTCTTTGGTTGTCCCACCAACAGGTTTTGCAAGGGTGCGGCCTTCTTGGTGAAGTCCTTGATGAACCTCCGGTAATAGCCTACCAGCCCGAGGAACTGCCGGACTTCGTGGAGGTTGCTGGGCTTCGGCCAGTCCTTGATCACCGTGACCTTGTCTGGGTCTGGGGCCACTCCTTCAGCGCTCACCACATGGCCCAGGTACTGCACTTTGGGTTTCAGCAGATGACATTTGGACGGTTTCACCTTTAAGCCAAAGTTGGACAGGGCTTCAAACACCTCTGCCAGGTGTTTCAGATGGTCTTCGTAGGTCTTAGAGAAGACAATGACATCATCCAAATACAGCAGTACGGTTTCAAAGTTCTTGTGCCCCAGACAGCACTCCATCATCCTCTGGAACGTCCCCGGGGCATTGCACAATCGAAGGGCATGTAGTTGAATTCACAGAGACCCATTGGTGTCGTGAAGGCCGTCTTCTCTTTGTCCGCCTCCGCCACGGGAACCTGCCAGTACCCACTGGTGAGATCTAAGGTAGAGAAGTAGTTAGCAGATTTTAAGGCAGCCAGAGACTCCTCTATCCTGGGCAGTGGGTATGCATCCTTATGTGTAATGCGATTCAACTGCCTGTAATCAACGCACATCCTCATTGTGCCATCTTTCTTTTTAACAAGGACTAATGGAGCTGCCCAGGGGCTACAACTGTCTCTCACCACCCCAGCCTCCTTCATTTCTCGCAACATGTCCTTGGCACACTGGTAATGAGCTGGGGGTACAGGGCGGTATCTCTCTTTTATGGGCCGGTGATCTCCCGTGGGGATATGATGTTGGATCCCCTTCACCTGTCCAAAATCTAAGGGGTGTTTGCTAAATACCCGCTCGTACTCGTGAACCACCCTGTAGGCCCCCTGTTTCTGATGGGATGGGGTGGAGTCAGTGCCCACATGCAATTCCCGACACCAATCTTTCGAGTGCCCCGCAGAACCATTGTCCTCCGCCAGGTTAGACGGGGCCAAGGGTCCAGGTGTCTGTATCACACTATTATTGACAGCGAACAGTTTGGCAAGCGTGACATACTTGGTGAGGTGGACCTCTTCCTCCCCACAATTAAGGACACGTACGGGCACCCTCCCCTGGCGGACATCGACCACCCCCCTGGCTGTCAGGAGAGTAGGCCTATTGTCTGAATACACGGGTTCTACCAGGGCCTGGTAGTCCTTTCCCCGGAGGCCTATGGCTGCCCGACAGCACATTAACATCTCACTCCTGGGGGGTATCGCAATAGGGTTTGAATCACTCATAGTGACACGACCAATTTCACCACCAGTCAGCTCTACCTGCTGTCGCTGCATCAGAGCTCTGATTTCTTTTTGCAGGGCGCATTGTTCACTGTAGCCAGCGGTTTCTGCTACCTGTTGAAACAAGACAATAACTTCTGCAAGACAATTTTCTATAACATTGGTACCGATGGTCATCATGGGATTACATTCACGGCGGTCAATATCAACAATTACAATCCCTTGGGCCTTCAATTCCACCCGCCCCACCTTGATGGTGACCTCTTTATATCCCACTTGTGGCAACGGCTGACCATTACTGGCTATGATGGTGAAATCGTCATCGGGGCCACGAGTAATATCGGTGTCCTCCCAATACCGTTTATAAAGCACGTAAGGCATAGTCGTCACCTGAGAACCGGTGTCCAGCAGAGCGTTCATGGGGATACCGTCGATGACAACAGGAAGAACTGGTCGCCCTCCAACGTATTTGGCTCTCCAATGCTGCAGGCCTGATCGTCCTACTCCTGGGGGTTGGCCCTTTGCCCCAGGGGTTGCTCGTTTAAAGGACAGTACCTTGCAAAGTGGCCCACCTGGTGACAGCGGCGGCAGATGGGTCGTCCGTCCTGATGGATGCGATCGTTGTCCTGGCCTCTGGTCGGTGGAGTCCTCCTCTGTCGCATCCAGGGGACATATTCTGGTCTGGAGGCAAGCTGGATCTTCTCCTTGGGGGCCTCCTGTAGGGACTGCACCGTCCGGGCTAGGGCAGCAACGCTCTTGGTCAGTTCCTGCATCTGGAGGCGGAGTCCTGCAGGGGAGTCGTCCTCTAGGCTCTGGGCGTCGGCCTCGGTGGCGACTGGGGCATCCGACGCCACCTCCTGGTGGTATGTGAGAGCGAGACGCCTGGGTGGTATTGCGCGGCTGGGTTGTCGCTCCTGCAGCGCCTGGATAGCTTTATCCTTGAATTGCGCAAAAGTCAAGTCTGGATTCTGCATGGCCAGGAAGTGTAATTGGCCCCTTTGGTGACTGCACAGGAGCCCCTCAATGAACCGCTCTTTCAGGAGTTTATCCTCATCTTGCATGCTGCCGGGGTCACTCTGCTTAATGGCCCGCAGCGCCCCTGCTGAGGGGCGTCCAATGAAGGTGGAGAGTGATGATGTTGTGGTGTGGTGCCGGTCGCAGTAAATAACAAGGACACCAGGTTGCAGTCTCTTTACCTTTTTACTGAAGGTTTGGAGGTACCCAATCCAGAGCACTGTTAACAGGGCTGGCTGAGACCGGCCGGTCCAACGGCACATCCAGAGTTCCCTTTGCAGGTGGGAATCAGTGTCTACCTTCTAGCGCCTGTGTGTTGTAGTCCTTCCCTGCTGAGCACCCCAGGATAGTCCTCACAACTTATTCTGTCTGTCTCTGATGTTCGTTCTCTCCGTCCCCCAGATGATATGGTTAGGACGCACCCGTATGACGGGGTAGGCCTGGAGTTCTTCCGGGACTCTAGAGTCGCCCCTCTCCCACAGCAGCCTCCGTTGTCTGCTTAGGTGTTTAAGTGAGACAGCCAACCTATAATTGGCTGTCCTGCCGTGGTTTGAAGTAATGCTTAAAGTCTCTTACTTTCTCGGCGTTCCGGCCACCGACTGTTTGCGCCTCAGAAGGATGTTGCCTAGATCTTACAGCACGACTCCTTCTGGTCCTATCGCCTCTTTGCTGTATTCCCGTTTTCTCACTTTTTGTCCTTTCCTAGGAATCTGTCAGGATCCCATCCCTGACAGGTCCTCTCTCTAGCTCTTCCCAGTTACTTCTCTCTGTCTTCCTGTCCAACCCCCAGTTTTACCAGAGTGTGAGGAGTGGCCTACTAGATAGAACCACTCCCCCTGGTGGCCGGAGTGTGAAGTGTAGTGTGAGTGTTACCTGGTCAGGTGAACTCCTTTAGTGCAGTCAGACGTAACATCACTCCCCTTAGTGGCAGAGCGACATTACTGCAATGACCAGGACTCTGGGGTGCTGCATATATACCCTGTAACATTATACTTTTCCAGAAAGGCATCCAGTCCCCTCTTAATTAATAAATCACTCATTACAACATCATACGGCAGAGAGTTCCATAGTCTCACTGCTCTTACAGTAAAGAACCAGCGTCTGTTATTATGCTTAAACTTTCTTTCCTCCAGAGGTAGAGGATGCCCCCTTGTCCCTGTCTCAGGTCTATGATTAAAAAGATCATTAGAAAGGTCTTTGTACTGTCCCGTTATATATTTATACATTAAAATAAGATCACCCCTTAGTCTTCGTTTTTCCAAACTAAATAGCCCTAAGTGTAATAACCTATCTTGATGCTGTTCTGAAAGCAAAGGACGGTCACACCAAATACTGATTTCAATTTCTCTTTTGTCCATTCACTTTTTATTTTTTGATTGATAAAAATAAATTATGAACTCTTCTATTTTTGAAAGCATTCCTACTTTACAACATTTTTCACATTTCTATAAAACTTTTACATGGTACTCAAACTCATATACTGTATTTATTAAAATCTAAAATATTGAGTTCTAAACCACAATAGTTGTTTTTTTCACACATTTTCTTTTGTTTTTTCACTATCTCACAAAACTTTACTTGCTATGATATTGACAAGCATATTTTCACCATGGCATGTTCTGTCCTTGTTGCATTGAATTAACTGACAGTTAAACCCAGGGAATCACTTTCCCTTGATCTGAAAATATGTCACTAATTATGAAATAAAATGAGCATTCTGTAGAAAGTCGAGATTTGGCCAATGAGACCAATGATTCCCTTGTGTTATATGTGACATTTCAGCTAAAAACAAGGTGAAAACAGACAAAACAAACACAAAAGAAATGTATAGTGCACAAATACAATATTAATAATTTTCAGGGAGATGTAAGTTTTGACTTAGTGTGTGAATTGGCTATACAATACAGCGTGAAACCAGCAGGTAATAAAGTGAATGGCATGTAGTGAGTCTGCCAAAATGTGGAAATTAGCTCTCATTTCCACATTAACAGGAGCCCACCTGTGATGAATTGGAAACTAAATAAGCGCATCAGTTTTAATTAGTTATTTTGGACGCTGGATCTAGTTTAACATCACAATGTATTAGTTTCTATATAAAGAATGTAACATTCTCACAGAGGTCATCTAGGAAACTGGCTGCCACATGGTCAGTGTAGATAAAGACTTGTATTGTAAAAGTTATCATTAAAGGGGTTGTCCAGAAAAAGAAAGTTCTAGTTAATTGTGCCTAAATTAGTAGTTAAGCAACTAGAAACGTGTACTTTGTAGTATACTTAAAGGGGTTGTACTAAGTTAATAGTTAATCTCCTATAAATAGGACAGGGGATAACTTGATCATTGGGGGTCTGAACGCTGGGACTCTGTTATGATCCTGGTGGTAAGGAACACATGAACTGACCTGATGGGTAAACCAAAAATAAGGACAAGCTCTGGGAATGTGGGAACTTTACTGACCGCAATCCTGATCCTATCAAAACACACTATAGGCAGCCGTGGAGCGTTCCTAACTCGGCCTAGACGCCTCGTTCACAGCCTGAGAAACTAGCTACCCCTAGAGAGAAACAAAGCCTCACTTGCCTCAGAGAAATTTTCCCCAAAGTGTCAGCAGCCCCCCACAAATAATAACGGTGAGTTTAAGGGGAAAACACAAACATAGAAATTAAAATAGGTTTTAGCAAATGAGGCCCGCTAATAACTAAATAGTCAGAAGATAGCAAGGAATCTGTGCGGTCAGTATAAAATACTACAAAAGTATCCAAGCAGAGAATACAAAAAGACCCCCACACCGACTCACGATGTGAGGGGCGCAACTCCGCACCCCAGAGCTTCCAGCTAGCAATCAAATAGCTTATAAGCAAGCTGGACTGAACTCATAACATACTGAGAAACATTTTCAAATAGCAATGAGCAAAAAAGGACTAGCATGAACTTAGCTTCTCCACGAGGAGACAGGTCACAAGGGAAGTCCCAGAGAGATCTGAACCAGTACTGAATACAACGACAGCAGGCAACAAGTAAAGGTCCAGATGGAGTTAAATAGGCAGCAGGCCTAGCAGGAAACGAGGCAGCTGGAGTCCAGCTACAGACCAGCCGTAACACTAAAAGCCACCAGAGGGAGCCCATGAACAGAACTCACAAAGTACCACTCATGACCACAGGAGGGAGCCCGAGAATGGAATTCACAACAGGACTCCCACTAACACCAAAAGTCATTCAGAGTCATAGCACAATGGAGAGTCTCAAGTGCCCACTCGGAAATAAAGAAGAGTCGTGCTGAAAGGATTGCACTAGAGGTAGCTGCTTTACTGCAGGGAAAAAAAAAGAGCAGCAGCTGTAACCACAACCTGGCACTGACTGACAGCCAGCTCGTCACTGATGCAGTGGTATAGTCTGTTGGCAAGAGAGAGGATAAGTTTGCTGATAACATCCCCATTTTACCATAAAGTGGTGCCCTCCATTGCATGTGAGCTTGACTCTTGCCTGTGACTGCCGCATAGTGGGACTCTACTCTGCATGCGTGAAAAGGACAATAAATTTGAGCATCTAGTCAAGTCTAGTCATTCCTGTGCCCAATTTATTTGCTGCAAAAAAATGCCTCTCATTTTAATAAACATTCTTTTGGAACCAATAGTAAGCTTCCCCAAATGATGCAATACTTATTATCTAATGAAAAAGGTGCTATTATGCAGTACTTTGTTATGGGGTCTCACAGTAACACATATCCATGAGAGTTTCTCTTAAATTATATTATGTTATATTCAACCACACATTTCTGATCCGGTCTGATTATTTAATGAACAAAGTCCCATTCACAGGCCCATATGACAGCTCTATTTGTTACGCAGCCATAATAAAGCATTCCTTTTAGTGCACAGGACCTTTGCTTTGCCTCCATATGCCTCCATTTTTATATGAAGGCATATGGTGGTATGCTCCTTTGGATGCTGAACGTGCGTCGGAGGCCTTATGGCAGCGCACGGATGCCATATGGCACTATAGTAGGGCAATGTATAGCCTCTGTGCATTGCCATGTAGACTCCATGCACTCAGGTCTTACACTGGTTCAGGTTTATCTTGCTCTTATTACACAATGCATTACAGGTTATCATTTTCTGTAATGTATTGGCACTTAAACAAACCTGATTTATGGAATATCTCCATTTAGTGTACAATATGTTTTTTCCAAAAAGGTCACATAATACAAGCAGAGCAAATAAGCGCACTGCTCATAAACGTTCCTATGTGTTTGATCCAATAATTAATTATCAGGAGATTTAGAGACAAGATTCCCTCCTGCTGTTCATGCTTGTAACTGCTCTATAACAGATGGAAGATATGTTTAATTTGTAATGGTTTTGCAAGATCAATCGGTCACTCTATAAATTGGCAGCAGCGTACAATATTGATACACACAAAACTCTCTACAGGCAGCTGCGAGAAGTGGGAATTGGTACAGTGCGAACTTCATGACAAACTTTTAACTGCAGGAATAATGAACTTTCTAAAAAAAAAAAACCTCATGCAAAACACAATCTGGTAATGTTATTATCATACAATGCACAAGCTAAAAGTCTCTATTCACTTGCTTCATGGAAAATAGCCACAAATTACCAATGTGGCTTTTAAAGGGGTGTTCAAACTTTCAGAACATTTTTGAAATATCAAACTGTTTGAAAACAATGTTTTAAATTTTTTTTAGAAAAGTTGAATGCTCCCTTCAAAGAGAATCTTCCACAGAATTCTCATAGAGGAATAAGAAGATCTTCTAAGGCCAGGGTCTCAAACTCAGCCGGGTAAATGGAACAAACATAGAAAAAAAAATCTGAATATGAAGGGACACGTTCTTTGCGGGAGAAAATTACGTTTTCAGGGATACCATTATTTTTCTTTATGACTTTTGACCATCATCTTTTGTGGCATGTTTTTAATTCGTTTTTATTCTTTTTAATGGTGTTTATGTAACATATGGGTTATGGGTCTTCTCTTTTTCTTCCGTTTTTACAAACTGTTTTTCAGTGGCTAAATATTATCCCATTACTTTTTCATTCTTTATTTTATATATTTTTTTTAGAAATCCCCCCCTCAATCAGCCCCATACAGTAATGTGGTTGTACAATTAGCCCCAAATAGTAATTCTCGCCCCCATCCTGTAATAATGTCTTCAATCTGGTAACAATGTCCCCTGTCCTGTAATAATGGACGAACATTCAACTGAAGAGAAGTGATGACATCGGTGGGCCCCTGGCTCGCCGGACTCAATTGTCTAAAGGGCCCGAGGGCTGCACAACGGAGTCACAGGGGCTGCCTGTGGCCAGTGGACCTTGTGTTTGAGACACCTGCTCTAAGGGTATGTGCACATGGCATTTTTATCCCCTGAAATTCTCTTAATACAACTAAAAAGTTGACAACAAAGAAGTCAGTAAAAACATCACTGGTGTTTCCTGAAGTGTCTTCCTTAGGCCACATTGGCATATTCAGTATTTGGTCAGGATTTGACATCAGTATTTATAAGCTAAAATTAAGAGTGGAACAATCAGAGGAGAACTATAATAAAAGCGTATGTACAACTTCTGCATTTTTCACCCACTCCTGGTTTTGGTTTACAAATATTGATGTAAATATAGTGGAAAAAGATTTTTTGGAGGCGCTTCCCTCTTGTAGCTGGAGTCGCAAAAAGACCTTGATTCTGGAACAACCTCCAAGTGGTATTCCAGAATAACAGTATTACACTTGCGTGTTTAAAATTAAATTTATTCTAAAAATATTTTTTTACGTGCTCATGCACTACCAGCATAAAAAACATGTTTGAAAAACTCGTGTTTTTTAAAAGTTTAAAAAAAACTTTTTTATGCTGTTAGTGGAGCAGTAAATGGAACAAAACTAACACTTCTTCACCCTATTCGGATGGCAGCAAGCCACGAAGTTGGAATCCAACGTTTAACAAAGTCATTCATAGAGTTGTGCCTAGTCTGCATAACTCTTACAGGTGAGCATATACAAACGCATCATACTTGTCATTTTAAAGTTTTTTACTGCACTTAGGTAGCGCTCTCTTGTTTTCTCTCCCTCTCTTCAGCTTCCAGCTATCATAAATACTGATATGAAATACTGAACGTGTGGACGCGGCCTTAAGCAAAAAATCAGCTGGTATGACGTTGTCTATAGGACAGAGTGTGCTCATACCTTAAGAGTATGTTCACACTGAGTTTTTTTGCTGAGAGAGAGTCTCTAAACTCAGCCAAAAATCTCAGCAAGAATGCATCCAAAGGGCTCATACTCACTTTCGAGAAACTCGGATGAGTCTCGCATGTTAATACCCGGCACTGCACCCGGCACTCAGGAGCGGAGCATGCGGCTGCATGTATTCCTATGCGGCCGCACGCTCCGCTCCTGAGTGCCGGGTATTAACATGCGAGACTCATCCGAGTTTCTCGCAAGTGAGTATGAGCCCTACTAATAGTAAACACATGGGGGAATATTACCACCTGGATGTCTCTAAAAGGTAATGTTACACAGGTTGTAAGGGATACCAATTTAAAGAGGACCTTTTACTACATCTTTCATCTTGAGCTGGATACAAAATCTAATAGGTACTGCAGAGCAAAAAAAATTTTTATTTTTATTTCCCCTTTCTGTTGCAAAGATATTAACGATCAAAGTATTTGAGCACTTATGCAGTTATTTTTATTTTTTTTAAATCCAAGTGGATATTACCAGAGAGTTTTCACTGTGGGTGTGTATGTCTTCCGTTTTCTGATTCTGACCAATCATAAATAGAAAGCAACACACTGAGGAAAGATTAGGACATGTTCAGTGTGAGACAAGTAATGACAAAGTTTGATCTTCTCACTGCAGAGTGATGACCTCAGTGTGATTAAGGGTACCATCTCACAGTGGCACTTTGGTCGCTACGACGGCATGATCCGTGACGTTCCAGCGATATACATACGATCTCGCTGTGTCTGACACGCTACTGCGATCAGGGACCCCGCCGAGAATCGTACGTCGTAGCAGATCGTTTGAAACTTTATTTCGGCGCTGGATCACCCACTGTCATCGCTGGATCGGTGTGTGTGACACCGATCCAGCGATGTGTTCGCTTGTAACCAGGGTAAACATCGGGTTACTAAGCGCAGGGCCGTGCTTAGTAACCCGATGTTTACCCTGGTTACCATTGTAAATGTAAAAAAAAAAAACACTACATACTCACCTTCTGATGTCTGTCACGTCCCTCGCCGTCAGCTTCCCGCACTGACTGTGAGCGCCGGCCGTAAAGTAAAAGCAGAGCACAGTGGTGACGTCACCGCTGTGCTCTGCTTTACGGCCGGCACTGACACAGTCAGTGCGGGAAGCTGATGGCGAGGGACATGACAGACATCGGAATGTGAGTATGTAGTGGGTTTTTTTTTTTACATTTACAATGGTAACCAGGGTAAACATCGGGTTACTAAGTGCGGCCCTGCGCTTAGTAACCCGATGTTTACCCTGGTTACCCGGGGACTTCGGCATCGTTGGTCGCTGGAGAGCTGTCTGTGTGACAGCTCTCCAGCGACCACACAAAGACTTACCAACGATCACGGCCAGGTCGTATCGCTGGTCGTGATCGTTGGTAAATCGTTTAGTGTAACGGTACCCTAACTAACAGCTTTCAGCTCTTGTCTCTGGCAGTCAGTGTGGGGGGGGATGTGCAGTGCTGTAGAGTTGAGTCTCATTACAAACATTTCTTGTTGTTCTCCTCTCATAGTGCTGTCAGCTCTGCCAATCATTAAAAGGTATCCATGTACAAGGTGAAAAAACTATGTGATCAATTCAGTATGAAACAATAGGTGAAAGGTCTTTAAAAATACAGGTGCTTCTCACAAAATTAGAATGTCATCAAACAGTTAACTTATTTCAGTTCTTCAATACAAAAAGTGAAACTCATACAGTTTTCGACATAGTGGAGTATGACTGTTTGAGGTTGTGGACAGGTGTCCTTTATACTGATAACAAGTTCAAACAGGTGCCGTTACCACAGGTAATGAGTGGAGGACAGAGGAGCCTCTTAAAGGTCTGTGAGAGCCAAAAATCTTGAATGTTTTTAGATGACCAAATACTTATTTTCCACCATAATTTGCAAAATAAATCTTGCCAAATCAGACAAGGTGATTTTCTGGATTTGTTTTCTCATTTTGACTCTCATATTTGTGGTCTACCAATGACATCAATTACAAGCCTCTCATCTTTTTAAGTGGGAGAGCTTGCACAATTGGTGGCTGACAAAATACTTTTTTCCCCACTGTATACTATTATTATTATTATTTATTTATATTGCACCATTGATTCCGTGGTGCTGTACATGAGGATGGGTTACATACAAGTTACCGATATCACTTACAGTAAACAAACTAACAATGACAGACTGATACAGAGGGGCGATGACCCTGCCCTTGTGGGCTTACATTCTACAGGATTATGGGAAAGGAGACAATAGGTTGAGGGTTGCAGGAGCTCCTGTGTTGGTGAGGCAGTATCTCCGGTAGTGATGAGGAGGCAGCGGGGTCAGTGCAGGCTGTAGGCTTTCCTGAAGAGATGGGTTTTCAGATTCCGTCTGAAGGATCCGAATGTGGTTGACAGTCGGATGTGTGGGGGCAGAGAATTCCAGAGGATGGGGATATTCTGGAGAAGTCTTGGAGGTGGTTGGATGAGGAGCGAATAAGTGTGGAGTAGAGATGGAGGTCTTGGGAGGACCTGAGATTATGTGAGGGAAGATATAGGGAGATTAGTTCAGAGATATATGGAGGAGACAGGTTATGGATGGCTTTGTAGGTCAGTATTAGTAATTTGAACTGGATACTCTGAGGGAATGGGAGCCAGTGAAGAGATTTGCAGAGGGGGGAAGCGGAGGAGTAGCGAGGAGAGAGATGAATTAGTTGGGCAGCAGAGTTAAGGATGGACTGGAGAGGTGCAAGGGTGTTAGCGGGGAGGCCGCAGAAAAGGGTGTTGCAGTAGTCAAGGCAGGAGATGATGAGGGCATGCACAAGCATTTTAGTAGATTGATGGTTGAGGAAAGGACGGATTCTGGAGATATTTTTGAGCTGGAGGCAACAGGAGGTGGAAAGAGCTTTGATGTGCGGTTTGAAGGACAGGGCTAAGTCAAAGGTTACTCCGAGGCAGCGGAATTCCAGTACGGGGAAAGCATGATGTCGTTGATTGCGATAGATAGGTCAGGTAAGGAAGATCTATGGGATGGAGGAAAGATAATGAGTTCAGATTTGTCCACATTGAGTTTGAGGAAGCGAGAAGAGAAGAAGGAGGATATTGCTGATAGACGCTCTGGGATTCTGGACAGCAGAGCGGTGACGTCTGGGCCAGAGACGTAGATCTGAGTGTCATCAGCATAGAGGTGGAAAGGTACGAGGAGATCCAGAATAGGACGAGGTCTTTGATGCCAAAGGAGGAGAGGATCTGTAGTAGGAAGCAGCGGTCAACTGTGTCGAAAGCAGAGGACAGGTCTAGAAGGAGGAGTACAGAGTATTGTCCGTTAGCTTTGGCGGTAAGTAGGTCATTAGTGATTTTGGTCAGAGCTGTCTCAGTTGGGTGATGGGGCGGAAAACAGATTGTAGATTGTCAGAAAGTTAGATGAGAGGTGGGAGGAAAGTTCAGAGTGGACGTGCTGCTCCAGGAGTTTGGAAGCGAATGGGAGCAGCGATATTGAGCGATAGCTGGACATAGCAGTTGGATCGAGGGTTGGTTTTTTAAGGATAGACGTGATTGTGGCATGTTTGAAAGCAGAAGGGAAGGTGCCAGAAGTTAGTGATAGGTTGAAGAGGTGGGTTAGGGATGGGATAAGTGTGGTGGTGAGGTTAGGGAGGAGGTGGGATGGGATGGGGTCGAGCACACAGGTGGTGAGGTGCGATTTGGAGAGGTGACAATTAAGCCCCCCTTCAGTGATGTTGGATAGGGAGGTTATGGGGTTTGGGCATTGGTCTGGTATACAAAGGGGTTGTGGTGGTTGAACAATGAAGACTTGACTTGTCTGGTTGATCTTATTTTTAAAGTGTGTGGCAAAGTCCTCAGCAGAGATGAGGGAGGTTGGAGGGGGCAGTGGGGGGCGGAGGAGGGAGTTAAAGGTTTTTAATAACTGTTTGGGGTTGTAGGATAGGGAAGATATGAGGGTTGTGAAGTAGGCCTGTTTAGCAGAGGTGAGAGCAGATTTAAAAGCGAGTGTTGCCTGTTTGAATGCAGTGAAGTCGTCTTGCGAGTGTGTTTTCTTCCAATGCCGCTCTGCAACCCTGGACACTTGCCGGAGCTTTTTAGTGGTGTTATTGTGCCAAGGTTGTCTATTGATACGTCGCACTCTGCCATGGATGAGAGGGGCAACCATGTCAATAGCTGATGCGAGAGTGGCATTGTAGAAAGCAGCGGCACTGTCTGTGTCGTGGAGTGAGGATATGTATGCCAGTGGTAGGATAGAGTCAGAGAGTGTGTGGGTGTCTGGGTGTGCAAGGTTTCTGCGGGGGTGCGCATGTTGCTGGACATGAGTGACCGGTGAGGAGGACGAGGTTGAGAAGGAGAGCAGATGGTGGTCGGATAGAGGGAGAGGGGAGGTGGTGAAGTTAGATAGAGAGCAGAGATGGGTGAAGACGAGGTCTAGTGTATGTCCGTCTGTGTGGGTGGCTGCGGAGGACCACTGAGTAAGTCCAAAGGATGAAGTAATTGACAGAAGTTTGGAGGCTGTTGACAGAAGGGTATCAATGGGGATGTTGAAGTCACCCATGATGGTGGTGGGAATGTCAGCAGAGAGGAAGTGACTATATAGAGTCATTGCAAAGTGATCTATTTCAAGTGTTTTCTTCTGTTTATGTTGATGATTATGGCTTACAGCCAATGAAAACCGAAAAGTTATTATCTCATTAAATTAGAAAAATTAAAAGTAACACCTGCAAAGGCTTAGCATTGAAAAAGGTCACAGTCTGTTTCAGTAGGCTCCACAATCATGGGGAAGACTGCTGACTTGACAGATGTCCAGAAGGCAGTCATTGACACACTTCACAAGGAAAGTAAATTTTGCATTTCATTTGGAAATCAAGGTCCCAGAGTCTGGAGGATGAGTGGAGAGGCACACAATCCAAGCTGCTTGAGGTCTAGTGTGAAGTTTCCACAATCAGTGATGGCTTGGGGAGCCATGTCATCTGCTGATGTAGGTCCACTGTGTTTTATCAAGACCAAAGTCGGCGCAGCCGTCCACCAGGAAATTTTAGAGCACTTCATGCTTCCCTCTGCTGACAAGCTTTTTGGAGATGGAAATTTCATTCTCCAGCTGGACTTGGCACCTGTCCACACTGCCAAAAGTACCAATACCTGGTTTAAAAACAACAGTATAGCTGTGCTTGATTTTCTAGCAAACGCGCCTGATCTTAACGGCATGGTGGCGCAGTGGTTAGCATTGCAGCACTGGTGTCCTGGGTTCAAACCCCACCAAAGACAACATCTGCAAAGAGTTTGTATGTTCTCTCTCTGTTTGCGTGGGTTTCCTCCGGGCACTCAGGTTTCCTCCCACATTCCAAAGACATACTGATAGGGAATTTAGATTGTGAACCCCATCGGGGACAGAGATGATAATGTGTGCAAACTGTAAAGCGCTGCGGAATATGTTAGCGCTATATAAAGATTATTATTATTTTATTATTAACATAAGAGAGAATCTATGGGTATTGTCAAGAGGAAGATGAAATACACCAGATCCCACAATGCAGATGAGGTGAAGGCTGCTATCAAAGCAACCTGGGCTTCCATAATACCTCAGCAGTGCCACAGGCTGATAGCCTCCATACCACGCCGCATTGATGCAGTAATTGATGGAAAAGGAGCCCTGACCAAGTATTGAGTGCATTTACTGAACATGCATTTCAGTAGGCCAACATTTCGGATTTTAAAATAATTTTCCAAGCCGGTGTTATAAAGTATTCTAATTTGCTGAGATAATGACGTTTGGGGTTTCATTGGCTGTATGCCATAATCATCAACATAAACAGAAATAAATCACTCTGTTTGTAATGACTCTATATACTGTATGAGTTTCACTTTTTGTATTGAAGAACTGAAATAAATTAACTTTTTGATGATATTCTAATTTTGTGAGAAGCACCTGCATAACAGGTTGGAAGTGTCATTGGTGAAAGGGAATAACCGATCATTTGTGTAATCAGGGCCTATAAACATTAGACAGGCCCCCAGCATAGCACTCTATCTGGGGAATGCAACTTACATCCTTTTGGGAGTCAGAGCTCTGTATTACTTGAAGTCCTATTCCCAGTTTTAAAGGATAAAAAAATATTTTAAAATATATTATTTTATTAGGAAACTTAAATGTCCACTGTCTAGGTGTGTTATCATATTCTTTTATGCTACCTCTCTGTAATGCAGTGGAACTATTTTTCTTCTAGCTAGTGTATACAACATGGTTTACAGTCAGATTTTGGTTTTCTCTTTTTTGTGCCACAGTTGTTACTCCCATCCTTCATATAATTCACCACTGCCTGCCATAGAAACTGAAATCCACCGGGTATTGTGAAATGATTTAAAGTGAATTGCTTAACCAGTATGTCACCTGCTTCTTTAGTGTCCTGATAGTGGCTACAATCAGAGCACTGCAATTATGGTGATACATTGGAAACCATGGTGCGTGACAGTCCTGTCCGTGGCAATGGTGATGGGAAAATCCAAATACAACTAATAGTCCAGTCACTTCCCATTAAAGACCAATTACACATAAGAAGATTCAGCTCAAACAGAGGTTAGGCAAGCGGATTTTTACTACCGATTTTATTGTACGTACCAGTAGTGACAGTGAGATAGGATAGGCAGTCTGCGTAATATTATTATTATACATTGGACGTAAAAACATGCATTTGCCAGAATAATTATTGCATGTACTGCTGGAGTGTACGCAGTTTTAAATTAACCCAATAGATTTTTAATACTTTCCTTATAAATACCATCAGGTACAGTATTAGGCCTCATTCACATGTTGGTGTTTAACCCCTTTCCGACATCGGGCATACATTTACGCTGATGTCGGGGTCCCTCCCTTTGATGTGGGCTCTGTCAGTGAGCCCACATCTTTCCGGGGACATGTTAGCTGTTTTGAACAGTTGACATGTGCCTGCAATAGCCGCAGGTGGAATCGCGATCCACCTGCTGCTATTAACCAGTTAAATGTCAAACTCTGACAGCAGCATTTAAATTGCACTTCCGGCCATCGGGCTGCAAATACACACACCGTCACGTGATCGTGGGTCACAGGTGTGTTGGCATGACAACCTGAGGTCTCCTGGAGACATCTATGGTTGTCAGTACCTGCCTGCTGTGAGTGCCACCCAGTGGTCGGTGCTCATAGCAATTAAGCAATTCCGCTATATAGAGGCGATCTGAACATCTCCTCTATGTAGCAGAGCCGATCGGGTTGTGGCAGCGCTGAGATCTCAACTCCTGAGATCTTGCTGGTGATATATCCATCTGCGCATGCACCGCCCCCGGCCATCAGCCATTTTACCGGAGTCCAGTCCACCGCATAGGAAACCATCTCACTGCGAGGGCGCTGGGCTTTCACAAGTTGTCGGCAGAGCACCCGCAGCACCGGACACCAGCAGCACCAGACACCTGCAGCACCAGACACCTGCAGCACCGGACACGTGCAGCTGTGTGCCACACCGCACATCAGAACACCCCCTCATCCCAGCTTGCTGCCTGCAGCAGCGCTCCACTCCTGCCTCCTCCAACGGCGACCCTGGGGCCCCACTTCACAGCAGTCACCACGCCCGGTAAGCAATAAGATGCATGGATTATAAAAAGCACCACCATTTTATTAAAAACGTTTTTTTTCCTATTTTTCTTCTCAGAATTTGGGGTGTGTCTTATAATACAGCAAAATACGGTACTCACTTACTCCTCAAAGCAGTGCTGCCTTTCTGGTGGTTCCATGGGTGGTTCTGCATTGTCCAGAAATAATGACTTTCGAACCATGTGCAAGTGACCATTGCAACCAAACATGGGCTGGCAATAGCACAGCTGGAGTGTGACAGCTGAGACTACTGCTGAGACAATTACTGGACTTGGTTTCCATGCCAATCAGGCTACAGTCACTGCGGAAGTCAGTCTTTTCATGGAGTGCTCACGCTCTCATTGACGGAAAGTCATCACTTCCGAACACTTAAGAAAGATATGCTGGAACACTTCAAACATGTTGGTCTATCCCAATTAAGGTTTACAGAAGGGCATGTGCTCACACGGTGCCATTCATAAGCCGACACAGTTGCAGAGTTTTCCCAGGTGAAGCTGCTTCAGGACAACTCTGTGGTCGTTTTCTTGAGGCGACTTTGCCGTTGTTCATGTGGCAGCTTTGCCACTGGTGGTGGTTTCCAAACCCCAAAGCAGCTAATAGAAGTGACATAAGATGGAACATGGCACAGCAATAATCATTGACATTGTTATGCATTATTTTTATTTTATGGGACACTTTTGCCATAGTGTTTCAGGCATATTCCAAGCAGAATCCACCTGAAAAAGATCCTGTGTGCACATACACTACAGAAGTTTCTCTTTTCAGAAAATTTTCATACCTGGCTGCAGTTTGTTATAAAATAGCAAACGACTTTTCGTGCACCTTCCCGGGTTTAGCGCTGGTGCTGCTCCTATTGTCAGGTATTGACTTCAGTGATGATGTAAGGGGTTTACCGGGACCATGTGATGTTCTACCCCTTTCTCTCATGTTTTTATCTATGCCTTGAATGTATAATTGTTTTAATAAGTTTGCTCTGTTATTTATGCAGTATTACTAGGGAAAGTGAGGTGCTTCAGTTGTGCCACTAGATGGGGCATTATAGTGTACACAGGGGTGGATTAAGGGTAGCCAGGGCCCCGGGCTATTCAGCCACTGTGGGGCCCCCCAGTCATGTGACGGGGGTCATGTGATGGTGGTCATGTGACGGGGGTCATGTGATACCTGAACCAGATTATTCCAGAAAAATGGCCGGGCCCTACTCTACTGTAACCTATTAAATATTTGTTAAAATATGCAATACAATTTAGGTATATTTTGACCAATATCACATACAAGGAACAAATACCACCGCACCATGACCAGACCACAAATTACAACCACAGTGATCGAATAATATCACATACAAGGAACAAATACCACCGCACCATGTCAAGACCACATATTACCACCACTTGGTGACCAAATAGCACATACAAGTGACAAATACCGCAACACCATTTCCAGACCACATATTACCACCACATAGTGACTGAATACTACAATACTGATCAGTAATAAAAAAAAAACAATACTATCACCATAAGTGCCAGTATTCACAGGAGATCTGTACTTAGTATGCAGTGTCTGTGTAGAGGTAATACAGCGATCACTGGTGACATTGTACACAGGAGCTCTGTATATAGTGTATAGGTAATACAGTGATCACTGGTGACATTATATACAGGAGCTCTGTATATAGTATACAGTGTATAGTGTCAGTGTATAGGTAAGGAAACATGAAGAAATGTACGGCAACACTCACCGATCCAAATGTGGTGCAAATTCTTTATTGAAAGCTTGAAGAAACCATCTCGTTCACGGCCCGGGACGGTGGAACAGGAAAGGAGGTGAGCAGGATGTGACGACGGCCGTTTCGCGCCTACGTCAGCGCTTCAACGGGTCTGAAGTGTAGGAGGGTAACGTGGATATAAATAGAAAAAAGACAAAAGGGGAGGGAAAACTTCCCTGCTCACGTCCCTTCCCTCCATCCACTCCGGACAAACATACACATGTGCCAAACATACGATACATTTAAAATCAATGATAAAATCTGGAAACAAAATCTGGAATAAGTACTGACCTTGTCAAAGCTCCCATATATAACAAAGGGTATGGTTACAATACGAGAAATACAGGAAGAATATCCCCATTATATCAGAAATACACCACGTCTGCTAACAATAGGCATCTAAAGGGAAATATATTAGCAGCACAAAAACAAAAAAGGATATAAATACAAATAAACAAATCAAGCGAGCATCAGGGGAACATCATGGGAAAAGGAAAAGAAGGGAAAACAGAAAAACATTACAAAAAAACATTACAAAAAAATGGATATGTCGATCCTGTCATTCAGGCCAGCAGGACCCATAGTGCATGTGCGCATGATCCATATGGCCTCCCTTCTCAACAGTAACTTCTGTAAATCGCCCCCTTGCACAGGTAGAACCACCTTCTCCACCCCGGCAAATCTAAGGACCCCCGGGTCACCCTGATGTACATCCTTGATATGTTCAATTAACCTCGGTACACCCTTACCTGTCCGGATGGATCGGAAATGTTCTCTAAACCGCACACAAAGTTTACGTATAGTCTTACCTATATAAAACCTTTTGCATGGACAAAGCGAAACATACACTACATAATCAGTTTTGCATGAAATAAACTGTTGTACAAGATGTCTTATAGGACCAATAATTAGCATCTGTCCTGTTATGTGGTATTTACATGAAAGGCAATGACCACAACAAAAATTGCCCTTAGGGACTGATTGTTCAAGCCATGTGGTCCTAGGATTGGAAATACGGTTACGGACCAATAAATCTCTCACCCGTGTGCTACGTTTGTTTGAAATGAGTGGTCCCCCGGCCGCTCTATCAGAGAGGTCCTTGTCCCTGGCCAAAACATGCCAGTGTTTCTGTATAGATGCCCTGATCTCGTGGTCCATTGGACCATAACGAAAACAAACAGTAAAACGCTGTCATGAGGGTGCCTTGGTGTTATTAGTTCCACCCGGTGTCCATGCATTAACCCGTTCCATTGCCTCACATAACACATCATCAGAATACCCCCGCTCACGAAACCTGGCACATAAATCTTTAGACTGACGTTCAAAGCCCGATCGTGTATTACTCACTCTTCTCGTATGGAGAAGTTGGCTGTAGGGTAATGATCGTTTAATGTGTGCGGGGTGAAAGCTACTTGAATGTAATAACGAGTTAGACGCGGTGGGTTTGCGATAGACAGACGTACATACCTGTCATGAATCCCCAATGGCTAGGGATAGCCCAGGACAAGCAAAGTACAAATAAATAACGGACGAGCTCTAGGGTGATGGAACCTGGGCTGACCGCTGCCCTACGCCTGACAAACGCAACTAGAGATAGCCAGGGAGCGTGCCTACGTTGGTTCTAGACGCCACGCACCAGCCTAAGAGCTAACTAGTACTGCAGAGAAAATAAGACCTCACTTGCCTCCAGAGGAATGAACCCCAAAAGATATAGTTGCCCCCTCACATGTATTGATGGTGAAATGAGAGGAAGGCACACACATAGAGATGATATATATAGCTTTAGCAAATTGAGGCCCGCTGTAAACTAGAAAGCAGAAAGATACAAAAGGGGACTGAGCGGTCAGCAAAAAACCCTAATCAAAAAACCATCCTGAGATTACAAGAACCCATGTGCCAACTCATGGCACATGGGGAGAACCTCAGTCCACTAGAGCTACCAGCTAGCATAGAGACATAATAAGCAAGCTGGACAAAAAACCAAACAACTGAAAATCAGCACTTAGCTTATCCTGAAAGATCTGGGAGCAGGTAGGCAGGAACCAAACAGAGCACATCTGAATACATTGATAGCCGGCAAGGGAATGACAGAAAGGCCAGGTAAAATAGGAAACACCCAGCCTCTGATGGACAGGTGGAAACCAAAGGCCGCAACCCACCAAAGTCACCCAGTACCAGCAGTAACCACCAGAGGGAGCCCACAAACAGAATCCACAACAGTACCCCCCCCTTGAGGAGGGGTCACCGAACCCTCACGAGAACCCCCAGGGCGATCAGGGTGAGCTCTATGGAAGGCGCGGACCAAATCAGTCGCATGAACATCGGAAGCGACCACCCAGGAATTATCCTCCTGACCATAACCCTTCCACTTAACCAAATACTGGAGTTTGCGTCTGGAAACACGAGAATCCAAGATCTTCTCAACAACATACTCCAATTCTCCCTCCACCAGCGCCGGAGCAGGAGGCTCAACCGAAGGAACAACGGGCACCTCATACCTCCGCAACAACGACCGATGGAACACATTATGAATAGCAAACGATGCTGGGAGATCCAAACGAAAAGATACAGGGTTAAGAATCTCCGAGATCCTATAAGGACCGATGAACCGAGGTTTGAACTTAGGAGAAGAGACCTTCATAGGGACAAAACGAGAAGACAACCACACCAAATCCCCAACAAGAAGTCGGGGACCCACGCGGCGACGGCGATTAGCAAACTGCTGAGTCTTCTCCTGAGATAACTTCAAATTGTCCACCACCTGATTCCAAATCTGATGTAGCCTGTCCACCACCACGTCCAATCCAGGACAATCCGAAGACTCCACCTGACCAGAGGAAAATCGAGGATGAAACCCCGAATTACAAAAAAAAGGAGAGACCAACGTGGCAGAGCTAGCCCGATTATTAAGAGCAAATTCGGCCAGTGGCAAAAAAGCAACCCAGTCATCTTGATCAGCAGAAACAAAACACCTCAAATAAGTTTCCAAGGTCTGATTAGTTTGCTCCGTCTGGCCATTCGTCTGAAGATGGAATGCAGACGAGAAAGACAAATCAATGCCCATCTTGGCACAAAACGTCCGCCAAAATCTAGACACAAACTGGGATCCCCTGTCAGAAACGATATTCTCCGGAATCCCATGCAAACGAACCACGTTCTGAAAAAATAAAGGGACCAACTCAGAGGAGGAGGGCAACTTAGGCAAGGGCACCAAATGAACCATCTTAGAAAAGCGGTCACACACAACCCAGATAACGGACATTTTCTGTGAAACCGGGAGATCAGAAATAAAATCCATGGAAATGTGCGTCCAAGGCCTCTTTGGGATGGGCAAGGATAACAACAACCCACTGGCCCGAGAACAGCAAGGCTTAGCTCGAGCACACACTTCACAAGACTGCACAAAGGTACGCACATCCCTAGACAAGGAAGGCCACCAAAAAGACCTGGCCACCAAGTCTCTAGTACCAAATATTCCAGGATGACCAGCCAACACAGAAGAATGGACCTCGGAGATGACTCTACTGGTCCAATCATCCGGGACAAACAGTCTTTCTGGGGGACAACGATCCGGTTTATCCACCTGAAACTCCTGCAATGCACGTCGCAAGTCTGGGGATACGGCGGACAATATTACCCCATCCCTAAGGATACCAGTAGGCCCAGAGTCTCCAGGAGAGTCAGGCACAAAACTCCTGGAAAGAGCATCTGCCTTCACATTCTTTGAACCTGGCAGGTATGAAACCACGAAATTGAAATGAGAAAAAAACAACGACCAACGAGCCTGTCTAGGATTCAAACACCTGGCAGACTCAAGGTAAATGAGATTCTTGTGATCAGTCAAGACCACCACACGATGTTTAGCACCCTCAAGCCAATGACGCCACTCCTCAAATGCCCACTTCATGGCCAAAAGCTCCCGATTACCCACATCATAATTGCGCTCGGCGGGCGAGAATTTTCTAGAGAAGAATGCACATGGCTTCATCACCGAGCCATTAGAACTTCTCTGTGACAAAACCGCCCCCGCTCCAATCTCGGAAGCATCAACCTCAACCTGAAAAGGAAGTGAAACATCTGGCTGACACAACACAGGAGCAGAAGAAAACCGGCGCTTAAGTTCCCGAAAGGCCTCCACAGCCGCAGGAGACCAATCAGCAACATCAGCACCCTTTTTAGTCAAATCAGTCAAAGGTTTAACAATACTGGAAAAATTAGCAATGAACCGACGATAAAAATTAGCAAACCCCAAGAACTTCTGAAGGCTCTTAACAGATGTAGGTTGTGTCCAGTCACAAATAGCCTGAACCTTGACGGGATCCATCTCAATAGTAGAAGGAGAAAAAATGTACCCCAAAAAAGAAATCTTCTGGACTCCGAAGAGACACTTTGAGCCCTTCACAAACAGAGAATTGGCCCGCAGAACCTGAAACACCTTCCTGACCTGTAGAACATGAGACTCCCAGTCATCAGAAAACACCAAAATATCATCCAAATACACAATCATAAACTTATCCAGATATTCACGGAAAATATTGTGCATAAAGGACTGAAAGACTGACGGAGCATTGGAGAGTCCAAAAGGCATTACCAAATACTCAAAATGGCCCTCAGGCGTATTAAATGCGGTTTTCCACTCATCACCCTGTTTTATCCGCACCAGATTATACGCACCGCGAAGATCTATCTTAGTGAACCACCTGGCCCCCTTAATGCGAGCAAACAAATCAGTTAATAATGGCAATGGATACTGATATTTGACTGTAATCTTATTCAGAAGGCGATAATCTATACAAGGCCTCAGGGAACCATCTTTTTTTGCCACGAAAAAAAAACCTGCTCCCAGAGGGGATGAAGATGGACGAATATGTCCCTTTTCCAAGGACTCCTTAATATAATTCCGCATAGCAGTATGCTCTGGTAGTGACAGATTAAATAAACGACCCTTAGGGAACTTACTGCCAGGAATCAATTCTATAGCACAGTCACACTCTCTATGAGGAGGGAGCGAATTGAGCTTAGGCTCCTCAAAAACATCCCTATAGTCAGACAAAAACGCAGGGATCTCAGAAGGAGTAGATGAAGCGATTGAAATCGGAGGTGCATCACCATGAACCCCCTGACATCCCCAGCTTAACACAGACATTGTTTTCCAGTCCAGGACAGGATTATGAGTTTGTAACCATGGCAGACCAAGCACTAGTACATCATGTAAATTATACAGTACAAGGAAGCGAATCACCTCCTGATGAACGGGAGTCATGCGCATGGTCACTTGTGTCCAGTACTGCGGTTTATTCATAGCCAATGGTGTAGAGTCAATACCCTTCAGAGGAATAGGAACTTCCAGAGGCTCCAGACTAAAACCGCAGCGTTTAGCAAATGACCAATCCATAAGACTCAGGGCAGCGCCCGAATCCACATAGGCATCGACGGAAATGGAAGACAGTGAAAAAATCAGAGTCACAGACAAAATGAACTTAGGCTGCAGAGTACCAATGGCAAAAGATTTATCAACCCTTTTTGTGCGTTTAGAGCATGCTGATATAACATGAGCTGAATCACCACAATAAAAACACAATCCATTTTTCCGCCTATAATTTTGCCGTTCACTTCTGGACTGAATTCTATCACATTGCATAGTCTCAGGTGCCTGTTCAGAAGACACCGCCAACTGGTGCACGGGTTTGCGCTCCCGTAAACGCCGATCAATCTGAATGGCCATAGCCATAGACTCATTCAGACCTGTAGGCGTAGGGAACCCCACCATAATATCCTTAATGGCCTCAGAAAGACCATTTCTGAAGTTTGCAGCCAGGACGCACTCATTCCACTGAGTAAGCACCGACCATTTCCGAAATTTTTGACAATATATTTCCGCTTCATCATGCCCCTGAGAGAGGGCTAATAAAGCCTTTTCAGCCTGAATCTCCAGGTTAGGTTCCTCATAGAGCAATCCCAATGCCAGAAAAAACGCATCCACACTGAGCAATGCAGGATCCCCTGGTGCCAATGCAAATGCCCAATTCTGAGGGTCGCCCCGCAGGAAAGAAATTACAATCTTGACCTGTTGAGCAGGGTCTCCAGAGGAGCGAGATCTTAAAGAAAGAAACAATTTACAATTGTTCCTGAAATTCAGGAAGGTAGATCTATCTCCAGAAAAGAACTCTGGAATAGGAATTCTAGGTTCAGACATGGGAGTGTGAACAACAAAATCCTGTATGTTTTGAACTTTTGCCGCGAGATTACTCAGGCTGGAAGCCAAACTCTGGACATCCATGTTAAACAGCTAAGATCAGAGCCATTCAAGGGTTAAGAGGAGGTAAGAAGCAGCTAGACAGCAATTAAGGGCTAGGCAGCAAAACTCTGAAGGGGAAAAAAAAAAAAAAAAAAAAAAAAATTCCCTTAAACACTTCTTTTTCTCCTGCTTCAGCTCAAACAATTAACACTTTGTGGGCCGGCTATACTGTCATGAATCCCCAATGGCTAGGGATAGCCCAGGACAAGCAAAGTACAAATAAATAACGGACGAGCTCTAGGGTGATGGAACCTGGGCTGACCGCTGCCCTACGCCTGACAAACGCAACTAGAGATAGCCAGGGAGCGTGCCTACGTTGGTTCTAGACGCCACGCACCAGCCTAAGAGCTAACTAGTACTGCAGAGAAAATAAGACCTCACTTGCCTCCAGAGGAATGAACCCCAAAAGATATAGTTGCCCCCTCACATGTATTGATGGTGAAATGAGAGGAAGGCACACACATAGAGATGATATATATAGCTTTAGCAAATTGAGGCCCGCTGTAAACTAGAAAGCAGAAAGATACAAAAGGGGACTGAGCGGTCAGCAAAAAACCCTAATCAAAAAACCATCCTGAGATTACAAGAACCCATGTGCCAACTCATGGCACATGGGGAGAACCTCAGTCCACTAGAGCTACCAGCTAGCATAGAGACATAATAAGCAAGCTGGACAAAAAACCAAACAACTGAAAATCAGCACTTAGCTTATCCTGAAAGATCTGGGAGCAGGTAGGCAGGAACCAAACAGAGCACATCTGAATACATTGATAGCCGGCAAGGGAATGACAGAAAGGCCAGGTAAAATAGGAAACACCCAGCCTCTGATGGACAGGTGGAAACCAAAGGCCGCAACCCACCAAAGTCACCCAGTACCAGCAGTAACCACCAGAGGGAGCCCACAAACAGAATCCACAACACATACCTCCCCATCAAGAATCTCAACCACCACATCTAAAAATTCTAGACGAGAACCTCCAAACACCGATGTGAAAGACATCCCCATGGTATTAGAGTTATTGAGGTATCGGACAAATGACTCAAAGTCCTCCTCCGTCCCATCCCACATCAGGAACACGTCATCAATATATCTCAAAAAAAGTTTAATATGCTTAAGAAATTGGTTATTAGAGGAATAAACGTAAACCTCTTCAAACACCGCCAAATACAAATTGGCGAAAGTACATGCAGCCGGGGTCCCCATGGCAGTCCCAGTGGTCTGAATGAACCAGGTATACAAAAAACTAAACGCGTTATGGGTTAGTATGAACTTTAACCGCAAACAAAATCAACAAAGGTGTCGCTCTTATCAGCAGTGTTCAAAACACATCTGATCGCATCCAACCCCGTTGATTGAGGGATCCTGGTATAAAGGTTGACCACATCAATGGATGCCAGGGAGAACCCCGGCTGCCATGTAAACTGTTGTATATGTTGTAAAAACGATTTTGTGTCCCTGATGTAGGAGGGGACGGAGCGGAGTAGAGGTGACAATAGCCAATCTAAATATTGGGAGAGGGGTTTGGTTAACGAACCAACCCCTGAAACAATCGGTCTTCCGGGGGGGTGGGTGACGGACTTGTGCACCTTGGGGAGGTAGTACCAGTGAGGTCTGGTGGGGAACTCAGGAAAAAGTCTCTCGGCTTTTTTCTGTGTAATGACTCCCAGTTCCACTGAAGTCCGCAAAAAAGAGCGTAACTCAGTCTTGAACTTAGCAGTCGGGTCCCCTGATAACTTTCTATAAGTATCTTCATCCGACAATTGTCGTTTCGCCTCAAGAAGGTAAGCCTCTCTGGATATCAAAACAACCTTACTCCCCTTGTCTGCCGGGCGCACAATGACATCAGTCCACCCTGCCATCTCCCTTAAAGCCGTCCTCTCGGGACCTGTCAGATTATTTGGAGCCCGTTTATACACCAAGGCCTCCATATCCCTCAACACCAAAGTCTGAAATAAATCAACCAAATTCCCCGGGGAAGTAACAGGCATAAAGGAAGAGGGGACACCGCCCATAAATGGAATGGCTTGACTAGGAGAGTCAACCATGGGGCCAACATCATTCAAGCTTAACAGCAAGGCCGCATCCTCACGGACATCAGCTAGTGCTCCCTCATCCGAGCAAGCCAGAAACCCAAGTGGGCCTATGGTGCAAGGTCGCTCCCCTTCAAGAGCCACAGGGCTAACCGTAGTACCAGAAAAAGTTTTATGAAGATGAATTTTTCTAATAGCTTTAAATAAGTCCACTTGCAACTCAGAAAAATCAAAAGCATCGGGGATACAATAATTTAAACCTTTGGACAATAGTGTCAATTGCACGGGTTCTAAGATCCGTTCAGTCAAATTGATCACATTGTCCTCGGGAGACGGTCCGAGACCCGTTTCTATTTCCACGACACGTTCTTTCTCTTGTGCCTCCAGGCAGGGACGTGACCACCGCTGCCCCCTTCGAGTTCTCTTCCTAAAGGGAGAGGGTTGGTAGTGACTGTAATTGCCGAAGCCTCCGACACAGAGCCATCTCTAGTATCCATGCTCGAGGTTGTCCCTTCGCTAAGGCTAGAATCTGACTCGGTGGTCAAATAATCTTTGCGGCGGTATTGGTTACGTTTCCTGGCTTTGCGTTTTTTATTGTTGTTATTAAATCTACCCCCAGAGGGTTGGGATGAAGGATTATCTCTTATTGTTAGCAGACGTGGCGTATTTCTGATATAATGGGGATATTCTTCCTGTATTTCTCGTATTGTAACCATACCCTTTGTTATATATGGGAGCTTTGACAAGGTCGGTACTTATTCCGGATTTTGTTTCCGGATTTTATCATTGATTTTAAATGTATCGTATGTTTGGCACATGTGTATGTTTGTCCGGAGTGGATGGAGGGAAGGGACGTGAGCAGGGAAGTTTTCCCTCCCCTTTTGTCCTTTTTTCTATTTATATCCACGTTACCCTCCTACACTTCAGACCCGTTGAAGCGCTGACATAGGCGTGAAACGGTCGTCGTCACATCCTGCTCACCTCCTTTCCTGTTCCACCGTCCCGGGCCGTGAACGAGATGGTTTCTTCAAGCTTTCAATAAAGAATTTGCACCACATTTGGATCGGTGAGTGTTGCCGTACATTTCTTCATGTTTCCTGATGGTTGATTCTTCTTCATACGAGCACCTCTACCGTGACATTAGATCCTTGCTTACCCGGGGAGAGACCGCAGTCAGTTTTTAATCCTGTAGCAGCTGTGCAGTCGCGCCATTTTTTTCTTTCTTTTTTGTGCAGTCAGTGTATAGGTAACACTGACTCACCAGTGACGTCTCTAGGTGAAGTCCTTCATCTTTCATCCAGCACAGACCGCCATCACTTCTTCCAGCCAGGACTTGTCTCTGCAGGAAATAACACAGTTATCTCGAGCTCTGCTTGCAGAACACATTACTTAATTTTTCCCAACTTCTACATTACACCACATGAAGAAAAAGAGGTGACATAGTGTCACTCTGCACAGTAACAGGACCGCCCCCCATTTAAAACAGTATACTCAAAAAATAAAATAAATACATCACTGCAGTAATAATATCCCTTAATTAGTCCCTATGTCCAGCATTGCCCCAGACAGTGTGTTCAACAATCTGCCCCAGAATGTCCAGCATATTTCCCCAGAGTGTCCAGCATTGCCCCCAGACAGTGTCCAGCAATCTACCCCCAGTGTGTCCAGCATATTACCCCCAGTGTGTCCAGCATATTACCCCCAGTGTGTCCAGCATATTACCCCTAGTGTGTCCAGCATATTACCCCCAGTGTATCCAGCAATCTGCCCCCAGTATGTCCAGCATTGCCCCAGTGTCTCCAGCATTGCCCCAGTGTCTCCAGCATTGCCCCAGTGTCTCCAGCATTGCCCCCAGTGTCTCCAGCATTGCCCCCAGTGTCTCCAGCAATCTGCCCCCAGTGTCTCCAGCATTGCCCCAGTGTCTCCAGCATTGCCCCCAGTGTCTCCAGCATTGCCCCAGTGTATCCAGCATTGCCCCAGTGTCTCCAGCAATCTGCCCCAGTGTCTCCAGCATTGCCCCAGTGTGTCCAGCAATCTGCCCCAGTGTCTCCAGCATTGCCCCAGTGTGTCCAGCAATCTGCCCCAGTGTCTCCAGCATTGCCCCCAGTGTGTCCAGCAATCATCTGCCCCAGTGTGTCCTCCAGCATTGCCCCCAGTGTGTCCAGCATATTACCCCCAGTGTGTCCAGCATATTACCCCTAGTGTGTCCAGCATATTACCCCCAGTGTATCCAGCAATCTGCCCCAGTATGTCCAGCATTGCTCCAGTGTCTCCAGCATTGCCCCAGTGTCTCCAGCATTGCCCCAGTGTCTCCAGCATTGCCCCCAGTGTCTCCAGCATTGCCCCCAGTGTCTCCAGCAATCTGCCCCCAGTGTCTCCAGCATTGCCCCAGTGTCTCCAGCATTGCCCCCAGTGTCTCCAGCATTGCCCCAGTGTCTCCAGCAATCTGCCCCAGTGTATCCAGCATTGCCCCAGTGTCTCCAGCAATCTGCCCCAGTGTCTCCAGCAATCTGCCCCAGTGTGTCCAGCAATCTGCCCCAGTGTCTCCAGCATTGCCCCAGTGTGTCCAGCAATCTGCCCCAGTGTCTCCAGCATTGCCCCAGTGTGTCCAGCAATCTGCCCCAGTGTCTCCAGCATTGCCCCCAGTGTGTCCAGCAATCATCTGCCCCAGTGTGTCCTCCAGCATTGCCCCCAGTGTGTCCAGCAATCTGCCCCAGTGTCTCCAGCATTGCCCCCAGTGTCTCCAGCATTGCCCCCAGTGTGTCCAGCAATCATCTGCCTCAGTGTGTCCTCCAGCATTTCCCCCAGTGTGTCTAGCAATCTGCCTCAGTGTCTCCAGCATTGCCCCAGTCTCTCCAGCATTGCCCCAGTGTGTCCAGCATATTGCCCCGGGCCCCCCGGATTGCCGTTCGCAAAAAAAAACAAAAAAAAAGAGTTCTCCTCACCTGACCTGTGCGCTCCAGCGGCGAGCTCCCTCCAGCAGCGCACACTCGCCGGCGACTGACAATGACGTCAGACGCCGGCGACGTGTGAGCTGCGCCTGCGGCCGACTTCAGCTGCCAGCCTCTAATTGGCTGGCGGCTGTTGTTAACTATTGACGTGCGGGCGCGCGCCCGCATGTCATTAGGAAACCGCCGCACCGCCGGTATGGGCCCGGTGAGCAGATGAGACAGGGCCCGATGCGGGCCCCCTCTCTCTGCCCACCGGGCCCATAAATGATACGCTAGTCAGGGCACGGGCAGGGGCCACTGGCCACTAGGCCCTGGGCTAACGCCCAGATTGACCCTCTTATAATCCGCCCCTGAGTGTATATACTATGGGATGGGAGTTCTATATAGTAAATAGTTAATAAAGGAGGGGCCACTGTGGGATAAGACAAAGAGCTTCCTGCTTGTAGTTGAGTGAGAGCCTGGGAGCTGAACAGCTCAGGAGGGCCTGAGTGCCCAGATAGTACCGAAGTGCTTAATGCCCGGGACCGCACAGTGACGACGTAACGTTAAGAGGGAAGCCATTGAGCAAAAAGAAAAGAACACACTATAATGGAGATCACCAAGAATGTAAATAATTAAATGCTTTATTCAATTGTGCAAAAAACCCAAATTTCTTTAAACACATTTAAAACCAGAAAATTTCCACAAAAAGTCGGTTCTGCCCCATGGACCCACAATGTTATAAAAATTATATATCACAATGCTATAACAATTATATATCATTCAAATACACATTGGACAGAGGAAAAATGGCAAAATAGATATATTTGTTTATTTTGACACCTGATAGGGAAGGTTACATTAACAACTGGTAGAGCAAGTTATACAAGAGACCTATTGTTATGTGTTCATTAGTAACAATACACCTGCATCCTATATTAAGATTACCAAGCTACAAAAGCTCAAAAGTAGGTGCACCAAATTCTCTCAGGTGGAGAGGCTGTATTCACAATCAAAAGTGCCCTGGTCTCCCCTTGTTACACCACGCAATACTTACCTGTCCGGCCGGCGCGCTCCCGATGCTCCTCCTCGCTCCTCTCAGTCTGGATTCTCTGGTGTTCGTCCCTTCGGCGGTCCGCGTATGCGCAGATGTGATTCTCTCACCGCCGGGGTTTCTGGGAGGTTGTGACCCGCTGGCCCCACCCCCATTATGGCGGCGCCCATCAGGTATTTCTCTCCTGCATCTGACTGGGTAAGACGCCTTTGTGTCTATTGCGTTTGCTGGTTATTACCAGCATCACCTTAGGTTCCTAGGCTCCGTGCGTCTCTTGCTTTGTTTCCAGATTGTCTTTGCCTTCCAGTCCCATGTTCCCGCTGTGCCCTCCAGTATCGTGTTCCTGACGTGCTTTCCAGTCCCGTGTTCCTGACGTGCCTTCCAGTCCCATGTTCCTGACTTGCCTTCCAGTCCCGTGTTCCCGCTGTGTCTTCCAGTATTGTGTTCCTGCTGTGCCTTCCAGTTCCATATTCCTGCTGTGTCTTCCGGTTCCGTACTCCTGCTGTACCTTCCAGTCCCGTGTTCCTGACGTGCCTTCCAGTCCTGTGTTCCCGGTGTGCCTTCCAGTCCTGTGTTCCTGACGTGCCTTCCAGTCCCGTGTTCCTGCCATACCTGCCAGTCCTGTATTTCTGCTGTGCCTACTAGTTCTGAGTCCCCGTTGCCTTCGTCTACATCTGCCCTCATCTTTCCGGTCAGTACTTTGTCTCTTACTACCTCTATCTGTCCAGTGCCTCCGCCATTCTAGCCTCTTCAGTAGCACCTTCTTCCCTCCATCCTCCGTTCTATCTTCAGTCGTCCCTTTGGTTCCGGCAGTTGCGGCTTTACCCTCCTTGGGCCTGTCCCTAACACTCCCTGTACAGGGGGTGGCACCATCTGGTTCACTCGCCCTCGGGGGCTCTGAAGTCGTGACCCAGAGGGTCCACTTCCTAGTCCTGATTCCCCTCACATGAAAATAGTGTCCCCCGCTACAGCCTACGTTTCACTTTACCTTCTGTACCATCAGGGCTCCCTCGGGCTGGATGAAGTCTCACTGCTGCTGCTGTTCCATTTAAAGACACAGAGTCCCTTTCAAACGTCAAAAGCAAAACTTTACTTTCATTTTCTCACAGTACATCCATTTTTATCGCAGTGTCAACAACAGATTCCACATTACACATTTCTTCCTCTTTCCCTGTACTGTCCTCCTTGTCACACAGCACATGCCTGGGACGGACCATATCATACAGTTCCTCCGCGTCCTCCCTGTTCAGACTCTCTGCGCTTGGGTGTTCCATCAGCTGTTTCACAATAGATCTGAGGGCATCAGCCCATGCGGTGAAACAGTGAAAGAACAAAAAATGATGATAAATGAGATGGTAATCAAAGCTGTGAAGTCGTGGTTTGCAGAAAAGGATTAGAAAGGATTGGAATTATTTTTTTGATCGATGCATTAAAGCATAGACCTGGAAGGTGATTTTGTTTAATAAAATACTATTACTTTGAAAATGTGTAGTTTTTTTTTTCTATTCACATCTTTATATATGAATGTGTTTCTATAGTTATTGGAAGAAAGCAGGAGGTAAGGTCCTGGATGGTAGGTAAGTGTCATCAAGGCGGTTGGCCTTTGAAATATAAAGTCTGTACCAGTAGCACTAGGTTACTAAGAAGGGTTTTATTTGACTACAGTTTGGGTCGGGGATTTGGGAACAACCAAACGAGCTTAGTGAGAAGTATTGCTCCCATACTCCAGCTCTGGTGCTTTCAGCCATAATAACTGGCTGCTGGGTAAACTGAGCAGAGGGTGTTGTGTTGTAGATGGAGAAAGACCGTTCATGGTGGACAGTCTATGATAGAGACTGAGAAGTGCCTCTAACACCAAGTTGGTGAGACTATTTTGATTTACCATGCCTTACCCAGAAAAAATAATATTTTGCTACTCATTTGTGCTGAAGAAATCTAGATGGGAGCAAAACTCACAAAATAAACTGGCAGCTCTTCCTATTAGGCCGGGGTCACACTAGTCTGTAATACGGACGAGTGCTATGTGATTCTCTATAGGGCAGCTCACATCTTCCGTTTTTTTCTCGTCCGTATGCTGCGATTGTCTGCGTATCTCAGCTGAGAAATGCCAATGCAAGTCTATGGGTGTGAGAAAAATAATCGCACAGCACACGGACCATCAGTGTGACTTGCGAGAAATGCTCGGGCATTGGCAGGTGACAGGATATTAGCTCAGCCATTATTTGCTCATTTTGCAAGTGTTTAAGAAAATCTCACCATATGGATGACATACGGATGACACACGGATACTTTTTTGAGAAAAAACACATCCTGGCATTGCACACGGATGAGATACGGATCACCATATGGAAAACATTTGTTCGATTCTCAGCAGACAAAA
Source organism: Ranitomeya variabilis (assembly GCF_051348905.1). Classification (NCBI taxonomy): domain Eukaryota; kingdom Metazoa; phylum Chordata; class Amphibia; order Anura; family Dendrobatidae; genus Ranitomeya; species Ranitomeya variabilis. Next base: position 468,409,479 of record NC_135237.1, on the reverse strand, counting down.
TCGGACAGATTTTTTATGCATTGTGTGTGACCCCAGCCTTAAAGATATAAAAATCTAGTTAACAACCACGGGTGGAGCTCCTATCCAATCTCGGCTGTTAAAGGCACATGACAGCAGAATACATCAGCCGTCATGTGCTGGGAAAGATGCTAGCTCAGCATCAAAGTCAGGGACACCACATATGACGTAAATATATGTCTTGAAAGGGTTAAAAGAAATGTGTAACTATATTCATGCTGCCCGAAGCACAGGCAGCTTAATTGGAGCATGCTGGGTTGCACAGTTTTATTGATTTCTGTCACTTCAGTGTGATCTATTTTATTGTAAAAACATAATAAAAATAAAAACAGTAAAACAAAATAAGTTAGCCTATTTTTTTTAAGGGAATTTATTGTAATAATAACTAACAAGTTGAAAAACATCTATGGAAACATTAGTGTTTTGAAGGCATTAATACTAAAGTATAGATCATGAATGAATGAGTGTAATTGCTTATACAGAACAGAGATTTGGATTTTGGATGAGATTTGGACTGGTGTTATATATTTTGCAATTTCAATTGTTTTTTTTTAACTTCTCTTTTACTAATTTTTCCCAAATGAGATTAGTTTGATAAGGTACTTCTGATATAAGCTTTGTGGGAACTCAAAGCCTGAGATCTAAGGTAGATGCATTTTCATTATTTTCAAAGTCATCTTTGATGGTAGACTTCAGAACTTGCTGATGTAGCCTTGTGTTTAAAAATAGGTATTTAATCAATGTTCTCCTGTTCAGACAAGAATGTGATTGGATAATAATTAAAGGATCAGCCATAGTTTATTATATATACTGTATATATTTTTTAAAAAGGGTCAGAATAACATAAAGACAAGGTCGTAACAATACGGTCACACCCTCTGCCTCCCTTTGCACCAGGACAATGGAGGAATAGGGCTTGTTGAAGTTTCTTTTAGCAGGATATGCATCTTTAAAGTGCATAAAAATCCAATGTGCACAAAGACAAAAAAAGTGGCTAGGCATCACTGCTTACATATTTGAAGCTTCACTCAGCTCCTCATCATAGCGATCAGTATAGCATGTGCTAAAATACACATAAAATCATGTTAAAATGATATAATCAATGTCTCTAAAATCCAAAATAATAGGATACGCATAACAAGAACACATTTGCATGACATATTATACCAGTATTAACCCCTTAGTGACCAGGCCAAATTTTTTTAAATCTGACCAGTGTCACTTTATGTAGTAAAAACAATGGAATGCTTCAACAAATCCCAGTGATTTTGAGATTGTTTTTTTGTGGCACATTACAATTTATGATAATGGTAAATATAGGTGGATATGTTTTGTTTTTATTTATAAAAAATATCAGAAATTTGACAAAAATGTAAAAAAATTTGCAATTTTCAAACTTTGAATGATTATTCCTTTAATCCAGATAGTCATACCATAGCAAAACATTAATAGATAACATTTCCCACATGTCTGCTTTACATCAGCACCATCTGTACAATGTTTTAGGAGGTTTAAAAATGTAGCAGTAATTTTTCATTTTTTCAAGGAAATTTACAAAACGTATTTTTTTAGGTACCTATCCAGGTTTGAAGTGACTTTGAGGGTCCTATATATTGGAAAACCTCCAAAAGTGGTACCGTCTTAAAAACCACACCCTCCGACATATTGAAAACTGCTGTCAGGTAGATAATTTACCCTTCAGGTGATTTTCAGGAATCAATGCAAAGTGGCATGACTAGTGTTGAGCGATACCATCCGATACTTGAAAGTATCGGTATCGGAAAGTATCGGCCGATACTGGCAAAGTATCGGATCTAATCCGATACCGATACCCGATACCAATACAAGTCAATGGGACTCAAGTATCGGATGGTATCCCTGATGGTTCCCAGGGTCTGAAGTAGAGGAAACTCTCCTTCAGGCCCTGGGATCCATATCAATGTGTAAAAGAAAGAATTAAAATAAAAAATAGGGATATACTCACCCTCCGACGCAGCCTGGACTTTACCGCCGTAACCGGGAGCCGTTGTACCTAAGAATGCGCGCTTGAAGGGCCTTAGATGAGGTCACTGCGCTCTGATTGGTCCGTAGCGGTCGCGTGACCGCTACGCGACCAATCACAAAGCAGTGATGTCACCTAAGGTCTTTCAAGCGCTTGAAATACCTTAGAAGATGTCCGCAGCTTCAGATTGGTCGCGTAGCGGTCGCGTGACCGCTACGCGACCAATCACAATGCAGTGACGTCTTCTAAGGTATTTCAAGCGCTTGAAAGACCTTAGGTGACGTCACTGCTTTGTGATTGGTCGCGTAGTGGTCACGCGACCGCTACGGACCAATCAGAGCGCAGTGACCTCATCTAAGGCCCTTCAAGCGCGCATTCTTAGGTACAACGGCTCCCGGTTACGGCGGTAAAGTCCAGGAGCCGCCGGAGAGGTGAGTATATCCCTATTTTTATTTTAATTCTTTATTTTACACATTGATATTAATCCCGATACCGATTCCCGATACCACAAAAGTATCGGATCTCGGTATCGGAATTCCGATACCCGCAAGTATCGGCCGATACCCGATACTTGCGGTATCGGAATGCTCAACACTAGGCATAACATAAATGAAGAAATGTATTTTTACTAGTGTTGAGCATTCCGATACCGCAAGTATCGGGTATCGGCCGATATTTGCTGTATCGGAATTCCGATACCGAGATCCGATACTTTTGTGGTATCGGGTATCGGTATCGAAACAACATTAATGTGTAAAATAAAGAATTAAAATAAAAAATATTGCTATACTCACCTCTCCGACGCAGCCTGGACTTCAGCGAGGGAACCGGCAGCGTTGTTTGCTTAAAATTCGCGCTTTAACTTCCTTACTTGAAGTCCCGGCTTGTGATTGGTCGCGCGCCGCCCATGTGACCACGACGCGACCAATCACAGCAAGCCGTGACGTAATTTTAGGTCCTTCAGGATTTTAAAATTACGTTCCGGCGTTGTGATTGGTTGCGTCGCGGTCACATGGGCGACGCGACCAATCACAAGCCGTGACGTCACGGGAGGCAGGAGACGCGCGCATTTTAAAATGCGCGCGTGTCCTGCCTCCCGTGACGTCCCGGCTTGTGATTGGTCGCGTCACCCATGTGACCGCGACGCGACCAATCACAGCAAGCCGTGACGTAATTTTAGGTCCTTCAGGATTTTAAAATTACGTTCCGGCGTTGTGATTGGTTGCGTCGCGGTCACATGGGCGACGCGACCAATCACAAGCCGGGACGTCACGGGAGGCAGGAGACGCGCGCATTTTAAATGCGCGCGTCTCCTGCCTCCCGTGACGTCACGGCTTGTGATTGGTCGCGTCGCCCATGTGACCGCGACGCAACCAATCACAACGCCGGAACGTAATTTTAAAATCCTGAAGGACCTAAAATTACATCACGGCTTGCTGTGATTGGTCGCGTCGCGGTCACATGGGCGGCGCGCGACCAATCACAAGCCGGGACTTCAAGTAAGGAAGTTAAAGCGCGAATTTTAAGCAAACAACGCTGCCGGTTCCCTCGGTAAGGTGCAGGCTGCGTCGGAGAGGTGAGTATAGCAATATTTTTTATTTTAATTCTTAATTTTACACATTAATATGGTTCCCAGGGCCTGAAGGAGAGTTTCCTCTCCTTCAGACCCTGGGAACCATCAGGAATACCGTCCGATACATGAGTCCCATTGACTTGTATTGGTATCGGGTATCGGTATCGGATTAGATCCGATACTTTGCCGGTATCGGCCGATACTTTCCGATACCGATACTTTCAAGTATCGGACGGTATCGCTCAACACTAATTTTTACCACTTAAATGTCGCTAACTTCTGAACAGGTCACTATAGCCGGGAGACTCTAAGACCATTATTTGGTCGTGAATTGCCATGGCAAACATCAGGACCACACAATCATGATCTCAGGGTGCCAATGGGGATAAAAAAGAAGCCCTCAGACTCTTTTAACCATTTATATGATGTAGTCACTATTGACAGCAGCATCTAAGGGGTTAAACAGATATGGACGGTGCCTATACTGATTGTGGCTGATGCAGCAAGTTGTCAGCTACAGTGTACAGCCGACAGCTGCTGGATTGTCACCTGTATGGGGATGCTATTCTCTTATATCTCAGGTCAGTAAAAAAAAGTATTGGTGTCATTGAGGGGTTAATCAATGATTTTCCTATTTAATAATTATTATTTAGAAAAATCATTGATTACTAGTGTTATAAAATTTACCTTTTACAATTAAAGCCAAATGGTACAAAAGTATTCACAGCTTAGTAATGCTCTCCTAGAATATGTGCCCTAAACATGTGAGTGAATTGTTTCACAAACATTTTCTTATTTTTTCCCACATGATTTGGTCATGGATATCACCACATTGACATTAGCTCAGGAATACTTGCTAAAATCATTGTTTGTGAACACAGTTTACTTTGCAATCCACAAATGCAAGTTCATGCTCCATTATTCATGAAGAAGCCATATAGCAATGCTGCTGTCTTCTCTGGGCAAAATATCATTTAAAATGGACTGAGGCAAAATGGAAAACTTTTATGTTGTCAGATGAATCAAAATGTGATTTTTTTTATGGAAACCAAGTATGCAGTGTCCTGTGGACTCAAGAGGAGAAGGACCAACCCACACTTAGGTCAAAGCTTCTATCTCGAAAGCTATGGGATTGCATTACTGCCTATGGCAAGGACAACTTGTACAGTACATCTTGAAAGGCACTATCAATGCTGAGCATCATATAGAGGATTAAGAACAACATAAGCTCCCATCCAATGTCTATTTCATGGAAGACGTTGCATATTTCAGCACGACAATTCTAAACCACATACTGCATCCATCACACCAGCGTGGCTTCTGAGAAGAAGAGTTTGGATGATAAAACGGCCGCCTGCAGTCCAGAACTTTTAACAATAGAAAACATTTGGCGCATTATGAAACGAAAAACCTGGTAGAAACCTAGGATTGTAGATCAGCGAGAATCCTACATCAGCCAAGAATGGGACAAAGAATGGGATTCCTTCTCCAAAACTCCAGCAATCGTCTCCTCACTTTCTAGATGTTTACAGATTGCTATAAAAAAATAGGGATTGCTACACAATAGTAGTCATGTCTCTGTCCCAATTTTTCAGATGTGTTTCCGCCATGAATTTCTAAGCCAGTTATTGTTTTCAAGTGAAATTGAAAAATGTCTAATATTCTTCTTCTGATCTGTGCTCGCGTTTTTGTTGTCAATAACATAGGGCTATAAGCGACCTTAAAATCATTGCATTCTTGTTGTCTTTACATTTTACACAGCACAAAAGAAATGGACGTCTAAAGATGCTGTTGACATGAAATTCTCACCACATCGGTAACCCATCCAATCCACACAGGCTAATAAATCAAACCATAAATTATGTGTAATAATGAGAAATGACACAGGGAAAAAGTATTGAACATGCTTACTGAAATTCAATTAATGCTTCGCACTAAAAGCTTTGTTGATGATGACTACTTTAAGATTCCGCCTAGGTACCTATATTACCTATTCCCTTATTAACCACCTTACCCTCACCTCAGTCTTAATGAATCTCTTTCATGTCTGGGTCTATGCATAGACTTCATCTATTCCCTCTTTCTCTTTCTGTTATTAATTTCAACTATGAAATGTAATAGGAATTGTAATCTATAGGCCCCCGATTAATTAAGACTGGTGTCTCATATGCAAGTCTTACTGGTGGGCATGGAGGAATAAGATGTGTCAAATTAATTTAGAGGGACATGCTAGAGACTGCGGGCTCAACATTAGGGCTGGCTATGTGCCAATGCTGGTCATGGTTACAGCCAGTGCTCACTGAAGCCGTGTCAACCGCACCTCAATGATTGAAGCACAAGGCTACCGGGAGAAAATATGTTCATTTTGTCTTGACAATGGAGCTTGCAATGTGGGCACCAGGCAACTTCAGAATGCAATTTAACCCCATATCTCCACATTAATAGTGTTTTTACATGACAGGTTTCTTTTAACTCCTGACTACAGTGTTAGCATGACAGTACACCTAATACACAGAAAAAAATGAGAAATCAAAACATAAACAAGCCTTTCCCCCCCTGCTGCAGACGCCACACAGCCGTCACTCAAATCCTCTTGGTGTCGGGCGCCGCCTCCTCATCACTGTTTTGAAATGAGCCGGCGCCTGCACTCTTTTCTCCTGCCTTGGGCAGGCGCAGTGAGCGCTGCCCGTCCTCTGTGCTCATATGCAGTCTAGCTGACTGTGCGGATGCCCTGCCTGTGAATCCCAGCCCCGCAGTGTCTTCTGATTTATTCTCACTGCGGGGCTGGGATTCACAGGCAGGGGGCGGCCGCACAGGCGCAGTCAGCTAGACTGCATATGAGCACAGAGGACGGGCAGCGCTCACTGCGCCTGCCCAAGGCAGGAGAAAAGAGCGCAGGCGCCGGCTCATTTCAAAATAGCACTGAGGAGGCGGCGCCCGACGCCAAGAAGACTTGAGTGACGGCTGTGTGGCGTCTGCAGCAGGGGGGGGGAAAGGCCTGCCTCCTTGACTGAAGAAAGGTATTTGGGACAAATTACAAAACAGATTATTTCTGCAGTTACAGCACCAATAACTAAAAGAGCCACCTTGTCAGAATGCAGCATTACTGCTGCACAAGGTGACTCTTCTAGTTTCAAACGCCTGGGGGGGGGGCAGGTTCCCTTTAAAAGCCCGGCAGCAAAGGGTTGGGTGTGTCAGTCTTGGTTTGCAAACTGCAGAGAAGGTAGTTCTGCAACAGCTGGCTTGTGTGAAGTAACACGGAGCCAAGGGAAGCAAAAATGCCTGTCACTCCTTAGCGTGACAAGGAGATGCAGTTGCCCATGGCAACCGGTCTCGGATATGATGAGTCTTGACACCCCAGCTGTGACCCTGAGGATACCATTTGCTTTCCATTTGTGAATTTCTTTGGACACTAAAGACATTTTCTTTGAACTTTTATGGGTCACTGCCTCATTGCCTTACGGTGTGAATACCGCCATACTACAATAGAGATTAAAGTATATTGTGTCAAGTACTGCTCATATAAGAGAGTGGTGACCTACTCCTGCACAGGGGCCTACCAGAGGATTCTTCTGTGGGCCAGTCCAAGCCTGGCTACTAGTGTTGAGCGATACCTTCCGATATTCAAAAGTATCGGTATCGGATTGGATCGGCCGATATCCAAAAAATATCAGTGGAAGGTCAGAGCAAGGGGACTGTGGGAAATACTCTAATAACAACCAAATTTTAACTGAACATCACTATGCCGTTTGTTACTGAAACCAAGTATGAGTCTCTACCTCATGCAGAAGAATTACTCATGAAAATGTAGGCCTGTTATCAAAAATTGAAGAGTTCAAGTACAGAAGTTTTAACCTTTATTAAGGCCTGTTTCACACGTCAGTGGCTCCGGTACGTGTGGTGACAGTTTTCTCACGTACTGGAGACACTGACTTACGTAGACACATTAAAATAAATGTGTCTCTGCACATGTCAGCGTGTTTTCACGGACCATGTGTCCGTTTGAAAAACACGGAGACATGTCAGTGTTCGTGGGAGCGCACGTATCACACGGACCCATTAAAGTCAATGCGTCCGTGTAAACACGTACCGCACACAGATGCTGTCCATCCGTGTGCCGACTGAGTACCACATGGACTGTGCAGGAGACAGCGCTACAGTAAGCGCTGTCCCCTGCTTCGGGTGCTGAAGCCGCCATTCATCCCTTCTCTCCAGCAGCATTCGCTGGAGAGAAGGAATGAAAAATCAATGTTTTTTTATTATTTTTGTCTTTAAAATCAAGTTCCTTTTCAGCTCCCACCTCCCACCCCCTGTGCGCCCACCCGCTGGAAATAAAATACTCACCTAGCTCCCACGATGCTTCCTCTCAGCACCGCAGCTTGTCCTGTGTGAGCGGTCACGTGGTGCCGCTCATTACAGTGATGAATATGCGGATCCACCTCCCATAGGGGTGGAGCCGCATATTCATCACTGTAATGAGCGGCACCACGTGACCGTTCATACAGGACGAGCTGCGGCGCTGAGAGGAAGCATCGAGGGAGTTGGGTGAGTATTTTATTTCCAGCAGGCTGGCGCACAGGGGGTGGGAGGGGGGAGGGTGACAAGGAACTTGATTTTAAAGACAAAAATAATAAAAAAACATTGATTTTTCATTCATTCTCTCCAGCGAATGCTGCTGGAGAGAAGGGATGAATGGCGGCTTCAGCACCACGCTGGGGACAGTGCTTACTGTAGCGCTGTCTCCTGCACGGTCTGTGTGGTACCCAGTCAGCACACGGGCGGCACACGGCTGCCGCACGTGTGCCACACTGATGTGCCACCTGGGAAACGGGACTCGCAAAATGCTCCACCATACTGATTGATATGTTGATCGAACATGACCAGTTGTTATTAATCAAAATTAAAAATGAGATCAAAACCTGTGACAGTACACTTGTGGATTTTGATAATGAAACTTTTGTCAACCCATTTCAATTGAAACTCAAGGATTTAATCGATACTTTTGAAAAGGAGATTATTAATCGAAAAAGGAGTAAATTTCACAGAGACAAAACAGACTATAGCAATGGAAAGGCATATAGGTGGTCCCATTGGGGAAATAGATGCCCTCCCTTGGAAGAACCTAGGGGCATGATTGAACCTCTCCCTAGACAGGACATTTCCTCGAGTGATTTTTTATCTTCAGACCCCAGCGACGCAGAAGGCGCTGCTGGCGGGGTCGTAGGAAAACCAAGGTATATTCAAAAGAAGGGCAGGGGGCACAAGAAGTGGTCGCCGTCCTACAGGAGGGAGACGAGATTCAACAAGAAACACTGAGGGATGTACCAAGCGATGATGGATCAGAAGGTAAGCTGCAAATCATAAACCTATCCACCTATGTACTATCAGATATTGAAAAACGGGTGCTTTCTAGGGGTCTCTCTTTTTCTCCCATGAACCCACTTGATAAATTTGTTTTGGTCAAAGATTTGTATCTGTTTTGTCCTCAAATAACCTTTAAATTACTATACCATCAACCATCCCTTATTGATACTCTGCCTGATAATGAGAGACGTGTTTTTTGTGATCTTTTGGAATTGTTGCAGGAAAACGAATCTCCAGATATATCTGACAGATTTACGAGACGACTCCCTTCTCAAGCCACTCCTTCGTTTTCCCTTTTCCCAGCAGTCCAAATTTTTTTTGATAAAGTATGCAAAGACATTGAAAAACTCAGACCGGACGCACATCAACAAGACAACTTGGGTAAGACTGAAAGAGAGGCCTTGCAGCGCCTTATAACGAATAACAACTTTATAGTACGTGAAGCAGATAAAGGAGGAAATGTTGTTTTGTGGCCACATGAATCATATGTCAAAGAGATTATGCGCCAACTTCATGGTGGACAATGTTATACGATGCTACCCTCAGACCCCACATTGTTTTTTAAGGACAAAATTGATTGTCTTATCAACAGGGCCCTCTCTGATAATGCCATCACCAAGAAGGAGGCTGACTTTTTGACGATATTCCATCCTGTGGTACCTACTTTTTACACCTTGCCTAAGATCCACAAGTCCCTAACTGAACCACCAGGCAGACCAATAGTCTCAGGTATAGGCAGTATTTTTGAGAGACCCTGTATCTATGTGGACCACTTCCTTCAACCTCTGGTCACTTCTTTAAAATCATTTACAAGGGATTCGACTCATCTTATGCAAACTTTGGAGACTCTGGAGATCCCTGCGGGAACTTATTTAGTGAGCATGGACGTGGAATCTCTTTATATGAGTATCCAGCATCAATCAGGTATGCAAGCCGTTATATACTTTCTTGAGAGAGATCCACATCGAGTCACTGTGCATAAAGATTTCATTCTCCAACTTCTATTCTTTATCCTAGACAAAAATTATTTTGTGTTCGATAAAAAGTTTTTTCGTCAGCTATCTGGTACAGCGATGGGTGCACGTTGTGCACCATCATATGCCAACCTATTTCTTGGATGGTGGGAGGAGTTGATTGTTTATAAACATCAGGCGTTCATATCCAATGTATTGGTTTGGCAACGCTACATCGATGACATTCTGTTTTTGTGGACTGGCTCTTTGGAGGAATGTAACAGGTTTATTATGGATCTAAATGATAACTCAATTAATATCAAACTTACCTCTGTGGTTTCAGATCATAGTATTGATTTTTTGGATCTCAAACTTTCTATTCAAAACTCAGGCATCACGAGTTCCCTTTTCAGAAAAACTACCGCCACGAATAGTCTCCTTCACTTCACAAGTTTTCATCCACACCATCTGAAGAAGGGGATCCCAAAGGGACAGTTCCTCCGGCTAAGAAGAAACTGCAGTACCGATACTGACTTTCTGCAACAGGCCAAAGATCTCTCCTGTCGGTTTAAGAGGAGAGGATATCCTCATAGGGCTATTTCGGGTGCTTTTCAACATGCCCTACAACAGGATAGGAGTAGTCTCCTCACCAAAAAGGTACGTGATTCTTCTCGTCCCCTTTCCTTAATTACCACCTATAATAATCGGTGGGCGGATATTCGTAAAATACTTAACAACAATTGGGACATCCTTATGAGTGAGAAAAGAATAGTGCCTTTTGTGTCAAGATCTCCCTGTTTGGTGGCCAGAAGAGCCAAAAACTTGAGGGACTCACTGTGTCATAGCCATTACCAACGACCTACTTCAAGACTAAACAGTGGCACTAGGATCTATGGCTCGTATCCGTGTGGCAAATGTACTATTTGCCAGTATATGATAGCACAGGACGGTTACTCAGTTTCTACCCTCTCTTTCCAGATACGACCCAGGGAATTCTTCAACTGTAGATCTAGGAATATCATCTATGCGATCTTCTGTGATTGTCCAAAAATATACGTTGGACAAACGACACAAGAACTCAGAAGATGTACACAGCAACATTTATCTAACATCTCTACGGCCCGCAGGGATCGAGAGAAGAGGAAAGTCCTATCATCAGTGGCGATACATTTCCTGGATGTCCATCAGGGCAAGACGTCTGGCTTCAAAGTTATGGGAGTTGAAAGAGTTCAGACTAATATCAGAGGCGGGGATATTACTAACAGTTTACTCCGCTGTGAAACAAAGTGGATATTTAATTTAAAGAGTTTGGCACCTCAGGGCCTCCATGAGGAATTACTTTTTACGGGCTTCTATAAAAAACTGTGATCCTGATAACTTTGTTATTATGGGTATCAGTCCCCTTTTTTTTCCTTTTGCTCATGGGGTTCTTTATCTTCTCCTTCAGCCTATATAACGGATATATATATTTATTTTACTAAATATATGGTTCTTATAGGTTGCCGTCTGCAATTTAGATACCTGGCTCACATACAGGGTTGTTAGTTATGATATATTGTTTCCAGTGCTTTTTTTAGTTTAGCCTTCTCTCATGAGCTAATGTATTCTTGTCCTGAGTAGTCTAGTGCCTCCATAGCTTTATAGAGATATTGATCTGTATCACCTTTTCTTTTTGAGATTGTTGATCCCTATTTTCCAGCATTGGTAAACCGATTTGCAAGGCTCGTTGGCCTCCTTTCTTTGGCCTCCTTGTAACAGTCAATATGGTGCTGTTATCTCTTTGATCTAAATAAAGAAGTCATATCGTTGTGTACTATATCCTTGTTGATGTACATTCTAAGCGTTTGACAGCTAGCACCACGTAGGATGGTGCGCGTATGCACTATACGATTGTGGCCCATACACCGCGACCATGATCTGGTCTTTTAAATCACCTATGGTCTGTATATGCGTAAAGTTCCTTATAAGGGTGTGCCTGTCATGAAATTGTATGTGACACACTATTCATCCTTGTCACACTACTTTGGTGCCCTCTCCAGTACAAATATTATTTATTTCACTTTGTGCTATTTCTATCTTTTTTTGACATACACTATAAGTGCTTGACAGTTAGCACTTCCTTGTTTGTTGCGCGCATGCGCTGAATGAGTGTGGTTTATGCGCTGTGACCAGGACATGAGTTTTGAAATTTGTTATGTGCCTTGGAATGCGCAAAGTCCTTATAAGGGGGTGCCTGGTATCAAACTGTATGTGGCACATTATCTATCTTTGCCACATTTTCTAGTGCCCTCTCCAATACAAATATCATCCAGTATGCGCCGTTCACCGTGCATCCGTATTGGTTGTATGGGCACTCTTTATTTGGCACACTCTCTTTTTTGCATATCTAGTGATATTCTTCACATCAGTTTATTATATGTCAGCAAGAAAAATACCATCGTCTAAGGGACTGTATTATACGCACCTCGCTTTTATTTGCCCTTTGTAGATCTATATTGGTGCTATGCGGCGCTCTACTTATTTATTCACACTGGGCTTGTGCATTGTTTGATATGTTCCTACTTTGATATATTCTGGGTATTTTGCCACAAATATTTTTTGTCATAGGGTACTATAGCTGTCAACTGTACTGGCGCTTGCGTAATACATATGTTCCTTTTTCATCGGTGCATATCCATCGTTAAACTGGAGTCTAATTATTGGTGCTATATTTGTGACTTTCTCCTATACTACGGTATGTGGTGTATTTACCGCTTGTGCATTTTTCTGGCATGTTCGTATTCTCGCACAATCTCGGTATTTTGTCTCGAATACCTTTGATACATTATACCATGCCTGTCATATGTATTGGCGTATGTCCAATACTCTTATCCTTCCTCCATCGGTGCTTTTCCGCCTGCAATTTGGAATGTAATAAACTTTGCTGCACCTAAGATGGTTTCTTATATTATTGTATGCGGTGTATCTACCATCTTTTTTACTTTGTGTGCCCGCTTTTTAAGAATGTTTACATCTGTGCTATGCGGCGTCTCATATGTAATAGCATGTTTTGCGCATGCGCATCCGGCTTTAAATTGCAGTGTAGGAATTATTGCTGCATTTGAGATTGTTGTCTATACCATTGGATGCGGTGTATTGACCGTTTGTGCATCTGTCCGGTATCGTCCTTTTTTTGTACAATCCGGGTACTTTACCACTAATACCTCTATTATATGACACGTTATTTGGTATTCGTACTGGCGCATGCGCAAATAATTAGTTTCATCTCCCATCTGTGCATATTCACCGGCAATTTGGGATTTAATACCTATTGCTGTATTTGACATTATCTCCTATATTATTGTATGTGATGAGTTTATTATCTTTTTTCTGTCTTCTGTGCTCGCTCTTATACTAATATTTATATCTGTTATGCGACGTTCCATATGTAACAGTGTGTCTCGCGCCTGCGCACTTGATTGTTATGCGTCCATCTTGGTACATCCTGCTTATTCTGCCACTAGCACATCTAGCGCATTGTAACAGGTTTGTAATTCCTATTGGCGCATGCGCACTTTTGTTTCTGCACTCCATCTTGGTATACCCGCTGATCTAGTTTCCGATGATGTTGTGGTACTTCCGGCTCCTAGCATGGCGCTCCAGCGTTTGTTGCAGCGTCTGCAGCTGTTTCCTGGTGAGATTCCACACAGCTGGTATGAATTTATTTACTTAAACTACTGGTATATATAAGTGTCAACGCAAGGACACTGTCACTTCTGCCCCTGACCAAGCCACGTTGTGGCGATACGCGTTGGGCTTTTTTGCCCCCCCCTGACCGGCTTCACACTCCATGGGTGCTGTTTCTTGCTCCGGGCAGGTTCTATATGGCGTTTTTTGACACCTTTATGCCTTCTCCTCTCGCCATGGTTTAGGCCCAGTCACTGTTTCTAGGCAGGTCCGGTATGGTGCTTTGTGATTTCCCAATTTTACACATGTATATCCTTTTTACTGGCTGAAGTTGAGGTTTAGGTATTGCCCTGCAGCCTCATACTGCACATTTAATACTTTATGCATCTAAGGACTTATGGGTGTATCGATTGTCTGCTCATTTCTTGCACCGTATTAGGCTTACCTGGTATTTAGGGTGCCTTGATATACATTATTATTATTAGATTGACCAGTCTTTTGATACTCCGGATTGCACCAACATTTGTGCTTATTATTGGTGCTGGGCCACACATGCCTTACCTTTTTACCATTATTGGGTGTACATGATCTATCCATTATTATAATGGTCACAGTGACTATACGCCTATAGAGCAATTACTGTAGTTTTATTCTCTGAGCAGCTGCATATTTTATATATATTGTGTATGTTCATATAAATTATATATTGTCATTTGTATGTACATATTATACTATATACGCATATATTTTGTGGAGTAAGCCTTCTTTTGGTCTTGGGGGCATTCCCCCTTTTTGGGGTATGTACCATTTTTGGTTTTTAAATGTTTTTAATTGTTTGGTGTGCCTTGTTTGATCATAATAACATTTATTATTCTATTATAATATCTTTTTTTGGTGATCCCTGGTTTTGTGTATGTCTCTTTTTTTTCTTTTGACATTACTTCTATATGACATACTCCGGGTGGATCCCAGTTAGTGATAATACGATGGTGCCCTCGATTTCTCCTGCTTTTTCTCACGGACACACGGACACGGATAACTCCGGTACCGATTTTTCCGGTACCGGAATTATCTGGACGTGTGAGACTGGCCTCAAATGGTGTTTGGCATCCTCAATTCGTTGTATGTTATCAAGATCTTCATACCATCACACCACTTGTGGCCTGAAGAGGGGTAAGCAGCAAACCCCAAGTTCACACACACTCAAGGGTACCATAACAGGGTGTTTAGGGACCGTAAAGCAATTTTCGCTGCCAATTGTCCCATCTTCAACCCTCTTACAAATGCAGCTGTGATGAAGTGGTCTACTATAAAACTGTTGAATTGTGAAGCTTTACATTAGAAGTGCTCTGGAGCTGTGTAGGTATGGCACTGTCCTGTGCAGCAGTGATACTGGGCACTATAGTGTGGTAGTAGGGAGGTGTGCCAGTAGTACTGAGATAAGGTGCAGTGTGCTCCAGGGGATGTGGCTTTGTAACTTTGATGTGGATGCTCCTTTCTACACAAAATCACAGACCATATATACTCGTGTATAAGCTGAGTTTTTCAGCAGATTTTTTTGTGCTGAAAATGCCCCCCTCAGCTTATACATGAGTTACTGTCCCAGAAAGATGGCGGGGGAAGGGGAGCGGCGAAACAGCGGGTCACAGAGATGGGAGCCAGCGGTAGCAGCTGTAACTGTGCCCGCTGCTAAAGAGAAATAAATATTCACTGCGCTGGCAGTAAATATTAATTTCTCTTATAGCGTGCACAGTTACAGCCTCAGCCGCCAGCATCCAGCACACATCCTACTTTACTTCCCTGCGCGCCCTCGCTGCATCTCCTTCCAATGCCAGTCTTCTGGCTGAGCGATCACGTGTCCCTCACTCATTTAGGTAATGAATATTCACCCCTCTCCACGCCTATATGCGTGGAGTGAATATTCATTAACTTTAATGAGCGGGGACATGTGATCGCTCAGCTAGAAGAGCTGCTGGCGCCGGAACAAGATGCAGTGAGGGCGCGCAGGGAAGGTAAGTCGGATGTGTTTTTTTTATAGGAACTATGCACACAAGGACAGAGATAAGGATCCATTCATACAAGGACAGGAATGGGGAGCCATGCATGCAAGGACGGGGACGGGGAGCCATGCATACAAGGATGGGGAGCCATGCATGCAAGGACGGGGAGCCATGCATACAAGGATGGGGAGTCATGCATACAAGGACGGGGACGTGGAGCCATGCGTACAGGGATGGGATGGGATGGGGAGCCATGGATACAAAGACAGGGATGGGGAGCCATGCATACCAGGATAGGGATGAGGGGACAATGCATACTCGGCTTATACTCGAGTCGATAAGTTTTCCCATTTTTTTGTGGCAAAATTAGGTGCCTTGGCTTATACTTGGGTCGACTTATACTCAAGTACATACTGTATATATATATATAAAGCATATCTTTCAATACATTTTATTATTTTTGATCTTTCATAATAATAGACAGAAAGATAAAGCATAAAAAACATTTTTGAAAAGTCACAAAGCTATTGTTCAAATCAAAGTTGTGTAAAAATTTGTGTAGAAATTTTGCGACTCTTCATATTTTTACGTTATTCCCAGCCTTGCCCGCCAAAGTTGTCAGAGCATGGGCCGGACAGGATGTGATGAGACCCATCCTACAAAGACTTCAAATGTTGCGACACCTTAGTGACATAACTTTTGCCAGAAACATACTCCAGATGCATTCCTGGTATTTAAGTAGTCAATATGGAGTCCCGCTTTTATTGCACATGTCACCCCTGCAGGGGTCTCGCAGTCTGCAATAGTACTGCCTGCTATATTTGTTTCCTTAGTAATCCAGTAAGCTACTTTTATCTTCTATATGTTGCAATGTTTCTCTCTACTTTACACATATGAGGGTGTCACAATTGGTTCTTGTAACCTGGTTCAATATATGTGTTCAGTATCCTTCCCAATGGATTCCTCTATAGAAGATCTTTTACTGATGGATTCATTCCTCCTATGAAACCATTTTTTGAGATGGATACTGACTTTTTTAATGCTTTATGAGCTATTTCCTTTATATGCTTCTATGTTATATTTCTTTTTGTCCTTAAAGCTAAATGTATTATTTTTGGTATTGAAAATACCATTATATAATATCTTTTGTGATCTTCTATATTCTGTTTTTTCAGCATTTTCTGCTAAAGGTCTTGTTTGGCTAAAATGTCAACATTTGTCATGCTTTTGATTACAATTAAAAATTACATTGATTCATATAGGAGTGCCATGATTTTTCTATTTTTTTTTTTTAGAAATATACTCCAGTCCCTGACAGGAGTAACATTTCTGGCGAAGTGCATGGAGGAGCACACCGGTGATAAGATGCAGCTTATTCACGATGTTTCATGCATCTCTTGATGAATTAGGTGCATCTTATTCCTGCACGCCCATCTTTAAAACTGGTGTGATCAATGCCAGTTTTAATTAATCGGGTCAAAGTTTTGGAGATTGAATATGTATATTACATATTAATTTTATATGTATGTATATTTTATATCACATAATGAATTATTATTTTAATCTACTTTCTCAAATGTAATAAATTGATCATAGTCAAGAGTTGGATTAATTATAATTAATAATATTAAAATAATTGTTTCAGTCTGATGAGAATGTCATTCTGCAGTAATAAAACTAGTATGCAAGTCTTCTTTCTTACCACTAGATGTCACTAGACAATTAAATCAATGCAATGCAATGCTACGTCAAAAAGCAAACTTTAATCCTTTGCAGGGAATGATTAAGCTTCTTAATTACAGGCCTCTAATGAACCCATGTCTGTTTAGTTGTATTTTAATCAAATCAAAATATTTTTGTGGAATTTACTAATTAATGCTAGTAGAAGGATCCATATCTATATTTTATCTTAAATTTTATTTCTAGGAATTGTGAAGTCAGTAATAAAAAAACCTTAGATGAAAGTACTGAAATAATACATAATATGATTTCATTTACTCTTAGGATGCTTGTTCATGCATGTTTTAGGGGCACTTTTATATGTGACAGTTGTGATAAAGAACGCAAGTGAGCGTTCGAGATGCTGTCTTGCTCCCCTGCCTTGTCTATGCAACCATTGTCATTTTTACAAGTTTTAATGGATTTAAAATAAAGAAATAACTAATGTTACCAGATGCTGGAACAACAACCCTTTTTTTTCCTTGAGCACATTATCTGGTGTAGGATCTATCTGGTTCCATGCAAACTGGACTTCAAGTACTAGGTGTGCTGGCTTTCTTTTTACTCTCTGTGGTTCTAGCTACCTGATGTTCTTAGTGTGATGCTATTCAGTCTCTAGTGGAGGTGAACAAATATATTGAACTGAATTCTGCTCGCATTTTATAAAAATTCATATTCGCCAAAATGCGGATTATTTTTCTAATTTGCTTCTGCTCTGATTCAGCAAATAGCCACCGATTTTCTGAAATCAGTCAAAAAGCTTAGCACAAATAAAAAAAAATAATTTTTTTCACCTATCGCTTGCCTCGTTGGCTGCTCGTCATCGTCACTCGTCCAGTCCTTGTCAGATCTTTTAATCACCGCCGTGAAAGCTGAAATCCATGGGACTCCTACAGAAGTCCAGGACTGACAGCTCTGATGAGGACTGTGATGTTCCCCTCCATGTGTGCGCAAGCTTAAGGCACACATTGTGACATCATGATATTGTGACCTATTGTCAGCTTGCGGCAGTGATAAGAATCTGTGGTGAGGAGCGGATGGGTGACGGTGAGGAGCGGCGAGATCGGAGAGTTGAGCGGTAAGGTGAATATAAGGATTTTTTTTATTGTTTACATTTTACGATTATAATGCTGCTAATGTGCTACTTTGCTCACACTTCCTTCAGATGAACCTTAGACGTCCGCAGTGCGAGAAGCACAGCACATTAGTGACTGCTGATTAGCTGCAGTGCTCACATGGCATAACAATGTCACACAAGCTTCAGGAGACTGGAATTGCTATAACTCTGCTGATACCGGAGGCGAGAATCTGAGAATATAGTATTTAACATGGGGTTGCCCAAATAGTGTGTTAAGGGCATTACAGTAGTAAATCTTTCTTGGTCGCCCAACTTAAATAAAATTGCTCCAAAAGAGGTAATTAGCCCGCAATAATAAATGAAGGCATACTCACCAGACTGAGCTGTTGCTGCTCCAGCACAGACAGCTCTGGTGCTTTACATTTACCGGAAGTGGCATGACAATCTTTGACCACCTGACTCATAAGGCCAGGGATTGGCTGCAGCGGTTAGATGACTAAAATGTGACATTATCAGATGCACAGCCAATGGTATTCAGTTTTACTCAGCTGAATGCTGCAGGCAATCACAGGCCATAATGGCGGGGAGCACTGAGGCTGCCTGTGGTGGAATAATGGAGTTAAACCTGGAGAGCTATGCTTTATTTATTATTATTTGATACCATTCACTGCCCGAAGAGCAAATTTTATGCAACATGGACAAATCAATAGGTAAATTAAACAACCATTTTTTTTTCTATAAAAGTAACTACCAAAATGTAGGCTTATTTTCTCACACACAACATATAAAGTGGTAAATTGTGAGATAATTTGCATTGTATTGATATTTATTCCATTACATTTGCACTAATACGTAGTAAACCAACATAAACAATTAGCTATAGACTTGCTCCGGCTGAAAAGAAATCATTGCTCACAAAGCTCTGAATATATTGTTCTCTTTAAAGACTCGATTGCCTTTCTGCTTTTTTCAATTAGAACTTTGAGTTAGGCGCTGATTAGAAACCAGCAATCAATCATAATTAATTAGTTTAAAATGTTCAACCATTAAAATCATTACCATTAATTAAAATAATCATCTCTATTTTGGCTTCAGTTCATTCCTGTTTCATGAAAATGCGCTACATTTCTGAGAGTGAGCGTTATCAGCATGTAATATTGTGCGATTACAGCTGCTAATACCAAAACGTTCCATAGTAACTTAATCATCATTGTCTTTTTGTATGGATTTAGCCATTTCTGAAATGCAGGAAGAGGATGTAAATAAAATAATCTATTACAAGAACATAGTAAATAAATTATTCAAATTGTTGTTTTAATGAGATTTAATTCTATTAAACAGAACTTCCTTACACTGTGATAGCAATAATCTGGAATAGGGCTGCCAAAATATTAGTACATGGGTAACGTGCAAGAGTGGGTTTTCCAAGTGTGTTTGTGCCTATGACAGTGTTGCGTAACTTGCTTCTTAGTTTTCAACTTCCTAAAAGTCTTTGAAAAATGTTTACATGTACTTTATTAAATATTTTTTATATAACATACTATTGATTTAGTGATAGTGTACCTGTAATATTTCTGGAGGTCTGAAGTGGTGAGCATTTAAAGGAGGTGTCCGGTCAAAACCGATAAGTTTGCAGTCACTCTGTGTTACTGCAGACTTATGAATCCCCCAGCGGACGCGCTGTGGGGATTCACCGGTTTGAGACCCAGGACTGGAGGGTATGTAGTTGAGTCACCCGCCAGGGCCTAGGGGTACTCGGTGCCGGGTCTGGACGTCGTTAAAGGGGTGGTCATGGTGGCGGCGACCCGGTCCGTGGCCCTGGGCGCCCAAGTAAAAGGGATAGTTTTTAAAGGGAGTTGTAAAGCAATAAAAGTTCGTAACGCCACCTGTGGTACTCGTTCAGGGGTGACCGACGCTGCTTAAAGGGGTCCTCTGGGGGTGATGGTATGGTAGCAAGATGGTATCGCCTCCCACAAGTGAAGCTGGGTCCCCAGGGCTCCCGGTGTGCTGGGCAGAGATGGTGTGGTGTCAGCAAGAAACGGAGGACACGTAGTGAAGAAAAATTTTCCATCATTCATTATGTTTAATTTTTCAGTCAACTTCAGTTTTATTTATACCATTTTGGAGTAAATACAACATCTTGGTAGCTTTTTATTCTATTCTTTCGCAAGTTGCTGCAACCAACTTTTTACTTACCCTTGATGCACTTTTTTCCCCAAAAGTTTTTGGGGAAATTTTGGGGTGCGAGTATATATGTACAGCTCTGGCAAAAATTAAGAGACCACTGCAAAATGTTCAGTTTGTCTGATTTTTATCTTCACAGCTATATTTTTGAGTAAAATGTAAATTGTTCTTTTATTCTATAAACTTCCGACAACATGTCTCCGAATTTCCAAGCAATACATTTTGTATTTTTTTTCCAAAAAGGAGAAATGGTCAAAATTAAAAAAAAATAACCAGCGCTTTCTGACCTCAAATAATGCAAAGAAAACAAATTCATAATAATTTAGAAACAGCAATACTAATGTTTTAACACAGGAATACTTCAGAAATCAGTATTTTGTGCAATAACCATGATTTTTAATCCCAGTTTTAATGCGTGTTGGCATGCTTTCCACCAGTCTTTCACAATGCTCCTGGTGCAAAAATGTAAGCAGTTCTTCTTTGTTTGACTATCCATCTTCCTCTTGATTACATTCCAGAGGTTTCCAATGGGGTTCAGGTCTGGAGATTGGGCTGCCCATAAAAGGGTTTTGATATGGTGGTCTTTTAATTTTTGACAGAGCTGTATATAGTCTAAAAGTAGCTTACCGAGTGATTTTGGCAGTGGTAGAGCCGGATGGTAGGGTCCCTTCCTCAGGAGCCGGTGGCAGAAGGAGTGCAATGCTGCGTGCCCAGTGTTGGCGGTGAGGCAGAGTGGAGTGCATTTCTTTCCCGGCGACCATCTTCCTGAAACTGTGGGCTGCTGGAGGTGGCGCATGAGCGGACAGGGTTCTCGGCTCGACTGAGATCTCAATCTGCGCAAGCGCCGCCTCTGGTGGCCATTTCCCTGAAGCCCACGACTTCAGAAAGATGGCCAATGGAGGCAGTGCTTGCTCAGATTGAGATCTTGGCTAGGCCAGGCCGAGATGCAGGTCTACGCATGCACCACCGTGAGGAAATTCCAGTCTGTGCATGCACCACTTCCGGCAGCCCACAGCTTCAGGAAAATGGCATCTTCCACTTTGCCTCACTGCTGACACCGGGCCCGCAGCATTGCATCGCTGGGGCATTGTTATGACCCCAGTGGACAGGGTCTCAGAGGAACGTGTAAGTCTGCGAGATTCAAAAATCCAGCTCATAGGGCTGTGGTAACTGGGTTGACCAAATAGCTACTCCTAACGCCAACACTAGAAGTAGCCGGGGATCATGCCTACGGTGATCGCTAGATGACTCGCGCCAGCCGGAGAATCTAACTACCCCTAGGAGAAGAAAACAAAGACCTCTCTTGCCTCCAGAGAAAGGGACCCCAAAGCAAGATACAAGCCCCCCACAAATAATAACGGTGAGGTAAGAGGAAATGACTAACACAGAAATGAACCAGGTTAAGCAAAGAGAGGCCAGCTTACTAATAGCAGAATATAGCAAGATAACTTATCTGGTCAACAAAAACCCTATAAAAATCCACGCTGGAGATTCAAGAACCCCCGAACCGTCTAACGGTCCGGGGGGAGAACACCAGACCCCTAGAGCTTCCAGCAAAGGTCAGGATACAGATTGGAACAAGCTGGACAAATATACCAAACAAAACAAAAGCAAAAAGCAAGGAAGCAGACTTAGCTTGAAATACAGGAACCCGGATCATAGGACAAGAGCACAACAGATTAGCTCTGATTTCAACGATGCCAGGCATTGAACTGAAGGTCCAGGGAGCTTATATAGCAACGCCCCTGAACTAACGGCCCAGGTGAGGATATAGGAAAAGACAGAAGCTCCAGAGTCAAATCACTAATGACCACTAGAGGGAGCAAAAAGCAAAATCACAACAGTACCCCCCCCTTAGTGAGGGGTCACCGAACCCTCACCACGACCACCAGGGCGATCAGGACGAGCGGCGTGAAAGGCACGAACTAAATCGGCCGCATGAACATCAGAGGCGACCACCCAGGAATTATCTTCCTGACCATAGCCCTTCCACTTGACCAGGTACTGAAGCCTCCGCCTGGAGAGACGAGAATCCAAGATCTTATTCAAAAGCCGATAGTCAATACAAGGCCTCAAAGATCCGTCCTTTTTAGCCACAAAAAAGAATCCCGCACCAAGAGGGGAAGAAGACGGACGGATGTGTCCTTTCTCCAGAGACTCCTTGATATATGAACGCATAGCGGTATGTTCAGGTATCGACAGATTAAACAGTCTTCCCTTAGGAAATTTACTGCCTGGAATCAAATCTATTGCACAGTCACATTCCCTATGAGGAGGCAATGCACTGGACCTGGACTCGCTAAAGACATCCTGATAATCAGACAAATACTCAGGAACTTCCGAAGGCGTAGAAGAAGCAATAGACACAGGCAGGGAATCCTCATGAATACCACGACAGCCCCAACTAGACACTGACATAGCCTTCCAGTCAAGGACTGGATTATGGGTCTGTAACCATGGCAGCCCCAAAACAACCAAATCATGCATTTTATGTAGAACGAGAAAACGTATCACCTCGCGGTGTTCAGGAGTCATGCACATGGTAACCTGTGTCCAATACTGCGGTTTATTTTCTGCTAATGGCGTAGCATCAATACCCCTAAGAGGGATAGGATTTTCTAATGGTTCAAGAATAAAACCACAGCGCTTAGCAAATGAGAGATCCATAAGACTCAGGGCAGCACCTGAATCTACAAACGCCATGACAGGATAAGATGACAGTGAGCAAATCAAAGTTACAGACAGAATAAACTTAGGATGCAAATTACCAACGGTGACAGGACTAACAACCTTAGATATACGTTTAGAGCATGCTGAGATAACATGTGTAGAATCACCACAGTAGTAGCACAAGCCATTCCGGCGTCTATGAATTTTCCTCTCATTTCTAGTCAGGATTCTATCACATTGCATCAAATCAGGTGTCCGTTCAGACAACACCATGAGGGAATTTGCGGTTTTTCTATCACATTGCATCACATCAGGTGTCTGTTCAGACAACAACATGAGGGAATTTGCGGTTTTGCGCTCCCGCAACCGCCGGTCAATTTGAATAGCCAGGGACATGGTATCATTCAGACCTGTGGGAATGGGAAAACCCACCATAACATTCTTAATGGCCTCAGAAAGGCCATTTCTAAAATTAGCGGCCAGTGCACACTCGTTCCAATGTGTCAGCACGGACCATTTCCGAAATTTTTGGCAATACACCTCAGCCTCGTCCTGGCCCTGAGACATAGCCAGCAAGGCTTTCTCTGCCTGAATCTCAAGATTGGGTTCCTCATAAAGTAAACCGAGCGCCAGAAAAAACGCATCAATATCAGCCAATGCCGGATCTCCTGGCGCCAACGAAAAAGCCCAATCTTGAGGGTCACCCCGTAAGAATGAAATAACAATTTTTACTTGTTGAGCAGAGTCTCCAGACGAACAAGGTTTCAGGGACAAAAACAATTTACAATTATTCCTGAAATTCCTAAACTTAAATCGGTCTCCTGAAAACAGTTCAGGAATCGGAATCTTGGGTTCAGACCTAGGATTTCTGGTAACATAATCTTGTATACCCTGCACACGAGCGGCAAGCTGGTCCACACTTGTAATCAAGGTCTGGACATTCATGTCTGCAGCAAGCTTAAGCCACTCTGAGGTAAAGGGGAAAAGGAAAAAAAAAAAAAAAAAAAAAAAAATGAGAGAGGGAAAAAAAAAAACCTCAAAATTTTCTTTCTTATAATCCCACTTCTGCAATGCATTAAACATTTAATACTGGCCTGGCATACTGTTATGACCCCAGTGGACAGGGTCTCAGAGGAACGTGTAAGTCTGCGAGATTCAAAAATCCAGCTCATAGGGCTGTGGTAACTGGGTTGACCAAATAGCTACTCCTAACGCCAACACTAGAAGTAGCCGGGGATCATGCCTACGGTGATCGCTAGATGACTCGCGCCAGCCGGAGAATCTAACTACCCCTAGGAGAAGAAAACAAAGACCTCTCTTGCCTCCAGAGAAAGGGACCCCAAAGCAAGATACAAGCCCCCCACAAATAATAACGGTGAGGTAAGAGGAAATGACTAACACAGAAATGAACCAGGTTAAGCAAAGAGAGGCCAGCTTACTAATAGCAGAATATAGCAAGATAACTTATCTGGTCAACAAAAACCCTATAAAAATCCACGCTGGAGATTCAAGAACCCCCGAACCGTCTAACGGTCCGGGGGGAGAACACCAGACCCCTAGAGCTTCCAGCAAAGGTCAGGATACAGATTGGAACAAGCTGGACAAAAATACCAAACAAAACAAAAGCAAAAAGCAAGGAAGCAGACTTAGCTTGAAATACAGGAGCCCGGATCATAGGACAAGAGCACAACAGATTAGCTCTGATTTCAACGATGCCAGGCATTGAACTGAAGGTCCAGGGAGCTTATATAGCAACGCCCCTGAACTAACGGCCCAGATGAGGATATAGGAAAAGACAGAAGCTCCAGAGTCAAATCACTAATGACCACTAGAGGGAGCAAAAAGCAAAATCACAACAGGCATTCACTCCTCCCACCCAGGGCCCGCAGCATTGCTCCACTTAGGCCACCGCCGGATTCCTGAGGAAGGGATCATGCCTCCTGTGACCACGCTCCACTGCCACCGTCCCCAGGTAAGATACCTTAAATTCAAACAATAAGATGGACCCCATCTCATAAAAAAATCTTTTTTTCCTATTTTCCTCCCAAAATTTTGGGGAGAATTTTATGGTGCGGTGTGTCTTGTAGTCCAAAAAGTACAGTAATTTGTTTGGAGACTTGAACCTGTGATCATCCAATCACTTTTACTATATGCTGTGTAAGATTGCTCTTACTGAGTGTATTGGGGGACACTCGCTTTGGACGGGATTCTAGCACACGGGCACGGTTTTTTTAAACAAAGCAGTCCATATGGTTTATTAAGCCTCATAAATCATATCATGAGCAGTCCATTTACACACTGAACCAGGACATCACATCAAGTTTCAGATCCTTAGTCTGTGGCAACTAAACAAGCTGGTCCTCCCTTGACCAGTTGCCGTGGGTTACCACACAGTTCATATCACAAGTACCAACAGTCTGAGGAGGTACCTTACGGGAGCTCCTGCTCCACCTGCTGACTCCTTGTCAGTCCACTGGGAAAGCTGCCCACGGGGATCACCAACTTGCCTGGGCGGCATACTTTAGTCAGTCCAGACCCACCGGAGGATGGTAGCTTCCCCAAGTTTCACTGTGCGCTGCTCAGGGATCCGGTCCTACTCCCATGACCTCCCACGCTGCTAAGGGATCCGGTCCTACTCCCAGGACCTCCCAACTCCAGCATGTGCTTTCAGGATGCCTCCTCCCAGGTCTTCCAACACAGGAACATACACAGGGACATGTGACCCACACCCTGGTCACATTATGTACCTTGTAACCACACCCCATAGGTGAGGTATATCACATGGGCTGATCACGTGATCATGACATCACTGCAGGTCCTCATACTCCTGCAGGGAAAAAGGTACAGTGAGTGCCCTCACCCAGTGGTGAGGTATGTGGGTAGCCAGACCCTCCCATCTCTCATAGCTACCCGCAACCCGGACCCAGGTGCACTAAATTACATCTTCAGTGCTTACGTGCTCTAATGACAAGATACTCCGGGTTGCATCGCAGGGAGCATCCATCCCTGTGACACATACCTCCCATTAACCACAATGCTGGACACTGTCTCACTACCACATCCATGCATACCCATGGCCTCAATATGCCTCCGTGCGTATACTGGAGAGACCATGCAGCGCCCCCTACCTGTTACAGGGGTCACTGCATCACAGCTGCAATACTAGAATTTTGCAATATATTGTAAAAAACACTGTCCCTTATGAACGCCAGCTAAATGCTGGTTTCCATAGGGACACCATCATTACTTTAACTGGTTCTCACTGTCATGGCAACCCATCAGCGCCCTGCAATCACTTTGCGGGAGGCCCTATGGGTGCATGTATCAATTTGCTCCCTGGTCTGCATGCTTTAACCCCTTAAGCCCGTATGACGTACTATACCGTCGAGGTGGGGTGGGCCTTAATTCCCGGTGACGGGATAGTACGTCATACGCGATCGGCCGCGCTCACGGGCGGAGCGCGGCCGATCGCGGCCGGGTGTCGGCTGCATATCGCAGCTGACATCCGGCACTATGTGCCAGGAGCGGTCACCCACCGCCCCCGGCACATTAACCCCCGGCACACCGCGATCAAACATGATCGCGGTGTACCGGCGGTACAGGGAAGCATCGCGCAGGGAGGGGGCTCCCTGCGTGCTTCCCTGAGACGATCGGTACAAGGTGATGTACTCACCTCGTACCGAACGTCTTCTCCCTGCAGGCCCCGGATCCAAAATGGCCGAGGGGCTGTATCCGGGTCCTGCAGGGAGCACTTCCGGGTCGGAGCAGGCTGCAGATGAAAGCTGCAGCCTGCTCCGATGAAAGTATGATCGCCGATCTGATAGAGTGCTGTGCACACTATCAGATCTGCGATCTATGATGTCCCCCCCTGGGACAAAGTAAAAAAGTAAAAAAAAAAATTTCCACATGTGTAAAAAAAAAAAAAAAAAATTCCTAAATAAATAATAATAAAAAAATATATATTATTCCCATAAATACATTTCTTTATCTAAAAAAAACAAACAAAAACAATAAAAGTACACATATTTAGTATCGCCGCGTCCGTAACGACCCAACCTATAAAACTGGCCCACTAGTTAACCCCTTCAGTAAACACCGTAAGAAAAAAAAAAAAAAAACTAGGCAAAAAACAACGCTTTATTACCATACCGCCGAACAAAAAGTGGAATAACACGCGATCAAAAAGACAGATATAAATAACCATGTTACCGCTGAAAACGTCATCTTGTCCCGCAAAAAACAAGCCGCCATACAGCATCATCAGCAAAAAAATAAAAAAGTTATAGTCCTCAGAATAAAGCGATGCCAAAATAATTATTTTTTCTATAAAATAGTTTTTATCGTATAAAAGCGTCAAAACATAAAAAAATGATATAAATGAGGTATCGCTGTAATCGTACTGACCCGAAGAATAAAACTGCTTTATCAATTTTACCAAGCAGAACGGTATAAACGCCTCTCCCAAAAGAAATTCATGAATAGCTGGTTTTTGGTTATTCTGCCTCACAAAAATCGGAATAAAAAGTGATAAAAAATGGCCACGTGTCCGAAAATGTTACCAATAAAAATGTCAACTCGTCCCGCAAAAAACAAGACCTCACATGACTCTGTGGACCAAAATATGGAAAAATTATAGGTCTCAAAATGTGGAGACGCAAAAACTTTTTTGCAATAAAAAGCGTCTTTTAGTCTGGTTTCACACTTGCGTTTTTATCTGCATGCGTTTTTAAAAAAAACCGCATGTGTGAAAAAATGCATGTAAACGCGGTAAAACGCATGCGTTTTTATAGAAAAACACAAGAAAACAAGAAAAAAACAAAAAACCCTAACCCTACCCCTAACCCTACCCCTAACCTGAAATACGTGGCACTGAAATACGTGGCACTGAAATATACGTTTATATACGTATATACGTATATAAGTGCCACGATATTTCAGTGGCCACGTATATAAGTGCCACGTATTTAAGTGCCACGTATTTCAGTGCCACGTATTTCAGTGCCATGTATTTCAGTGCCACGTATTTCAGTGCCACGTATTTCAGTGCCACGTATTTTTCAGTGCCTGAAATACGTGGCACTGAAATACGTGGCACTGAAATATCGTGGCACTGAAATATCGTGGCACTGAAATATCGTGGCACTGAAATATCGTGGCACTGAAGTATTTACGTGCCACGTATTTTTCAGTGCCTGAAATACGTGGCACTGAAATACGTGGCACTGAAATACGTGGCACTGAAATATCGTGGCACTGAAATACGTGGCACTTAAATATGTGGCACTTAAATACGTGGCTCTTAAATACGTGGCACTTATATACGTGGCACTTATATACGTGGCACTTATGACTGTCAGAAAATGTTCAGTAAACGGTTAGGGGTGAGGTTAGGGG
Organism: Ranitomeya variabilis; assembly: GCF_051348905.1. NCBI lineage: Eukaryota > Metazoa > Chordata > Amphibia > Anura > Dendrobatidae > Ranitomeya > Ranitomeya variabilis. Next base: position 468,380,858 of record NC_135237.1, on the reverse strand, counting down.
TAGGGTTTCAGGTAGAATTGGGGAGTTTCCACTGTTTAGGCACATCAGGGGCTCTCCAAACGCGACATGGCGTCCAATCTCAATTCCAGCCAATTCTGCGTTGAAAAAGTAAAACAGTGCTCCTTCCCTTCCGAGCTCTCCCGTGCGTCCAAAAAGGGGTTTACCCCAACATATGGGGTATCAGCGTACTAGGGACAAATTGAACAACAACTTCTGGGGTCCAAGTTCTCTTGTTATCCTTGGGAAAATAAATATTTGGGGGGCTAAAAATCATTTTTGTGGGAAAAAAAATATGTTTTATTTTCACGGCTCTGCGTTGTAAACTGTAGTGAAACACTTGGGGGTTCAAAGTTCTCACAACACATCTAGATAAGTTCCTTGGGAGGTCTAGTTTCCAATATGGGGTCACTTGTGGGGGGTTTGTACTATTTGGGTACATCAGGGGCTCTGCAAATGCAACGTGACGCCTGCAGACCAATCCATTTAAGTCTGCATTCCAAATGGCGCTCCTTCCCTTCCGAGCTCTGTCATGCGCCCAAACAGTGGTTCCCCCCCACATAGGGGGTATCAGCGTACTCAGGACAAATTGGACAACAACTTTTAGGGTCCAATTTATCCTGATACCCTTGTGAAAATACAAAACTGGGGGCTAAAAAATCATTTTTGTGAAAAAAAAAATAATTTTTATTTTCACGGCTCTGCGTTTTAAACTGTAGTGAAACACTTGGGGGTTCAAAGTTCTCACAACACATCTAGATAAGTTCCTTGGGGGGTCTAGTTTCCAATATGGGGTCACTTGTGGGGGGTTTGTACTGTTTGGGTACATCAGGGGCTCTGCAAATGCAACGTGACGCCTGCAGACCAATCCATTTAAGTCTGCATTCCAAATGGCGCTCCTTCCCTTCCGAGCTCTGTCATGCGCCCAAACAGTGGTCCCCCCCCACAAATGGGGTATCAGCGTACTCCAGACAAATTGGACAACAACTTTTGGGGTCCAATTTATCCTGATACCCTTGTGAAAATACAAAACTGGGGGCTAAAAAATCATTTTTGTGAAAAAAAAAAATAATTTTTATTTTCACGGCTCTGCGTTATAAACTGTAGTGAAACACTTGGGGGTTTAAAGCTCTCAAAACACATCTAGATAAGTTCCTTAGGGGGTCTACTTTCCAAAATGGTGTCACTTGTGGGGGGGTTTAATGTTTAGGCACATCAGGGGCTCTCCAAACGCAACATGGCATCCCATCTTAATTCCAGTCAATTTTGCATTGAAAAGTAAAATAGCGCTTCTTCCCTTCTGAGCTCTGCTATGCGCCCAAACAATGGTTTACACCCACATATGGGGTATCGTCGTACTCAGGACAAATTGCACAACAACTTTTGTGGTCTAATTTCTTCTCTTACCCTTGGGGAAATAAAAAAATGGGGGTGAAAAGATCATTTTTGTGAAAAAATATGATTTTTTATTTTTACGGCTCTGCATTATAAACTTCTGTGAAGCACTTGTTGGGTCAAAGTGCTCAACACACATCTAGATAAGTTCCTTAAGGGGTCTACTTTCCAAAATGGTGTCACTCGTGGGGGGTTTCAATGTTTAGGCACATTAGGGGCTCTCCAAACGCAACATGGCGTCCCATCTCAATTCCAGTCAATTTTGCATTGAAAAGTCAAATGGCGCTCCTTCCCTTCTGAGCTCTGCCCTGCGCCCAAACAATGGTTTACACCCACATATGGGGTATCAGTGTACTCAGGACAAATTGCACAACAATTTTTGGGGTCCAATTTCTTCTCTTACCCTTGGGAAAATAAAAAATTGGGGGTGAAAAGATCATTTTTGTGAAAAAATATGATTTTTTATTTTTACGGCTCTGCATTATAAACTTCTGTAAAGCACTTGTTGGGTCAAAGTGCTCACCACACATCTAGATAAGTTCCTTAGGGGGTCTACTTTCCAAAATGGTGTCACTTGTTAGGGGTTTCAATGTTTAGGCACATCAGGGGCTCTCCAAATGCAACATGGCGTCCCATCTCAATTCCAGTCAATTTTGCATTGAAAAGTCAAATGGCGCTCCTTTGCTTCCAAACTCTGCCATGCGCCCAAACTGTGGTTTACCCCCACATATGGGGTATCAGCGTACTCAGGACAAATTGTACAACAACTTTTGGGGTCTATTTTCTCCTGTTACCCTTGGTAAAATAAAACAAATTGGAGCTGAAATAAATTTTGTGTGAAAAAAAGTTAAATGTTCATTTTTATTTAAACATTCCAAAAATTCCTGTGAAACACCTGAAGGGTTAATAAACTTCTTGAAAGTGGTTTTGAGTACCTTGAGGGGTGCAGTTTTTAGAATGGTGTCACACTTGGGTATTTTCTATCACATAGACCCGTCAAAATGACTTCAAATGAGATGTGGTCCCTAAAAAAAAATGGTGTTGTAAAAATGAGAAATTGCTGGTCAAATTTTAACCCTTATAACTCCGTCACAAAAAAAAATTTTGGTTCCAAAATTGTGCTGATGGAAAGTAGACATGTGGGAAATGTTATTTATTAAGTATTTTGTGTGACATATGTCTGTGATTTAAGGGCATAAAAATTCAAAGTTGGAAAATTGCGAAATTTTCAAAATTTTCGCCAAATATTCATTTTTTTCACAAATAAACGCAAGTTATATCGAAGAAATTTTACCACTAACATGAAGTACAATATGTCACGAGAAAACAGTGTCAGAATCGCCAAGATCCGTTGAAGCGTTCCAGAGTTATAACCTCATAAAGGGACAGTGGTCAGAATTGTAAAAATTGGCCTGGTCATTAACGTGCAAACCACCCTCGGGGCTTAAGGGGTTAAATGGTGCTGTCAGAGATGGAAAGCAGCGGTTAAGCAATTAACAGCAATGGGCCTAGTGTGTCTCCACCCCCTGCTAACGTTATCAGATTCTGCCTGTGTAACACAATCAATAACTGCTGGCAATGATGCAAGGTCAGATTCGGAGTTTGAATTCAAAGTCAAGACACAACACTGGGCATACCAGAGCGCCCAATGTCAGGAAGGGTTTTAATTAAGTAATTTGCAATTTGTCTATTTATCATATTAAATGAAATCAAATTGTCTTAAAGTACAGTAACTATTTAATTCTTACAATTTCTGTTGAAATGAAGAGATGAAGAGGTTAAGATCCATCATCTATAATGGTTCATCATGGGTATGGATACACTGTTTCCATGCAATGACCCCACCAGAAGAGGGAGCAAGAAGACTGGCAGGGGCCCCACACAATGATTTAGCCATGGACATGGACATGCGGAGCCAGAGCAGAGAATTGCTGCTAAGGAAAAGTCTGTTCAGTTTTGATGGTAACATAGATGAAGTATGGTCGTACATAAGTCATACATAAAATTGTAACTCCAAGAGAGAAAAGTCATAGAATAATTAAATCACAGGATGGATAGACATGGTAATTATATGCAAATGATAAAAAATGGAAACAACAATTTCAAAACATCTCAATTTATTCAGTATCTAGTATGAGCGCCATGTTGGGAAATACAAGCACTTGCACACTCTGGCTGCTATTAATGAGGCTAGTAATGGTTGTCTGGGGGATGCCCTACCGCACTGAAGGCAATTAGTCATGCAAATCAGCAATTGCTGACCAATGACGTCCCAGATGTGCTCAATAGGAGACAAATCTGGGGATGCTGCAGGTTACAGTAGCATGTTTTGCCATGCAGATTTGTCTCCCATTAAGCACATTTGGGAGGTCGTTGGTCTGCAATTGCAAGGGAACCTGCCAGCATTGGATCTTGATGATTTGCCCAAGTGCATTCAGTGAGGTAGAGCATTCCTCAGACAACATTAATAATCTCATTGGGAGAATAAATAATATGTCTATCGATCCTGTGTTGCAATTTCAGTGTTGAGGACTTGTATATCAGCACAAATAAACCCTATACATAAGTATATAGTAGCATTCAGTAATGAATAAACAGTACACATAAATATATATCAGAAGTTAAAATACCATATGAATTAGTTAAATACCTGAATCCAGCAATTAAAACACCATACACATATACAGTAGCATGTAAACGTTTGGGCACCCATGGTCAAAATTACTGTTATTGTAAATAGTTAAGCAAGTTGAAGATGAAATGATCTCTAAATGAGCTAACATTAAAGATGACACATTTAATTTGTATTTTAGGCAAATAAAAAAATATTTTCATATTTTCTATTTTAAAAATAACAAAAAGGAAAATGGGCCGATACAAAACTTTGGGCACCCTTGGAGATTTGTGTGCTCAGATAACTTTGACCAAGGATTCATACCTTAATTAGCCTGTTAGCGTTATGACTTGTTCACTATCATTGTTAAGAAAGGCCAGGTGATGCAAATTTACTGGCCTTATAAAACCCAGCTTTAGCTCCAACCCTAACCTTAACTTTAGCCCCAACCCTAACTTTAGCCCCAACCCTATCCCTAACCCTAATGGGAAAATGGAAATAAATAATTTTTTTTATTTTATTATTTTCCCTAACTAAGGCGGTGATATAGGGGGATTGATTTACTATTTATAGCGGGTTTTTATGATTGGCAGCTGTCACACACTAAAAGACGCTTTTTATTGCAAAAAATAGCTTTTTCTTCACCACATTTTAAGAACTATAATTTTTCCATATTTTGGTCCCCAGAGTCATGTGAGGTCTTGTTTTTTGCGGGATGAGTTGACGTTTTTATTGGTACCATTTTTGGGCACATAATAATTTTTGATCGCCTTTAATTCTGATTTTTGTTAGGCTTTTATACCGTTCCGTGTTTGGTAATATTGGTAAAGCAGTTTTTTTCTTTGGGCTAGTACAATTACAGTGATACCTCATTTATATCATTTTTTTACTGTATGTTTTGGCGCTTTTGTACAATAAAAACTATTTTATAGAAAAAATAATTATTTTGCATCACTTTTTTATTTTTTGCTGATGACGCTGTGTGGCTGCTTGTTTTTTGCAGGACAAGATGACGTTTTCATTGGTACCATGTTTATTTATACCCGTCTTTTTGATTGCGTGTTATTCCACTTTTTGTTCAGTGGTATGATGATAAAGCGTTGTTTTTTGCCTCTTCTTTTTTTATGGTGTTCACTGAAGGGGTTTAGTGGGACAGTTTTATAGGTTGGGTCGTTACAGATGTGTCGATACTAAATATTTGTACTTTTATTGTTTTTTTTTTTATTTATATAAAATGTATTTATTGGAACAATATTTTTTTTCTTTATTTAGGATTTAAATAAATATATATTTTTACACAGTGTAATATTTTTTTTTCATTTTTTACATTGTCCCAGGACATCACTATATAGTGTCAGATCGCTGATCTGACACTTTGCAGAGAAATGTGTCAGATCAGCGATCTGACAGGCAATGCAGGAGGCTTGCCGGCACCTGCTCTCAGCAGTCACTGACAAGCCACCTCCCTGCAGGACTTTGAAGGACCCCGCGGCCATCTTTGATCCGGGGGCCTGCAGGGAGGAGACAGGAGGAGACCCTCGGAACAATGCGATCACATCTCATTGTTCTGAGGGTCTCAGGGAAGCACGCAGGGAGCCCCATCCCTGCTCGATGCTTCCCTATGCCACCGGAACACTGAAATCTTGTTGGATCGCAGTGTTCCAGGGGTTAAAGTGCCGGAGCGGTCCGTGACCGCTCCTGGCACATAGTGCTGGATGTCAGCTGTGATAATCAGCTGACACCCGGCCGCGATTGGTGGCGCTCCCCCTGTGAGCGTGGCTGATCGCATATAATGTACTATCCCCTCGATGGTCATACGGGCCCAGGTCACCTCGACGGGATAGTATGTCTGATGTCAGAAAGGGGTTAAGCATGGAGGTGGATCAATCGTGCTTTGAAATTGTGTTGCAGCCAATGGCACGGGGAATATTTCATGAGTAAAGAGAAGGATGGATTCAATGAAATTTCAACAAATTCTTGATGCAAACATAACACGATATGTAAAAAAAAAGCTGAAGCTGAAAAGAGGATGGCTTCTATAAATGGATAATGATACTAATCACACATCAAAATCCACAATAAACTACTTCAAAAGGTGAAGTTGAAGGTTTTACAATGGTCTTCACAGTCCCCTGATCTGAACATCATTGAAAATCTGTGGCTAGACCTCAAAATAGCAGTGTATGCAAGATGACCCCAGAATCTCACAGAACTGGAAGAATTTTGGAAAAATGGATGAAAATCCCTCAAGCAAGAATTTTAACCCCTTCATGACCCCAGCTTTTTTAGTTTTTGCGTTTTCTTTTTTCGCTCACCTCCTTCCCAGAGCCATAACTTTTTTATTTTTCCATGAATATGGCCATGTGAGGGCTTATTTTTTGCAGGACAAGTTGTACTTTTGATTGACATCATTGGTTTTAGCATGTCGTGTACTAAAAAACGGGAAAAAAATTCCAAGTGCGGTGAAATTGCAAAAAAGTGCAATCCCACACTTGTTTTTTGTTTGGCTTTTTTGCTAGGTTCGCTAAATGCTAAAACCTTTGATTCTCCAGGTCATTGGAGTCCATAGACACCAAACATGTCTAGCTTATTTTTTATCTAATTGGTAAAAAAAAAAATTGAGCGATTTTCCGATACCCGTAGCGTCTCCATTTTTCGCGATCTGGCTGATTTTTTTAATGATACCATTTTTGTGCAAATACATTCTTTTGATTTGCCGTTATTGCATTTTGAAAAAGAGCAATTCTGGCATTTTGAAATTTTTTCTCGCTGCGCCATTTAGTGATCAGGTTAATCCTTTTTATACTGATAGATCGGGCTGTTCTGAATGCAGCAATACCAAATATGTGTAGGTTTGATTTTTTTTAATTGTTTTATTTTGAATGGGGCGAAAGGGGTGTGATTTAAACTTTTATATTTTTTTTAATTTTATTCATATTTTTTAAAACTTTTTTTTACTTTTGCCATGCTTCGAAAGCCTCCATGGGAGGCTAGAAGCTGGCACAGCTCAATCGGCTCTGCTACATAGGAACGATGCATAGATCGCTCCTATGTAGTAGATTTACTGCATTGCTATGAGCGCCGACCATAGGGTGACGCTCATAGCAATCCGGCATCAACAACCATAGAGGTCTTCAATAGACCTCTGGTTGTCATGCCGAGGCATCGCTGACCCCTGATGACGTGACGGGGGTCAGCCTTGTGCTCATTTCCGGCCCGATAGTCGGAAGTGCTAGTTAAATGCCGCTGTCAGCATTTGACAGCAGCATTTAACTAGTTATTAGCGGCAGGTGGATTGCGATTCCACCCGCTGCTATTGCGGGCACATGTCAGCTGACATGTCCCAGCTTTGATGTGGGCTCCCCGCCGGAGCCCGCATCAAAGCAGGGGATCTGACCTCGGACGTACTATCCCGTCCGAGGTCAGAAAGGGGTTAAAGACTCTTGGATGGCCACAAAAAGTGTTTATAAGCTGTTATGCTAGCAAAAGGGGGTGCTACTTGGTACTAGCCTTGCAGGGTGCTGTCACAGTCTTCGGTAAGGGAGATTATCCTCAAAACTGTGCCTGGAGCTGGGACCCTAACTATCCCTGTCCCAGGTGTACTCTTGAAGGTAGAGAGGCCCAGGACTCTGACATTGCTATGCTCCTGTTAAACCCTAGTCTGTCCCCTCCCCCACCCCATTACATGTATATTAGCCCCCCAAAAAAACATTTATACCTCCCCTTTAGCATATGTTCACATGGAGTGTTTTGGATTTAGGCTCTCACTCCTACATTATGGAGGTCCCTCCCTCATTCCAAATAGTTAGCAAGATAGTGGAATACATATCCCCCTTCCTTTACAATGCTATTTCAGACATGCCCATTTGAATTTTGGGCTTTGCCTGCCACCACCACCATTTCCACTACCATGTCATAATGCGGCTCTCGCTTTTAATTTTCAGAGGGCCACAAGGTGCTGTGAAACCTGCGTTTTGTAAGGCCCACAGTTTATTTTTGCCACTGGAACCCAATGGAACCACTGTCATAGCGGGTGAAGCCCCTGTTAGGTGAATATACTTGGCTGAGCTGTATGATCAATGTCGGTAAATTGGATTCTACCAGACACCAAAAGCATTAGAATTAAATTCTGAATACAGTGCATTCATGCAAGGGCCTGTATTGTGGTCAGTCTGTCAGGCCTGAAACCCATGTCAGGAACATGTACAAGCCTCATTTTACTTGGAAGCAGCCTCCTCAAGGGAAAGAGTCAGGAGTGCCATTGACTAATCAGCAAAAGCTTGCACATTTCTTCTTGAAACTACCCAACCAGACAGTATCTTTTGCATGGTTTTGAGCAAAAATGGAGGATATGTCCCAGAGGGTGTCAAAGTGTGTGGAGTGTATTACTCAGGTGACAAGCAGTGCTAGAGAGCTCAGGTAGAAGCCTTAGCATGACAATGACCATGCTCCAATATATGTAAGGCTGCGGCCTGAAAAGGTCTGTGGAGCGTATTAACCCAGTCTCTTAGATGTGCTTAAAATATACAGAAACTGGCCAATACCCCACCACCATTTTTTTGTAAGGACACAAATTTAGAAAATACAAAGGGAAGCAACAGTTTAATAAAGAGACAAAAGTCTCGTTTAGGAGCCTGGAAAAGTCAGCAATGGTCTTTGTTCAGCAATGATCAATGTAAATTGCTAACGAATATGTATGCCCTATCTAACTAACAATTTGTTAACAGACATATATGCTGACAAGGCACAACTGAGCGCTGTGCTGGGACAATGAACTGGACGTGGCTGCTGACTGTTGTGTCTGTGCAACTGCAGGTTGTGGACAGGAGGCCTCAGCGCTTCCTGCCTGGACAGTAGAGTGGGAATAGCGTAACACAGGGGAAGGGCCAGTGGTTTCACCATCAGACAAATATTTTGTACCTACTGGGGTGCTGCGTATATGAGCAGTATATGGTGTATGCTAACAGAGGTATTATGTCGAATTTACCTTTATAAAGGGACGTGAGGGTAAGATTTTAGAACTAGCAGCCTACATATAGAGCATGTTTCATTACTCATATTATTATTCTATGTAAGGCTGAAACCTCAAGAATTGTGTGGAGCATATTTATATTCCAAAATGTCTAAGTGTAGACCCAAAAAACAATATCAGGCTACCATATACACGCTTAAAGAGACCGTGAGAAGGGCAACACAATAAAAAAAATAATAACACTGGGAAAAACCGTCAAAAGACCTGGGTGTATGGGTGAATGACAAACTCAAATTTAGTGGCCAGTGTCAGGCAGCTGCTACAAAGGCAAATAAAATAATGGGATGCATTAAAAGAGGCATAGATGCTCAGGAGGAGAATATAATTTTACCTCTATACAAGTCACTAGTGCGACCACACTTAGAATACTGTGCACTGTTCTGGTCTCCGATGTATAAGAAAGACATAGCTGAACTAGAGCGGGTGCAGAGAAGAGCGACCAAGGGTATTAGAGGACTGGGGGGTTTGCAATACCAAGATAGGTTATTACACTTGGGGCTATTTAGTTTGGAAAAACAAAGACTAAGGGGTGATCTTATTTTAATGTATAAATATATGAGGGGACAGTACAAAGACCTTTCTGATGATCTTTTTAACCCCTTTACCCCCAAGGGTGGTTTGCACGTTAGTGACCAGGCCAATTTTTACAATTCTGACCACTGTCCCTTTATGAGGTTATAACTCTGGAACACTTCAACGGATCCCAGTGATTTTGACATTGTTTTCTCGTGACATATTGTACTTCATGATAGTGGTAAAATTTCTTTGATATTACCTGCTTTTATTTGTGAAAAAAAAACTGAAATTTGGCAAAAATGTTGAAAATTTCGCAATTTTCCAACTTTGAATTTTTATGCAATTAAATCACAGAGATATGTCACACAAAATACTTAATAAGTACAATTTCCCACATGTCTACTTTACATCAGCACAATTTTGGAACCAAAATATTTTTTTGTTAGGGAGTTATAAGGGTTAAAAGTTGACCAGCAATTTCTCATTTTTACAACACCATTTTTTTTAGGGACCACATCTCATTTGAAGTCATTTTGAGGGGTCTATATGAAGAAAATAACCAAGTGTGACACCATTCTAAAAACTGCACCCCTCAAGGTGCTCAAAACCACAGTCAAGAAGTTTATTAACCCTTCAGGTGTTTCACAGGAATTTTTGGAATGTTTAAATAAAAATGAACATTTAACTTTTTTTCACAAAAAATTTATTTCAGCTCAATTTGTTTTATTTTACCAAGGGTAACAGGAGAAAATGGACCACAAAAGTTGTTGCACAATTTATTCTGAGTACGCCAATACCCCATATGTGGGGGTAAACCACTGTTTGGGTGCATGGCAGAGCTCGGAAGCGAAGGAGCGCCATTTGACTTTTCAATGCAAAATTGACAGGAATTGAGATGGGACACCATGTTGCGTTTGGAGAGCCACTGATGTGCCTAAACATTGAAACCCCCCACAAGTGACACCATTTTGGAAAGTAGACCCCCTAAGGAACTCATCTAGATGTGTTGTGAGAGCTTTGAACACCCAAGTGTTTCACTACAGTTTATAATGCAGAGCCGTGAAAATAAAAATTCTTTTTTTTTTCCACAAAAATTATTTTTTAGCCCCCAGTTTTGTATTTTTACAAGGGTAACAGTTGAAATTGGACCCCAAAAGTTGTTGTCCAATTTGTCCTGAGTACGCTGATGCCCCATATGTGGGGGGAACCACCGTTTGAGCGCATGGCAGAGCTTGGAAGGGAAGGAGTGTCATTTGGAATGCAGACTTAGATGGATTGATCTGCAGGCGTCACATTACGTTTGCAGAGTGCCTAATGTACCTTAACAGTAGAAACCCCCCACAAGTGATCCGATATTGGAAACTAGACCCCCCAAGGAACTTATCTAGGTGTGTTGTGAGAACTTTGAACCCCCAAGTGTTTCACTACAGTTTATAACGCAGAGCCGTGAAAATAAAAAATCCTTTTTTTCCACAAAAATTATTTTTAAGCCCCCAGTTTTGTATTTTCCCAGGGGTAACAGGAGAAATTGGACCCCAAAAGTTGTTGTCCAATTTGTCCTGAGTACGCTGATACCCCATATGTTGGGGTAAACCCCTGTTGTTCTGAAGGGAAGGAGCGCTGTTTTACTTTTTCAATGCAGAATTGGCTGGAATTGAGATCGGATGCCATGTCACGTTTGGAGAGCCCCTGATGTGCCTAAACAGTGGAAACCCCCCAATTATAACTGAAACCCTAATCCAAACACATCCCTAACCCTAATCCCAATGGTAACGTTAACCACACCCCTAACCCGGACACACCCCTAACCCTTATCCCAACCCTATTCCCAACCGTAAATGTAATCCAAACCCTAACCCTAGCTTTAGCCCCAACCCTAACCCTAACTTTAGCCCCAACCCTAACTGTAGCCTTAGCACTAGCCCTAACCCTAACCCTAGCCCTAACCCTAGCCCTAACCTAACCCTAGCCCTAACCCTAACCCTAGCCCTAACCCTAGCCCTAACCCTAGCCCTAACCCTAGCCCTAACCCTAGCCCTAACCCTAAACCTAGCCCTAACCCTAGGCCTAACCCTAACCCTAATGGGAAAATGGAAATAAATACATTTTTTAAATTTTTTAATTTTTCCCTAACTAAGGGGGTGATGAAGGGGGGTTTGATTTACTTTTATAGCTGTTTTTTAGCGGATTTTAATTATTGGCAGCCGTCACACACTAAAAGACGCTTTTTATTGCAAAAAATATTTTTTGCGTGACCACATTTTGAGAGCTATAATTTTTCCATATTTTTGTCCACAGAGTCATGTGGGGTCTTGTTTTTTGCGGGACGAGTTGACGTTTTTATTGGTGACATTTGTGAGGCAGAATGACCAAAAATCAGCTATTCATGAATTTCTTTTGGTGGAGGCGTTTATACCGTTCCGCGTTTGGTAAAATGGATAAAGCAGTTTTATTCTTCGGGTGAGTACGATTACAGCGATACCTCATTTATATCATTTTTTTATGTTTTGGCGCTTTTATACGATAAAAACTATTTTATAGAAAAAATAAATATTTTTGCATCGCTTTATTCTGAGGACTATAACTTTTTTATTTTTTCTTTGATTATGCTGTTTGGCAGCTCGTTTTTTGTGGGACAAGATGAGTTATTCCACTTTTTGTTTGGCGGTATGATAACAAAGCGTTGTTGTTTGCCTCCTTTTTTTTCCCTCCTTGTCATAGTTACACCCACAGATAGCCCTTGCTGATGGGACGGTCTCATGAAAATGGCCCAGTTGGTGAACATCCCCCCTCCCCAAGTTGCATCTGGTGTTTGTGGCCCTCCCTTGTAATCCTTGTGGGGGAAAAGAGTTAATACCTCTGCCACTGGTGTTGTCTGAGGATAATCTTTTGAGCAAGTCTTCCACTATGGCCCTCTGTCATTAATGCACTGAAAATGGCACGTCTGCTTCCAACATTAGAAAAGCAAATTTCTCCTTGTACTGTGGGTCAAGAAAGGTGCACAGCCAGTATTTCATGTTGGACAAAATGTGTTTCATGCTAAGGTCTTGGGAAAGGCATCTGGACATAAACTCTGCCATGTGTTGCAGACTACAAAGAGTCAAACATTTAGTGTCCTCACCAGGAAGAACACTAACCATCCTCTCCTCTTCATGATGCATAGCCTCCTCCTCCTCTTCCGGTCATTCATGCTGGACAGGCATGAAGCTGGGATTGGAAGTCTCCTCTGTAGTGCAGTGCAAAAAATCCTGTTCCTTCACCTCTTCATCTTCTTTCTCCTGTTCCTCGTCATCACCCAATTTGGTCTGAGAATCCTGTGTGAAGCTGGGCTGTGTGGTATCAGCCACTGTACAATCTTGCTCCATAACCACCTACTCGGCATTCAAAGCTTCCTCTTTCAGATTCTGGAAACAGAAACACATGGGTTACTGCGGCTGCATCTGCTGCCGGATTCTGCTGTACTATGGGGGCTGGGGCTGCATCTGCCACTGAATCTGTACCTGAAGTAGACATGTTCCTCCCCCCCTAGTTAACTTAAGCCAGGCCCTGCGTTCCATTACTGGAGTGAGTGGCTGCTCCACCGGCGATCTGGACGATGCTCCTTCTGGTTCTCCAGTATGGGGCCTCCTGCTTTTTCATCTGCGCACAGCAGAGCCCGAAGCCTTCTTCATGCTCTTTTCTTTGCTCCGCCCACGAAGACACACCTCCTTATCTCCTCACACGCTGTGTGGCATGGCAATGTCAGTTTTCAAACAGCTTAATAAAGTTTATAGCACACAGGACCCGGTGGTACCGGGCTGCGATATCCTGTTTGTGATGCCAAAATGGAGCACACGCTAGGGCCGTGGGGTACTCGGGCCGAGTCCGGTGGTACTTAAGGGGAAGGTCACCACAGCGGGGGATAAAGTGCAATGGCAAAGAAAGTCTATGGAGAAATGTTCGTGATGCCACCTGTGGTACTCGGCCAGGGATGGCCGACGCTTATTAAAAGAGACTATTGGGGTGGATGGTGTTGCAGCAGAGTTGGTATAGCTCCCCACAGGTAGAGCTTAGTCTCCCGGGCTACCGATGAAGTTGATAAGGGATAATAGGTGATGGGGTGCAGGACTGAGGGTGCTGGAAATATTTGGAGGACACAGGGATTGCAGTTTTCTTTACCTTTTACTGGTGAAGTGCAGGTGCAGTCCGGGGCACAGGTTACAGGTGTTGATAGGGTCCAGGCAGCCTGGGAGTAACTTGAGATCCACCTAGCCAGGTGGGTTTAGAGGCCTTCCTTTTGTGCTGTATTCTCTGTCCCTTGCCACCTGAAGCTTTACACAAATTCCTCTTAGTGTCTGTTACTCCTAACCTGTATGGTTGACAGCATGAAACTTTCATGGGCTCTGTCTTCTCAATGGCAGTCCCAGGCTCCTGACTTGCTGTGGTGCCTCCAGGTGTAAGATGGGACAGGAGACTTTGAATTCTCCTTCCCTCTGGTTCTAGTTGCTGGGCCTTTTGGTACCCGTGCAATCACAGACTCCAGTGTCCGGTTTCTTTTTCACTTAATGCTGGGAAGAGCTCAATCGCCGCTCCACTCCCAGCCTCTCTCCTCACATGCTTCCACTCCCTTCACTGTCTGACACAGAACTCACTAACCCCACATCCAGACCAGAACTTATAAGGAAGCTACCCTGAAACCGGGTTTAGAGCTCTCCCTTCTGGTCTGGAATTAGGAAGGTGTTGTATGTTTGTGTTAACTGTTAAGTGGATCCCTTCTTACCACCAGGCATGACATCATCCCCTGTGAGGAAGGCAATGCCGTTATGGCAACTGGACTCCTGGGGTGCCACAGTTCCAGAGAAGATTTCTGCTGTTCTCTCCTGGCCACACTGATATTCCACACTTCTTGTCCCTCATGGCACACATTTCAGACTTAACCAAAAAGGGAGCTAATGCCAAGTTCTGGTCTGAGTCAGCTGTGTCAGCCTTCTAACACTTGAAGGCTAGAGCTCCGATCCTAACAAGCAGTTCCTCCTGGAAGTGGATGCCTTCTTTATCGTTCCTAGAGCAGTGCATCTGCAAAAGAATTAATTGGGGAGATCTGTCTCTCTTTTATCTCTAGGCTGTTTTCTTCAGCTAAGCGGAACTATACTATCGGAAATTGTGAACTACTGGCCATTAAGATGGCGCTTGAAAAAGGGGGACACATATTGGAAGGTACCAGCTTTCCAGTGATAATAAACACGGATCCTAAGAATTAAACTTTCTGCAGTCCAACAAATGGTTAAATCCTCACCAACTAGTTGGGATTTCTTCTTCTCTGGTTTCAACTTTGAATTACATTTCTGTCCTGCAGAGAAAAACGTGAAAGTGGCTGCTTTGTCTTGATCCTTTGATGTGGTTGATTTTGTGGATGAACCACATCACGTAATTAACCCGCTAAGATTGTTGCAGCGGCTCCTGATCTTTTAAAAGACATTCCTCTGGCTAAAATCTTTGCCACCACTGCTAGGAGGAGGAGAATTCTGTCCTGGGGACACAAATCCAAGCTGGCTGGCCATATAGACTTTCAATATATCAATCATGTAAGGGATAACACTCCATGAAATTGAATTGATTATACCACTGAAGTTCTAGCACAGTTACTGCTGATAACTGTACAGCACTTGCCACACAATAATAAGGTAGCTCAGCCAACTGTATACTTATAATATATTGGCTTACTTAGGAATATATAGAGGAAAAATTAATCACAGTGTTACCACAGCAGGCAGAGATGGTACTGGCTCTAGCTGTCTATGATTTATCATGGAATTTATAGTAGAACAAATAGGAATAAAATGCAGGGTAGCCTGGGAATGAAGATGGAGGTTGAATAGAACTAGAAAGGAGGCTATAACTGCATCATTGTAAGTACTGTATATCATATGTAAAAGAACTGCATAGTGTGATAGCCAATCAAAGTGAAGTTACATGGATGAAATGAATGCTGGTCATTTATTTAAGGCTGTCCATACTCAGTGGTTGTATAATTCACAACACTTGAGCATAACTGGTCACGAACCCCTGACCGCTTTCACCAATTTGTCAGGGATCCACACCGTGACCGTCACCCCTCCGTCACGGATCGGGGTGACTTTAGGCCAACAGACGGCTATCACATGTGCAGGGGGGCTTATCCTAGTTATCCCTCCACTCCACAATGTGATAAAAAGACACACACCAGGCTATTGACCTCTCAGTTTACAGCAGGGGCTTATTCTAGGTATCCCACTGCTCTTCAATATACCACGAACTGCAGGGACTTATGTATCCCGCTTACAGTTCCACTTAACTCTTGCAGCTCTCTGGCGCCCCCTTACTCTCAGGTCAGATTAGGTACTGCACCTAGGGTAATTAGTCGCCAGAAAGGCTGCCTGCTATGTACTGGCTATGGGGCATGCTGCAGCGACGCGATAAACTACTCCCACTCAGGCAGGAACAATAATTATCAACGCCGCAGTCGCTGGAACAACACCCAACGGCCTGCACGGTAAGCTGCCACCAGCTTCGATTAAACGGGTCCGAAGCTAACCCAACACAGTAGCGTAATTCCCTTTAAGAGACAGGGTACGTTTTAGAACAGGGAGAACGAATCTAGTATATTAAATATTATATTCCATAAATGATTTTTAGGCAGTGTTTATAAAAAGTTATTTTACAAGGATGTTACAAAAGAGACAATTGCAAATATGTACAGGGTAATTATATAAAAGAAAACAAGGATTACATGAGAATAACACTTACATGTGTTCAAAGCATTGCAGGCAACCAGGCTAGTGGAGTTTCCATCTGTCCCAATGCATGGGTAGGAACAGCTCTTCACGTCAGGCTCACATAGGCTCCAGCAGATATGCTCAAGTGTTGAGTCTATACATCTGTGACCTCGTCTCCCGGTACTTACCTACACGCAACCTCCAATCCTCACAAGATCTCCTTCTCTACTCCCCTCTTATCTCCTCTTCCCACAATCGCATACAAGATTTCTCTCGCATATCACCCCTACTCTGGAACCCTCTACCACAACACATCAGACTCTCGCCTACCATCGAAACCTTTAAAAAGAACCTGAAGACCCACCTCTTCCGTCAAGCCTACAACCTGCAGTAACCACCGATCAACCAAACCGCTGCATGACCAGCTCTATCCTCACCTACTGTATTCTCACCCATCCCTTGTAGATTGTGAGCCTTCGCGGGCAGGGTCCTCACTCCTCCTGTACCAGTTATGACTTGTATTGTTTAAGATTATTGTACTTGTTTTTATTATGTATATGCAGCGCCCCAGAGTCCTGGTCGTTGCAGTACTGTGGCTCCGCCACTATGGGGAGCTATGGTACGTCTGATTGCACTAAAGGAGTTTCTCTGATCAGGTAACACCTCACTACACTTCACACTCCGGCCACCAGGGGGGGTGGTCCTATCTAGTAGGCCACTCCTCACACTCTGGTAAAACTGGGGGTTGGACAGGAAGACAGGGAGAAGTAGCTGGGAAGAGCTAGTGAGAGGACCTGTCAGGGATGGGATCCTGACAGACTCCTCAGAGCAGAACTAACCAGTGCACAACGGGAATACAGTGAGGAGGAATTGGGACCAGAAGGAGTCGTGCTGTTAGACCGAGGCAACATCCTTCTGAGGCGCAAACAGTCGGTGGCCGGAACGCCGAGCAAGTAAGAGACTTTAAGTACTACTGCAAACCACGGCAGGACAGCCAATTACAGGTTGGCTGTCTCACTAAACACCTAAGCAGACAACGGAGGCAGCTGTGGGAGAGGGGCGACTCTAGGGTCCCGGAAGAACTCCAGGCCTACCCCGTCATATGGTTGCGTCCTACCATATCATCTGGGGGACGGAGAGAATGAACATCAGAGATAGACAGAACCAGTTGTGAGGACTATCCCGGGAGCTCAGCAGGGAAGAACTACAACACCCAGCGCTAGAAGGTAGACACTGATTCCCACCTGTAAAGAGAACTCCTGATGTGTCTTTAGACCGGCCGGTCTCCGACAGCCCTGGTAACAGCGCTCTGGACTGAGGACTTTAAAACCTTCAGTAAAGAGGTAAAGAGACTGCAACTTGGTGTCCTCGTTATTTACTGCACCATCTACATCAGTCACATCGTTCACTGTGCGCCCCTCGGCAGGGTCACGGATCGGGCCTAGCCACCGTGACAACCCCAGAGCAGAGACTCAGAGGCCCGGTACCGGGTACCCCTCGGCCCTGCGGCAGTGGGGGCGCTCCAACTTGGCGTCACGAACAGGATCTACTTAAGCCTGAAGAATCAGGTCATGTGTGCCTTGGAACTGTGATTTATTGTGCTTGGACTGTGTATTGCCATTTACCGCCAAAAATTCGCCATTGCCGCGCACGGGAGGAGGAGCCTTAGCTTCGTGGGCGGAACCAGCCAAAAGAAGCGCGGAACGGAAAGCGCGGTAAGGCGCCAATCCCGGAAGAGGAACCCCGACCCCCAGCAGGTTAGTGGGAGGAAGGGACAGCCATGTCCGAATCGGGAGGAGAGGAGGTGGCGGCCGCAGCCGCGGACGCAGGGGCAGCTCCGGTCCCCGCAGCGAGTGAAGCCGCGGCCCTAATACCACCACCGGTTGCCGCAGAACCCGCTGCCCCCAGCAGTCAGTCGGACACTGCCGCTAACACAAAAGCCATAATGCCCTTCTCCATGCCGTACCTGCCCGGAGCGGCCTGGCTCCCACGATACTCTGGGGAGTCGCATACATTCACTGACTTTAAAGAAGGGCTCTGCAGCCTGCTTGAGTTCTATCCCCTGACAGAGCCTCAGAAGGTTCATATGATAACCGGCCAACTCTTTGGGGCGGCTCTGAGAGAATTGAAGTCTTGGCCCGCCGAGGATAAAGGAACTGCACAGCAGGTTTTTGCAAAGCTTAAAGCCACCTTCGATACTCGCACTGCTACAGAAATTAAACTGACTTTCTATGGATGCAAACAAAGGCCGCAGGACAGCTTACGGGACTATGCCCTTAATCTCCAGGAGGCGATGCGGGCCATTAAGCAGAGTGACCCCGGCAGCGTGCAGGATGAGGATAAACTCCTGAAGGAGCGGTTCATTGAGGGGCTCCTGTGCAGTCACCAGCGGGGCCAATTGCACTTCCTGGCCATGCAAAATCCAGACTTGACTTTTGCGCAATTCAAGGATAAAGCTATCCAGGCATTGCAGGAGCGACAGCCCAACCGCGCAATACCACCCAGGCGCCCCGCTCTCACATACCACCAGGAGGTGGCATCGGATACCCCAGTTGCCGCGGAGGCCGACGCCCAGAGCTTCGAGGACGACTCCCCTGCAGGACTTCGCCTCCAGATGCAAGAGCTAACCAAGAGCGTTGCTGCCCTAGCCCGGACGGTGCAGGCCCTACAGGAGGCTCCCAAAGAAAAGATCCAGCTAGCCTCCAGACCAGAAGATGTCCCCTGGATGCGACAGAAGAGGACCCCACCAACCAGAGGCTGGGACAGCGATCGCTTCCATCAGGACGGACGACCCATCTGCCGCCGATGTCACCAGGTGGGCCACCTTGCAAGGTACTGTCCTTTAAACGAGCAACCCCTGGGGCAAAGGGCCAACCCCCAGGAGTAGGACGATCGGGCCCGCAGCATTGGAGAACCAAGTATATTGGAGGACGACCAGTTCTCCCTGTAGTGATTGATGGAATCCCCTTGAACGCTTTGCTGGACACCGGTTCTCAGGTGACGACTATACCTTACGTGCTTTATAAACGGTATTGGGAGGACGCTGATATTACTCGTGGCCCTGACGATGATTTCACCATAATAGCCAGTAATGGTCAGCCGTTGCCACAAGTGGGGTATAAGGAGGTCACCATCAAGGTGGGGCGGGTGGAATTGAAAGCCCAAGGGATTGTGATTGTTGATATTGATCGTCGAGAATGTAATCCCATGATGACTCTTGGTACTAATGTTATAGAAAATTGTCTTGCAGAAGTTATTGTTTTGTTGCAACAGGTGGCAGAAACCGCTGGCCACAGCGAGCAACGTGCCCTGCAGAGGGAAATCAGAGCTCTGATGCAGAGACAGCAGGTAGAGCTGACTGGTGGTGAGATTGGTCGTGTCACTGTGAGTGATTCAAACCCCATCGCGATACCCCCCAGGAGTGAGATGTTAATATGGTGTCGGGCAGCCATAGGCCTCAGGGGTAAGGACTACCAGGCCTTGGTAGAACCCGAATATTCAGACAATAGGCCTACTGTTCTGACAGCCCGGGGGGTGGTCGACGTCCACCAGGGGAGAGTGCCCGTACGTGTCCTCAATTGTGGGGAGGAAGAGGTTCACCTCACCAAGTATACCACGCTCGCCAAACTGTTCACTGTCAATAATAGTGTGATACAGACACCTGAACCCTTGGTCCCGTCAAACTTGGCGGAGAACAAAGGTTCTGCAGAGCACTCGAAAGACTGGTGTCGGGAATTGCATGTGGGCACTGACTCTACCCCGTCCCATCAAAAACAGGGGGCCTACAGGGTGGTACACGAGTACGAGCAGGTATTCAGCAAACACCCCTTAGATTTTGGGCAGGTGAAAGGGATCCAACATCACATCCCCACGGGAGATCACCGACCCATAAAAGAGAGATATCGCCCTGTACCCCCAGCTCATTACCAGTGTGCCAAGGACATGTTGCGGGAAATGAAGGAGGCTGGGGTGGTGAGAGACAGCTGTAGCCCCTGGGCAGCTCCGTTAGTCCTTGTTAAAAAGAAAGATGGTACAATGAGGATGTGTGTTGATTACAGGCAGTTGAATCGCATTACACATAAGGACGCATACCCACTGCCCAGGATAGAGGAGTCTCTGGCCGCCTTAAAATCTGCTAACTACTTCTCTACCTTAGATCTCACCAGTGGGTACTGGCAGGTTCCTGTAGCGGAGGCGGACAAAGAGAAGACGGCCTTCACGACACCAATGGGTCTCTGCGAGTTCAACTACATGCCCTTCGGACTGTGCAATGCTCCCGGAACGTTCCAGAGGATGATGGAGTGCTGCCTAGGACACATGAACTTTGAAACTGTGCTGCTGTATTTGGATGATGTCATTGTCTTCTCTAAGACCTACGAAGACCATCTGAAGCACCTGGCCGAGGTGTTTGAAGCCCTTTCCAACTTCGGCTTAAAGGTGAAACCGTCCAAGTGTCATCTGCTCAAACCTAAAGTGCAGTACCTGGGCCATGTGGTGAGCGCTGAAGGAGTGGCCCCAGACCCCGACAAGGTCACCGTGATCAAGGACTGGCCAAAGCCTAGTGACCTCCACGAAGTCCGGCAGTTCCTCGGGTTGGTAGGTTACTACCGGAGATTCATTAAAGACTTCACCAAGAAGGCCGCACCCTTGCAAAACCTGCTGGTGGGCCAACCAAAGAAGACCAAGGGGAGGAAAACCCCCTTTGATTGGAACGAGGAGCTGGAGGAATCCTTCACCTGTTTGAAGTCGGCACTGATGGGAGAAGAGGTACTGGCTTACCCCGAATACGATCAACCGTTTGTGCTGTACACAGATGCCAGTAATGTGGGATTAGGAGCCGTGCTGTCCCAGGTTCAGAACGGCAAAGAAAGGGTGATCGCTTACGCCAGCAGGAAACTCCGTCCCACAGAAAGGAACCCTGACAACTACAGTTCCTTTAAGCTGGAATTCCTTGCCCTCGTCTGGGCAGTGACAGAGAGGTTCAAACACTACCTGGCCTCCGCGAAATTCACCGTCTTTACGGATAACAATCCCCTAACGCATCTGGATACTGCCAAACTCGGGGCCTTGGAACAGAGATGGATGGCCCGGCTGTCCAACTACGATTTCACCATCAAATACCGGGCAGGACACCAGAATGCCAATGCCGATGCCTTGTCCCGAATGCCCAATTTGCCAGAAACGGGAGAAGACCCGGAGGCACTTGAAGAGGTGGAGCTGCCTGCATTCCATCGCCCCAAAGCCACTCAGAACTCTCATCATGTGAAGAACAGGCACGAGAACCAACCAGATGCCACGCTGAATCCCCTGCCTCATCACGGGTGGGCAGAAACCCAGGATGGTCGGGTGAAAGAGCTCTTGACGCAGGCAGGGTTGCATCCCGGCCCAGATGATCCACAGGAAACCCAACAGCTGTGGAAGGGGAGAAGCAAACTGTTTATCCATGATGGCAAGCTGTGCAGGAGAAGCATCGACCCACGTACTCATGAATTGGTGTGGCAGATAGTGGTGCCAAGGCGAGATGCGCCCATGGTTCTGGGAGCCTACCACGATGGAGCCGGACACTTCGGATGGAGGAAGCTAGAGAGGCTACTCCGAGGGAGGTTCTATTGGGTTGGCATGAAGAGAACCATTGAGAAGTGGTGTCGGGAGTGTGGTCCATGTAATCTGCGCAGGAAGGACCGTGACAGTCAACGGGCTCCCCTGCGGCCTATCATCACCAAACGGCCGCTCGAACTGGTCGCGCTGGATCATGTGAAGCTGACACCTAGTCGGTCGGGCTATATCTACGCCCTTACCATCGTGGACCACTACTCCAGGTTTTTGGTGGTTGTACCTGTCAAGGATCTAACGGCCAGGACTGCCGCCAGGGCCTTCCAGCAGCACTTTTGTAGGCCCCATGGCTACCCAGAGAAGGTACTGACCGATCAGGGACCTGCATTCGAAGCAGAAGTGTTTCAAGAATTCTGCCAACTGTACGGGTGCAGGAAGATCAGAACCACACCGTACCATCCTCAAACCAACGGGATGTGCGAGAAGATGAATCAAGTGGTAATCGATTTATTGAAGACCTTGCCTGTGGAGTAACGGAACCTGTGGCCGATAAAGTTGCCTGACTTGGTGGATATGTACAATCACATCCCAGTAAGTTCCACCAACTGTACTCCAGCGTACCTGATGCGAGGAAGATCTAGTCGGTTACCCGTTGACCTGGACATGGGGGTCCTGGTGCCCGAAGATACCTCGCCGGATGCAGATTGGGATGCAGAAAGGCAGCGAAGGTACCGCAAAGTACAGGAGAGTGTAGAAAGAAGTCTCGCCCAGGCTAGGCAGAAACAAGAAAGGGACTACAACCAACACGCTCCTGCGATTCCCCTGTCACCTGGTGAGCAAGTACTTAAACGAAAGAGGAGATTACACAAGCTCGATGACCAATGGGAAGCGGAGCCGTATACCATCCTACCATCCAACTTCGACAACACGAAGGTCTGTCTCATCAGCAGGGACAGAGGGGAGACCTCGACAGCGGTATCCAGGGATCACCTTAAGGTCTGCCCCGATAAGTTGAGAGAGAGGGACACGGCCCCAAGAATCTCTCCGCCGGTGGAAAAGGAGAAGATGATCCATACCGTCCTTGGTGACTTTCCCCAGTCCTGGACTCAGATAAATCATGCCATCGTGGTACCTGTTCTAATGTTTCCACAGCCGGACCCACCAGAAACAATGGTGGTACCAGATCATCCGGCCCCGCAACCTCAACAAGCCTTACCTGAAGATGCCATGCCAACCGTTGAACCGGCAAATCCTCCCTCTGCTATCAGTGAATCTGCTGTACCCACTGTTGATAGCAGCAGCCCTGAGAGCTCCAGCCTGCCAGTGCTACCCAGACTCACTAGAAGTGTAGCTAGAAGACAGTACACTACACCAGCGGTAGCCAGCATAGCGGGCCCTGTTAGGCCAATAGCAACCCCTGCGCTGCGATGGTCCACACGCAGCACTCAAAATCAAACTCCTCTCCGCTACAAGACTTGGAGGTATTAGCGGGGGTTGCTATTCAGTTGAAAATGTTTGTGTGTATATCTTTTGTTACAGGTTTTAAAATGGACAATAGAGTAATGGACAGTGAATTGCTCAAAAACTTTCACAAGGGGGCCCCTTTGTTTACCCGGGGTCCCCGCTGTTTCAACCACTGAACTGAGAGTCATAAACTGTGCATGACCTAATTTTCACAACGTTCAAGAGTTCTCACCTCCCATAAAGGGAAGCACTGTTATGTTTAATTGTTTATGCTATTTCAAAAATTTTGTGTGTTCCCTGTTAACATGTATTGTTGTTCTTGTTTTTCCAGTCCCGGAGTACTGGATTTAACCGGGGGGGAGTGCAGCGCCCCAGAGTCCTGGTCATTGCAGTACTGTGGCTCCGCCACTATGGGGAGCTATGGTACGTCTGATTGCACTAAAGGAGTTTCTCTGATCAGGTAACACCTCACTACACTTCACACTCCGGCCACCAGGGGGGGTGGTCCTATCTAGTAGGCCACTCCTCACACTCTGGTAAAACTGGGGGTTGGACAGGAAGACAGGGAGAAGTAGCTGGGAAGAGCTAGTGAGAGGACCTGTCAGGGATGGGATCCTGACAGACTCCTCAGAGCAGAACTAACCAGTGCACAACAGGAATACAGTGAGGAGGAATTGGGACCAGAAGGAGTCGTGCTGTTAGACCGAGGCAACATCCTTCTGAGGCGCAAACAGTCGGTGGCCGGAACGCCGAGCAAGTAAGAGACTTTAAGTACTACTGCAAACCACGGCAGGACAGCCAATTACAGGTTGGCTGTCTCACTAAACACCTAAGCAGACAACGGAGGCAGCTGTGGGAGAGGGGCGACTCTAGGGTCCCGGAAGAACTCCAGGCCTACCCCGTCATACGGGTGCGTCCTACCATATCATCTGGGGGACGGAGAGAACGAACATCAGAGATAGACAGAACCAGTTGTGAGGACTATCCCGGGAGCTCAGCAGGGAAGAACTACAACACCCAGCGCTAGAAGGTAGACACTGATTCCCACCTGTAAAGAGAACTCCTGATGTGTCTTTAGACCGGCCGGTCTCCGACAGCCCTGGTAACAGCGCTCTGGACTGAGGACTTTAAAACCTTCAGTAAAGAGGTAAAGAGACTGCAACTTGGTGTCCTCGTTATTTACTGCACCATCTACATCAGTCACATCGTTCACTGTGCGCCCCTCGGCAGGGTCACGGATCGGGCCTAGCCACCGTGACAACCCCAGAGCAGAGACTCAGAGGCCCGGTACCGGGTACCCCTCGGCCCTGCGGCAGTGGGGGCGCTCCATATACCCCTCCTCACATGTAAAGCGCCATGGAATAAATGGCGCTATAACAATAAATAATAATAATAATTAATAAGCAGTATCACCACTTTCAGTAATGACACTGTACTAGATGCTCTCAGTCATGAATATACTGTGCAATATAATTTGTGAATATTCCATCTAAAAATAACGTGCTTTAATTATGTACTCTACATACTCCCTGTGCAGCAAGCAGTGTAAATAATATTTATGTAGTTTTACATAAATTCCAAATTTATATTTAATTATGAAAAATCTTGTTGTCTATGGCCTACATAAAGCAAGCTGATACTATCATATTTTGCTGCAACATATCCAGATTCAGTATTAACATATGTGTTTATAGAATACAGAAAAAGCATTGTTAGCAGAACAATTCACACCAGACTGCTGATTTAACAATATGTTAAGATAAATTCTAATCCCCCTCTTGGTAGCTGGGGGGTTAAAAACAAATTAAAAGTATTATTTTTTGCAATGTTTGGCTCAGGATGGTCAATCTTCCTGTTATATCTATTTTGGTCTTTATTACAGATGGCTATAAAGGAAAAAAAAGACAAGTTTGGTTGTGGGTTCCTTGTGTCTTGTACATGCCATGTAATGATGTACTCACAAATGTATGTCAGTTTTTTCGCCTTTGAGACAAGATTGCTTTATACCAACTGGTAGTGTTTAATGGCCATCTGTATATTTTTGTTTTTTGGCATCCAGCGAACCAGAGCTTTTCTATTGTGTCATTGCCCAAGAAGAGCATAATGTCACAATAGCAAATGATACTGTCTTACATGCTTATCTATTACAGTACTTAGTTTATAATTTATAAACCAATGTAAGGAATGGAATAAGATGGCCATTAAACTGTTAACAGAATAATTTTGATTGTCCATTGATTTGAGATTTACATATTATGGAAGCTCCATTGTCACTGTGAATATTATAGCACTAACATTTACTTTTTATCTTTAGTGTAGTGTAGTGTCTATAGGGCAAGTCCTTAAACACTTAATTTCCTTAACTTGCAAACTTAAAATTTCTACTAGTTTGACACCGTTAGATGCTATCACTAGTTCAGATACAGACAACATTCACACCATGACCTTTTAAAAATCAAAAGTCAATTTTCAAGCTTAATATGCAATTGAAATTAATAAAAATGTTACCCCCCCCAGCAATTCCTCTGCTTTAAAGACAGATAGTTAGAACGCAACATAGTTAATAATTAAAATTTACCATATGTCTACATGTCGGCAGATTTTTTTAAATGTCATTTTTATTTTTTAGGATGTCAGTTGGCTTGTTATTTAACGGAATAATTCAGTTTTGCACTGGCTTTTTGCTATGTCAGTTTTAAAACTACATCTTTCAAAATATTCTACATATCTTTTATAACATTCGGTAATCAAAGTGAAAGTGAAATTTAAAAATGTAATTTTTTGCAGATAAATAATTTTCAATCCATGTTTTTTTGTACAAAGCAGGTGATAACAGAGAAATGCAAGGCAATATTTATTATCCTGATTAAAAATATCTAATATGTGGCCTTAGTGTGCTACTAAACTGTAAGCCTGGCCACACAACTGACAAGAACCTTTTGGATTTTGGGGCCTTCTTTTTATTAGAATGCTTTCCAGGCAGCAGTATAAGTTTGCAGATACCCTGAGGTCCCAATGATAAGATCTAAGAAATCCGCACAAAAGAATCCATTTTCAAAATTGCATCCCTCGAGGATTTCATCTATTATTATTATTATTATTTATTTATATAGCACCATTAATTCCATGGTGCTGTACATGAGAAAGGGGTTACATACAGGGTTATAGATATCGTTTACAGTAAACAGGTTTACAGTGACAGACTGGTACAGAGGGGAGAGGACCCTGTCCTTGCGGACTTACATTCTATGGATAGTAGGGTAGGGGTATAGTAGGCATTTGTGCCCACAAGGATCTCATAGAATTTATTACACTATAGGCTGCGAAAATGAAATATTACTTTTTTTGGAGTGGGTGCAGATGTAGCTAAATTTGTTGTAAAGTGACATGTTGCCATGTCGCAGAGCAACATTGCAGGTCTCTCCTTTGGATAGGTAATTAATTTCTGATAAGTGGGGATGTGTCACCCGGCACTCTTGCCAATCAGCTGTTCCGATAGGAACTGCTCAGTTACAGACTTGCACAGCTCCAACAATTGAATAGTGGTGTCGGATGGCTGCTGCAAATCCGCCCATTATTAATTCTCATAGGGGTCGAATATGCAGAACACAGCTGTGGCCACCATACAGTAGAAGGAGCTGTGCTCTGAAGCTCCACAACTGAGCAGCTCCGGCCCTGCTGGTACCGGGAACATCTGATTGAAAGGGGCGTTTTGGGTGTTTTGTGGACATTTTTAGCATTGGGCCTGGAAAAATTGTTGTTATCACAAAATCTTTCATTTTTCAAGTGGAAGAGCAAACCACAGTTTCTTATAGTATTTATTCAAAGTATGGCAATACCCATTTTGCGTGTTGAACACCGCTTTCTCAAGGATCTTTTTGCTTCCATGGCTGCCAGTCACATGACCGGTCACGTGGTTCATGTGGACCAATGAGGTGGCTCCAATGGCGCATGCGTGCCGCACTCGACGAGTCTTGCAAATGCGGCCATGGCCATCAAGCATCACCACGCATGTGTGAGGGAGGCAAACAAGTCATGGCCCTCGGTGATACACAGGGATTGAGTCGCTGGGTCACACGTGGGACCGGGCGCCCATACAGCGCTCACCGCCACCTCAGTTAAAGGTAAAGCCCCATTTTTATAGTTCTTTTGCATTCTTATTTTTCTGTTATGTTTCCATTACTTAGATCTTTGACCTTTTTGTGGTACCACCATCGACCTCCTGGGTTCCCCCATCTATTGTGAGTGTGACCTCTACTCATGTCCACTTTATCTCCCTACAAATAGCGATTGGATCATTTTGACTGTACTTTTGTAATTCTGCTGTTATATTGTTAGTTGTCATGTCCCGTTATGCACTGCTATTTGTGTATTCGCTGATATATTATTTTACATTGCTCGTTATCATAGGGGGATATTCCTACACAAGGATTATTTGTTATTTTGTCTCTCCATTTGGGGCTTTACCTTTACCTGATGTGGTGGTGCGCGTGACAAAGGACCACGACTTGTTCGCCTCCCTTGCGCATTCATGGTGATGCTTGACGGCCTTAGCCTTGTTCACTGGACTCGGCGGCTGCGGCATGCACGCACCATGGGAGCCACCTCATTGGTCCAGTATGTTTAGCCTTTCCTGGTTATTAAAAATAGCATCTCCTTTTTAATAACCAGTAAAGTCTATGCAGACAGCTGTGAGATGATATTAATTTCCTGGGAAGCTTCATGTTTATTGCTTTCTTCGCAGAATAATAACACCAGCCCCCAGGTCTTTGCTTTCCCTCAGATAGGTATTAAAAATAAGAGGCATCACAAGCCATTTTTTGTTTTATTTATGTATTTATTAATTACCTAAATACATGTACAGTAAGCTAAACATACACTGCACTAATTAAAAATCACACTGACATCTATATTACGATGCACAGGCGCCGGCTGGTGAATACTCTCATGAGCGTTGCTGCCCTCGTTGCTATCGATGCAATCAGGCTTACCCTGATGAAAGTAGTATTCTTCAGCCAACACTGATCCAGTGGTAACCTTTTCACCGCTGGTCACAGCTGCTGGCTCACAAGCTGTGCTCTGTGTGATAGCGTGGGAACTGCAGCACTGTGACTGGCGATAACGTGAGTAAGGTTACTGCCGATCAGAGCCCGTATTTCCAGTGCTAGCACACAGATGACAGTGTTAGTAATTGCCGGATGTTCGGGCTCCCATTCATTTGAATGAGGTTCAGGTTTGGCATCTAGTTCGTGTACCATTCTAGTACACGAACAGAACTTTTTTATAAAGCTCGGCCAAACCCATTCCTAATCCTTACACTTTCTTTTTGTGATATGATGAAGGAATACTTAATCTGAGATAACGATGTGGCATTTCTGGCAAACTCATTACGCTTTAGTAGTAAAGGCCGAACTGCAAAATTGGAAACATTTGGACTGTCCGTTCTCACATTCTTATGGCATTATTTTTTGGAATTAACATAGACTCAGCAGCAGAGTTTTAAATATTCCAAGACACCCTTTATGATGAGCTAAGAAACTCATTGGTGTTATAATGAAAAGCAGACTGCGTTCCCTGTCATGTCAAGAATGCTGCAGTCGGAAAAGTCGACATGATTTCATGGCTAATGATTCACTTGCTAATATCAGTGGGGGCTCTAGTGAAGATAACCAAGTTGAGCTGTCTTAGATCAAATGATTCAATTAGGCCAGCTGTCCCTATTTGTCATGGCTCAACTCGCTTTTAAATTACCTTTCCAAAGTGGATACGTGCTTCAGCACCAGAACCTAATAGCTCTGCAGTTTTATTTTAAAAATATATTTAGACATAAAAAAGACAATGAATTTTGCCCTTTTGTCTTTTGTGCCTAAGATTAAATATAGTCATTTTACACAGACGGTATGAACCTTGCACCTTGATCCAGTATTTCTATTTAAGGAAGTCAATAAATTGTAATGTAAAAAAAATATTGTGAATCAGTCATTGAAAATAGAAGTGATTATTACAAGAGCTATGATGTAATAAAGAATAGCTGGAAAAGAAAAAAGGGTCAACTCAAGGATCAATCCAAAACTGAAGACAATGACACCATAATAGGTGCATCTTTATGATTGCACTGATATGCCTCACTTGGAAAGGGTATTTCTAGATTATAAAACAGTGATGGCGCTTTTTCAGGCCGTTCCGAAGTCCCACTGTGATGTGAATATTGAGTTCATGTTCAAAGGGTATTTTTAAGCTTGAAAGTTATCTACAGGATAAGAGATAACTTTCCAAAAGAAGGTCTGACCACTGGGAACCCTAACGATCCCAAAAACCAAGAAAAACTGCCACTAAATTTGTTCTTATTGGAGTGCTGCGCCAGGATGGTCTTTTGCACTTTCATAAGAATGAACAGATCTGCAGTGCACATGATCGATCTCCACCTAATTCACAACCCCAATTCTCAGGATCAGGTTGGGACTAGTGACGAACGAGTGTGCTTGTTACTCGAGTTTTTCCGAGCATGCTTGGGTTGTCTCTAAGTATTTTGGTGTGCTCTGAGATTTAGTTTATGTCGACGCAGCTGCATGATTTGTGGCTGCTTGACAGCTTGAATACATGTGGGGATTGCCTGTTTGTTTTTTTAATTTAAGTGGTAACAAAAAATTCCAAACTTTGCTAAAGAAAAAAAGAAAATCTTGCAATTTTCCGATACCCGTAGAGTCTCCATTTTTCATGATCTGGGGTCGGGTAAAGGCTTATTTTTTGCGTGCTGAGCTGAAATTTTTAATGACACAATTTTGGTGCAGATACGCTCTTTTAATCGCCAGTTATTGCATTTTAATGCAATGTTGCTGCGACCAAAAAAACGTAATTCTGGCGTTTTGAATTTTTTTCTCGATACGCAGTTTAGCGATCAGGTTAATCCTTTTTTTATTGATAGATCGAGTAATTCTGAGAGTGGCAATACCAAATATGTGTATTTTTTTTATTGTTTTATTTTGAATGGGGCGAAGGGGTTGATTTAAACTTTTATATATATATATTTTTTTTTTCATATTTTTTAAAACATTTTTTTTTCCTTTTGCCATGCTTCAATAGCCTCCATGGGAGGCTAGAAGCTGGCATAGGCTGATCGGCTCAGCTACATAGGAGCGATGCTTAGATCGCTCCTATGTAGTAAAATTGCTGCATTGCTATGAGCGCCGACCACAGGGTGGCACTCACAGCAATACGGCATCAACAGCCATAGATGTCTTCAGTAGACCTCTGGTTGTCATGCCGACGCATTGCTGACCCCAATCACGTGATGGGGTCAGCGATGCACACATTTCCGGCTCGATGGCCAGAAGCGCTAGTTAAATACCGCTGCCAGAGTTTGACAGCGGCATTTAACTAGTTAATAGCGGCGGATGGATCGCGATTCCACCCGCCGCTATTGCGGGCACATGTCAGATGTACAAAACAGTTAAATATTTACAGTTTCATCGTCCTGTGATAAATAGAAGTGGGTCAGGGGAAATCTTTAATGAACTCCCCTCGTAAATACATCCCTTTCCCTATCACATGGAGGTGGTTATATACTTTACACTTGTCCACTATTTATATCACGATGTTAGCACCAGTGTAGACCTGATATAGTGGATTCAGGTTACTGATACCATGGTCTTAACCCCTTAATCCCATATGACGTACTATCCCGTCGAGGTGGGGTGGGCCTTAATTCCCACCGACGGGATAGTACGCCATAGCGATCGGCCGCGCTCACGGGGGGAGCGCGGCCGATCGCGGCCAGGTGTCAGCTGCCTATCGCAGCTGACATCCGGCACTATGTGCCAGGAGTGGTCACGGACCGCCCCCGGCACATTAACCCCCGGCACACCGCGATCAAACATGATCGCAGTGTACCGGCGGTACAGGGAAGCATCGCGCAGGGAGGGGGCTCCCTGCGGACTTCCCTGAGACGATCGGTACAAGGCGATGTGCTCACCTTTTACCGTGCGTCTCCTCCCTGCAGTCCCCGGATTCAAAATGGCCGCGGGGCTGCATCCGGGTCCTGCAGGGAGTACTTCCGGGTGCCGTGCAGGCGCTGGTAAGCCTGCAGCGATGTGAGTGAGTTCGCCGATCTGATAGAGTGCTATGCAAACTGTCAGATTGGAGATCTGTGATGTCCCCCCTGGGACAAAGTAAAAAAAAAAATTTGCACATGTGAAAAAAAAAAAAAAAAAAACCTAAATAAAGAAGAAAAAAAAAATATTATTCCCATAAATACATTTCTTTATCTAAAAAAAAAAAAAGTACACATATTTAGTATCACCGCGTCTGTAACGACCCAACCTATAAAACTGTCCCACTAGTTAACCCCTTCAGTGAACACCGTAAGAAAAAAAAAAAAAACGAACCAAAAAACAACGCTTTATTATCATACCGCCGAACATAAAGTGGAATAACACGCAATCAAAAAGACGGATATAAATAACCATGGTACCGCTGAAAACGTCATCTTGTCCTGCAAAAAAAGAGCCACCATATAGCACCATAAGCAAAAAAATAAAAAAGTTATAGTCCTCAGAATAAAGCGATGCCAAAATAATTATTTTTTCTATAAAATAGCTTTTATTGTACAAAAGCGCCAAAACATAAAAAAATGATATAAATGAGATATCGGTGTAATCGTACTGACCCGACGAATAAAACTGCTTTTTCAATTTTACCAAACGTGGAACGGTATAAACGCCTCCCCCAAAAGAAATTCCTGAATAGCTGGTTTTTGGTCATTCTGCCTCACAAAAATCGGAATAAAAAGTGATCAAAAACTGTCACATGTCCGAAAATGTTACCAATAAAAACGTCAACTTGTCCTGTAAAAAACAAGACCTCACATGACTCTGTGGACCAAAATACGGAAAAATTATAGGTCTCAAAATGTGGAGACGCAAAAACTTTTTTGCTATAAAAAGCGCCTTTTAGTGCGTGACAGCTGCCAATCATAAAAATCAGATATAAAAAATGCTATAAAAGTAAATCAAACCCCCCTTCATCACCCCCTTAGTTAGGGAAAAATTATAAAATTAAAAAAATGTATTTATTTCCATTTTCCCATTAGGGCTAGGGTTAGGGTTAGGGCTAGGGTTAGGGCTAGGGTTAGGGTTAGGGCTAGGGTTAGGGCTAGGGTTAGGGCTAGGGTTAGGGTTAGGGCTAGGGTTAGGGCTAGGGTTAGGGTTAGGGCTAGGGTTAGGGTTAGGGCTAGGGTTAGGGCTAGGGTTGGGGCTAGGGTTGGAGCTAAAGTTAGGGTTGGGGCTAAAGTTAGGGATAGGGTTGGGGCTAAAGTTAGGGTTAGGGTTGGGGCTAAAGTTAGGGTTAGGGTTTGGATTACATTTACGGTTGGGATTAGAATTAGGGGTGTGTCAGGGTTTGGGGTGTGGTTAGGGTTACAGTTGGGATTAGGGTTAGGAGTGTGTTTGGATTAGAGTTTCAGGTAGAATTGGGGAGTTTCCACTGTTCAGGCACATCAGGGGCTCTCTAAACGCGACATGGCGTCCGATCTCAATTCCAGACAATTCTGCGTTGAAAAAGTAAAACAGTGCTCCTTCCCTTCCGAGCTCTCCCGTGCGCCCAAACAGGGGTTTACCCCAACATATGGGGCATCAGCGTACTCAGGACAAATTGCACAACAACTTTTGTGGTCTAATTTCTTCTCTTACTCTTGGGAAAATAAAAAATTTGGGGCGAAAAGATCATTTTTGTGAAAAAATATGATTTTGTATTTTTACGGCTCTGCATTATAAACTTCTGTGAAGCACTTGTTGGGCCAAAGTGCTCACCACACATCTAGATAAGTTCCTTAAGGGGTCTACTTTCCAAAATGGTGTCACTTGTGGGGGGTTTCAATGTTTAGGCACATCAGGGGCTCTCCAAACGCAACATGGCGTCCCATCTCAATTCCAGTCAATTTTGCATTGAAAAGTAAAATGGTGCTCCTTCCCTTCCGAGCTCTGCTATGCGCCCAAACAGTGGTTTACCCCCACATATGGAGTATCGTTGTACTCAGGACAAATTGCCCAACAACTTTTGTGGTCTAATTTCTTCTCTTACCCTTGGGAAAATAAAAAATTGGGGGCAAAAAGATCATTTTTGTGAAAAAATATGATTTTGTATTTTTATGGCTCTGCATTATAAACTTCTGTGAAGCACTTGTTGGGTCAAAGTGCTCTCCACACATCTAGATAAGTTCCTTAAGGGGTCTACTTTCCAAAATGGTGTCACTTGTGGGGGGTTTCAATGTTTAGGCACATCAGGGGCTCTCCAAACGCAACATGGCGTCCCATCTCAATTCCAGTCAATTTTGCATTGAAAAGTAAAATGGTGCTCCTTCCCTTCCGAGCTCTGCTATGCGCCCAAACAGTGGTTTACCCCCACATATGGAGTATCGTTGTACTCAGGACAAATTGCCCAACAACTTTTGTGGTCTAATTTCTTCTCTTACCCTTAGGAAAATAAAAAATTGGGGGCAAAAAGATCATTTTTGTGAAAAAATATGATTTTGTATTTTTATGGCTCTGCATTATAAACTTCTGTGAAGCACTTGTTGGGTCAAAGTGCTCTCCACACATCTAGATAAGTTCCTTAAGGGGTCTACTTTCCAAAATGGTGTCACTTGTGGGGGGTTTCAATGTTTAGGCACATCAGGGGCTCTCCAAACGCAACATGGCATCCCATCTCAATTCCAGTCAATTTTGCATTGAAAAGTCAAATGGCGCTCCTTCCCTTCCGAGCTCTGCCATGCACCCAAACAATGGTTTACACCCACATATGGGGTATCACCGTACTCAGGACAAATTTCACAACAATTTTTGGGGTCCAATTTCTTCTCTTACCCTTGGGAAAATAAAAAATTGGGGGTGAAAAGATCATTTTTGTGAAAAAATATGATTTTTTATTTTTACGGCTCTGCATTATAAACTTCTGTGAAGCACTTGGTGGGTCAAAGTGCTCACCACACATCTAGATAAGTTCCTTAGGGGGTCTACTTTCCAAAATGGTGTCACTTGTGGGGGGTTTCAATGTTTAGGCACATCAGGGGCTCTCCAAACGCAACATGGTGTCCCATATAAATTCCAGTCAATTTTGCATTGAAAAGTCAAATGGCGCTCCTTTCCTTCCGAGCTCTGCCATGCGCCCAAACAGTGGTTTACCCCCACATATGGGGTATCATCGTACTCAGGACAAATTGTACAACAACTTTTGGGGTCCATTTTCTCCTGTTACCCTTGGTAAAATAAAACAAATTGGAGCTGAAATAAATTTTGTGTGAAAAAAAGTTAAATGCTCATTTTTATTTAAACATTCCAAAAATTCCTGTGAAACACCTGAAGGGTTAATAAACTTCTTGAAAGTGGTTTTGAGCACCTTGAGGGGTGCAGTTTTTAGAATGGTGTCACACTTGGGTATTTTCTATCATATAGACCCCTCAAAATGACTTCAAATGAGATGTGGTCCCTAAAAAAAATGGTGTTGTAAAAATGAGAAATTTCTGGTCAAATTTTAACCCTTATAACTCCCTAACAAAAAAATATTTTGGTACCAAAATTGTGCTGATGTAAAGTAGACATGTGGGAAATGTTACTTATTAAGTATTTTGTGTGACATATCTCTGTGATTTAAGGGCATAAAAATTCAAAGTTGGAAAATTGTGAAATTTTCAAAATTTTTGCCAAATCTACGTTTTTTTCACAAATAAACGCAAGTTATATCAAATAAATTTTACCACTATCACGAAGTACAATGTCTCACGAGAAAACAGTATCAGAATCGCCAAGATCCGTTGAAGCGTTCCAGAGTTATAACCTCATAAAGGGACCGTGGTCAGAATTGTAAAAATTGGCCCGGTCATTAACGTGCAAACCACCCTCGGGGCTTAAGGAGTTAATGTTAGTGTGGACATAATTCAGTGTATACATGCTATATTAGCAATTACATTTTCTTTTTTATATAATTATTTTGTGTACTAATTATTTACATTTTATATGCCCTATACGTGTCTTCTCCATTTTGCACATCTTGAGTAATTTTTAATACACTGGGTTAAGATATTTCCCATTGTTATATCATGTATTTTTTTTATCTAAATATTGTTATCTTGTATGTGTTTTTGCCAACACGTGTCCATGGCACATTGGTCTTTCCTCTTATTATGTTCTCATGTACTCTCAGAGGCTCCTGTCTGGGGGCCAGGTGGTATGCTCTGCTGTTTTCTGCTTCACATGTTTCTATGTTTCTCATGGCAATGGGTCACGTTTCCCATATGGTCTTACCCTGCAGGTTACATGACGCTTGCGACAGCAGACTTCTGGGCTTCCCCTGGTGATGGATGCTGAAACTAAAACTAAACTCAACTCCCGCCACCCTCACTTTCTTAAAGAGACAGATCTAATTCTTATACATTACATCATCCCCTTTTTTTTTAATATATATATTAACAACCTAAAACAAATATTGACAATGCAACAACACGAAAATGTCCAAGAAAAACCATATGTCTGTATTGTCTTATTCCCCCCTTTTTTTAAATTATATCTCTTCAATAAGTCTCGATGGAACCCTTCTTTCCCATGTAGGGTAACGTTTGGGTTCATTGGGGGTGTCCATTGCTGACGGATCAGCCACCTCCTGTTGGTCCTCTCCACCGTCGGGTAACAAATCTTCCACTGGTGGGATTTCATTACCATTGTTCTGTGGTATGATTTTAAAATGTGAGGAATTTCGAGTGATGTGAGAGTGTCCGTCTCGTTCAGCTGTGACCATATTGCCTTTTCTCTCAGTAACATTATATTTTGCAGGACTATATACAGCTGAGGTTTTGTTGGTTTATTTTTGACGCACAACAACTATATCACCTCTTTTGATGGCACATGGCTGTGCCCCTCGCCTTCTGTCTGCATAATGTTTCATGGCTTGCTTGTTAACGAAATCTGTTGATCGCACTGAAGAGTTATTTGGTAAGGGATGACTGGTCACATCAGGGATCCGTGTGCGAAGAGATCTGCTGAACATTAGATGAGATGGAGCAGCATTAGTGGTGGAATGTGGCGTGTTGCGGTAATTGCGCATGAATTTGTATAGTGACTGTTTCAGTGGGGTGTGCTCCAGACTAGCTGCCTTGATTCCTTTCCCCATGGTGCGCATAAAACGTTCTACAATTCCATTAGCTTGCGGCCAGCAAGGTGTGATCTTTCTGTGGCTGAACCCAGAAAGAAATTCACAAAACTGTGTAAACACATGTCCATTGAATGGAGGTCCATTATCTGTTTTGACCACTCTTGGAATGCCATATGCAGAGAATATGTCATCCAGTTCTGGTATGACACAATTAGCAGACGTTGAAGAGATGAATGAAATGACAGGGTATCTAGAATATTCATCAATTGTTACTAGAATGTATTGGCCATTTGGTAATGGTCCATATATGTCGACTGCCACTTCCTCCCATACAGCAGTGGGTAACGGAGATATTTGTAATGGCTCTAGAGTTGACGATGGAGTAATTAATTGACAAGTGGAGCAATGTCTAATCTTCTCTTCCACCAATTTATCCATATTTGGGAACCACACTTTTTCTCTGAGTAACTTTTTTGTGCCAACAATTCTTAGATGACCTTCGTGTGCTATCTGTATGACTAGGCTGCGCAAGGCCTTAGGTACAACCAGTTTGGTACCACGAAGGATGAGTTGGTCTTCAGTGACTGATAATTCCTCACGTACATTTGAAAATAGTTTTAACTCCTTCAGATCAATCCCATCCTCAGGAAATTTTTTCTTTTGAATTTCATGCCACCTCCTATTTTGGATAATTTG
The DNA here is from genome assembly GCF_051348905.1 of Ranitomeya variabilis. NCBI lineage: Eukaryota > Metazoa > Chordata > Amphibia > Anura > Dendrobatidae > Ranitomeya > Ranitomeya variabilis. The sequence goes on along the minus strand of NC_135237.1, from coordinate 468,343,717 downwards.
TATTAAGGCACAGAGTGTCTTGTCACTTGTTGTTGTATTCACAAACTGATTAAAAAAATTGCTTTTTGCATTTGATGTGATATCATGCAACTTTCTTCTTCTTCACCTTCCTCGTCTCCTTATTTTTTTTTTACCTAATCCAATTTATAGTTCTTTCACACATTCTGGTTGAGTCTTTGGGGTTTGTATTACTGTTATCACTACAGCCAGTATATTTGACTGTATGCACAAATAATATCTTATTGGATGCATCATCTATCTATATATGGGATTCCCTTTATATTGTTGCATATCTTGTATACAGTTATCCACTAATATATTTACATTATACACACACTGATCCTGTTGTTGCATAATATCTGTATGCACATTTATCTATTTAATGTTCATTGATTTTTCCGATCCCTTAACCCTTTCATGACCCAGCCTATTTTGACCTTAATGACCTGGCCGTTTTTTTGAAATTCTGACCAGTGTCCCTTTATGAGGTAATAACTCAGGAACGCTTCAACGGATCCTAGCGGTTCTGAGACTGTTTTTTTGTGACATATTGGGCTTCATGATAGTGGTAAATTTAGGTCGATAATTTTTGTGTTTATTTGTGAAAAAAATGAAAATTTGTCGAAAATTTCGCAATTTTCAAATTTTTAATTTTTATTCTGATAAACGAGAGAGTTATGTGACACAAAATAGTTAATAAATAACATTACCCACATGTCTACTTTACATCAGCACAATTTTGGAAACAAAATTTTTTTTTGTTAGGAAGTTATAAGGGTTAAAATTTGACCAGCGATTTCTCATTTTTACAACGAAATTTACAAAACCATTTTTTTTAGGGACCACCTCACATTTGAAGTCAATTTGAGGGGTCTATATGGCTGAAACTACCCAAAAGTGACACCATTCTAAAAACTGCACCCCTCAAAGTACTCAAAACCACATTCAAGAAGTTTATTAACCCTTCAGGTGCTTCACAGCAGCAGAAGCAACATGGAAGGAAAAAATGAACATTTAACATTTTAGTCACAAAAATGATCTTTTAGAAACAATTTTTTTATTTTCCCAAAGGTAAAAAGAGAAACTGGATGTCAAAAGTTATTGTACAATTTGTCCTGAGTACGCCGATACCCCATATGTGGGGGGGAACCACTGTTTGGGCGCACGACAGGGCTCGGAAGGGAAGGAGCGCCATTTGACTTTTTCAATGAAAAATTGGTTCCAATCTTTAGCGGACACCATGTCGCATTTGCAGAGCCCCTGATGTGCCTAAACATTGGAGCTCCCCCACAACTGACCCCATTTTGGAAACTAGACCCCCCATGAAACTTATCTAGATGCATAGTGAGCACTTTGAACCCCAAGGTGCTTCACAAATTGATCCGTAAAAATGAAAAAGTACTTTTTTTCACAAAAAAATTCTTTTAGCTTCAGTTTTTCATTTTCACATGGGCAACAGGATAAAATGGATCCTAAAATGTGTTGGGAAATTTCTCCTGAGTACACCTATACCTCATATGTGGTCACAAACCACTGTTTGTGCACACGAGAAGGCTCGGAAGGGAAGGAGCGCCATTTGACTTTTGAATGAAAAATTAGCTCCAATCGTTAGCGGACACCATGTCACATTTGGAGAGCCCCTGTGTGCCTAAACATTGGAGCTCCCACACAAGTGACCCCATTTTGAAAACAAGACCCCCCAAGGAACTTATCTAGATGCATAGTGAGCACTTTGAACCCCCAGGTGCTTCACAAATTGATCTGTAAAAATGAAAAAGTACTTTTTTCACAAAAATTTTCTTTTAGCCTCAATTTGTTCATTTCCACATGGGCAACAGGATAAAATAGATCCTAAAATTTATTGGGCAATTTCTCCTGAGTACACTGATACCTCACATGTGGAGGTAAACCACTGTTTGGGCACACGGCAGGGCTCGGAAGGGAAGGAGCGCCATTTGACTTTTTGAATGAAAAATTAGCTCCAATTGTTAGCAGACACCATGTCGCGTTTGGAGAGCCCCTGTGTGCCTAAACATTGGAGCTCCCCCACATGTGACCACATTTTGGAAACTAGACCTCCCATGGAACTAATCTAGATGTGCGGTGACCACTTTAAACCCCCAAGTGCTTCACAGAAGTTTATAACGCAGAGCCGTGAAAATAAAAAATCATTTTATTTTCCTCAAAAATTATTTTTTAGCCCGCAATTTTGTATTTTCACAAGAGTAACAGGAGAAATTGGACCCAAAAAGTTGGTGTCCAGTTTGTCCTGAGTACGCTGATACCCCATATGTGGGGGAGAACCACTGTTTGGGCACACGTCGGAGCTTGGAAGGGAAGTAGTGACTTTTGAAATGCAGACTTTGATGGAATGGTCTGCCGGCGTCATGTTGCATTTGCGGAGCCCCTGATGTGCCTAAACAGTAGAAACCCCCCATAAGTGACCCCATTTTGGAAACTAGACCCCCAAGGAACTTATCTAGATATGTGGTGAGTAGTGTTGAGCATTCCGATACCGCAAGTATCGGGTATCGGCCGATACTTGCGGGTATCGGAATTCCGATACCGAGATCCGATACTTTTGTGGTATCGGGAATCGGTATCAGGATTAATATCAATGTGTAAAATAAAGAATTAAAATAAAAAATAGGGATATACTCACCTCTCCGGCGGCTCCTGGACTTTACCGCCGTAACCGGGAGCCGTTGTACCTAAGAATGCGCGCTTGAAGGGCCTTAGATGAGGTCACTGCGCTCTGATTGGTCCGTAGCGGTCGCGTGACCGCTACGCGACCAATCACAAAGCAGTGACGTCACCTAAGGTCTTTCAAGCCCTTGAAATACCTTAGAAGACGTCACTGCTTTGTGATTGGTCGCGTAGCGGTCACGCGACCGCTACGCGACCAATCAGAAGCTGTGGTTTTATCACAGTGATCAAAATGTACCTGGAACGAATCTACCGGCTAGCAGATTCGGCGGGTGCCCTGCGCATGCGCCCGCCATTTTGGAAGATGGCGGTGCCCATGGAGAAGACGGACGGACACCGGGAGGCTCGGTAAGTATGAGGGGGGGAGATCGGAGCACAGGGGGATCGGAGCACGGGGGTGGGATCGGAGCACGGGGGGAGCGGGCCGGAGGATGGGGGAGCGGACAGGACGATGGAGGGGACCGGACAGAGGACTGGGGAGGAGATCGGTGGCGGTGGGGGGGGCAGATCAGAGTTTCCAGCCATGGCCGATGATATTGCAGCATCGGCCATGGCTGGATTGTAATATTTCACCAGTTTTCATAGGTGAAATATTACAAATCGCTCTGATTGGCTGTTTCACTTTCAACAGCCAATCAGAGCTATCGTAGCCACGAGAGGTTGAAGCCACCCCCCCTGGGCTGAAGTACCACTCCCCCTGTCCCTGCAGATCAGGTGAAATTGGAGTTAACCCTTTCACTAGATCTGCAGGGACGCGATCATTCCATGACGCCACATAGGCGTCACAGGTCGGATTGGCACCGACTTTCATGACGCCTACGTGGCGTCACAGGTCGGGAAGGGGTTAATCAATCTATATTTTGTCGGTTTTACTAACTTTTATACTCATTTATGACCATGCAGTTCGTCTTTTTCTTTAATTGGCTTCCACTATCAGTAAATGAAAACATTAAAAAAAAACACCATCAGTACATGAATAAGGTCGGTTTCACAGATCAGTGTCTCCGGTATGTGTGGTGACAGTTTTCTCACGTACTAGAGACACTGACACACGTAGACCCATTCAAATGAATGGGTCTATGCACATGTCAGCGTGTTTTCAAGGACCGTGTGTCCATTTGCAATACATGCAGACATGTCCGTTTTAACCCAGAAACATGGGCCGCAAAATGTGCCACGCAAATGCACACAGAGAACAGTGCGCACTGTCCTCCGTGTGCACGAATGGCCACTGGGGAAGTAGCACTACTGTAAGCCGCTGTTTCCTGGTGGCTGGTGCTGAACACGGCTCTCATCCATTTTCCCCTGCTCTGCCGGCGATCAATGAGAGCAGGGGAGAATGAATAAATGGGGGGGTCTCCCTATGTTTTTAAACCAACCCGTCAAAACTCACAGGTGTGGGCTGCTATTCTCAGGCTGGTAAGGGGCCAGCCTAAAAACAGCAGCCCGCAGCTGCCCAAAAATTTCTGGCGCTTTGCCGGGTTTTTCCCACTTGCCCTGTAGCTGTGGCAAGTGGGGTTAATTGGCGATTAATGTCACCTTCCTATTGGAAGGTGACATTAAGCTCAGCTCAGTAATGGAGAGGTGTCAATAAGACACCTCTCCATTACTAATCCTATAGTTAGTAAAGGGTTAAATAAACACCACACAGTTAGAATAAAATATTTTAATGAAATCATACACCACACAGTTTTGCCATCTTTATTGCACTGGTAATCCAAGTGATGCCTTTGATCTCCTGTAAAAAAACAAAAAAATAATAAGCCAACAATATACCCATATACGATATATAATATACAGTGACATCACTGAGTCTGTGCTCGCTGCCGGCATGAACTCCTGTGACCTCAGGACCGTGGGAGAATGCAAGTGATGAGGTCATTGTGACAGAGCTTGAACTGCTGTGACCTCATCACTTGCATTCTCCCATGGTCCTGAGGTCAAAGGAGTTCATGCCGGCAGTGAGCACAGACTCAGTGACATCACCGTTAGTTACGGAGTCTGTGCCCGCAGCATCTCATTCATTTCCCAGTAGTTTACAGCGGGGACGGTCTCATTAGCTCTGCTCCTGGTTGTAAACTGTACATTCCCAAGACATGAATTACAGTGTGGGACTGACTGAATGCCCGACAGGTATGGGTATATTGTTGTTGTTTTCTTTTTTCTATTTTACAGGAGATCGAGGGCTTCACTTGGATTACCAGACTAAAGATGGGAAACTTTTTGGTGTATAATTTCATTAAAAGACTTTATTCTTACTGTGTGGTGTGTTTAATTAACCCTTTACCAACTATAGGATTAGTAATGGATAGGTGTCTTATTGACACCTCTCCATTACTATGCATGCTTAATGTCACCTTACAATAGGAAGGTGACATTAACCGCTCATTACCCCCTTGCCACTGCTACAGGGCAAGTGGGAAGAACCGGGCAAAGCTCCAGAATTGGCACATCTGTTAGATGCTCATTTTCTGGGCAGCTGCGGGCTGCTCTTTTTAGGCTGGGGGGCCAATATCCATGGCCCCTTACCAGTCCGAGAATAGCAGCCTGCACCTGTGAGTTTTGCAGGATGGTATAAAAACATAGGGAGACCCCACATTGGGTTTTTCATTCATTCATTCTCCCCTGCTCATGCTGCTCACCAGCAGAGCAGGGGACAATGGATGAAAGCCGCATTCAGCACCAGCGGCCAGGGAACAGCGCTTACTTTAGCGCTACTTATCCCGACGGCCATCCATGTGGTACAGTTGCCACACGTGTGCCGCACATAGTACACACATGGACACACGGACACTGATATCTCGGGTACCGTTTTGTCTGGTACCAGAAATATCAGGACGTGTGAAACCGGCCTAACATCAATCAGCGACTCTTTTCTCACTGTAGTCTCATGCTTTATCCTTTTTCTTCATGCAGCCGAGACTGAAAATTGTGACTTTTAATAATGACTTCAGATTTTGCTTCCATATTGTTTTTCTCGCCATCACCAGGCTCTACAGTAAAACAATCTTTCCCATCCTTTTAATGCTTTTTTATCTTCAATTTTTTTCAGCCCATCAGTTTTTTTCATAAAAATTGAAAAATCAGTTGTTCCTAACTTTCCCTATGATAGATTTAATGCTTCCATCAGGAGTACAGGACATTTGACTATTGCAGTCAATCACTGGGTTTATCAGCCTTATTGTAGATGGAAAAATAACACATGGATGGTAAAATCGGACCATACACTGATGGCACACTGTTCCAAAATACTGATGATATTTTTTTCACGTACGTGTTTAAACCCGGATGTGTGGATGATATCTAACACAATGGCAAAGTAACTCCTATCTCTATCCCTCTCGAAATTTATTGTATTTAAATGTCTCTCTTCCCTTCTCACAAACTAATCCTCACAATCCTTACATTGTGTATTAAATAACGCTAGAGCTCTTAGATCATCTAGCCTACTCGCATTCTCTACAAAATTGCGGCTGTATTCTCTGATTGTGCTTTTATAGTGGCTATCAGTCATCAGTAAATGTCGACCTATATTTTCTCATGATTGGCTGTGTCATAGGCTGGAAAACTGTAAGGCATTGTGGGAAGAGTGCAGTGCAGCACTTAAGGGCATATCTTTCTTTTCCCTGTCTTATCCTTTCTGTGGTCATTTTAGAAAATTAGTTTGCATTGAAACAAGAATTACTCAGATTTGCAAACTTTGATGATTTTTTTCAAAAATTATTCTTGCAGAATCAATTATTTTCTTTTCTATCATAGAGCTGGGGTGAACTTTCATGTGGTCATAAATAAGCTAAGAGGGCCTTCGAAAAACAAAACAACAGATAACAGAGTTACTTACTCTCCCATCAGGATGAGATCAATTATGGATTCTTAGCTGGCTTATTCTGCAGTCAGCAATGTGAGGAGATTTAAATAGCCAAACAGTGAAAATTTTTTAATAAAACCCAATTGCAAAATTATTTTTGGGTCAATATAGGCAATTAAGTAAAAAATAAAAATGACCTGAAGGTGTTTATATTCGGTAATATATGAGGATCCTAAACAGATACCCTTCTATTGTCTCTGAATTCCCTAATGGGATTTGCCAAAGTTCATTTTCTAAAGCAGACACCTGTTTAAAAAGAGCCTTGTTTTCAGTGTCCAAAAAAGCTGCTTTGCACTTCTGTCATACTAAAGAAAATGCATTAACAGACTAACAACATTGAATTGTGCCAGTAGTGCTCAATGTTCTGTGAATAGATCTAAGCAATTCAAATTATTATCGACAACTGCAGAAAACGGAGCTGAAATGAGAATAGTGTAAAAACAGAAAGAATATGAAATCTGTAAATATATTTAATGCGCGGAGAGGACCAACTAATGTGTGTCTATTCAGCCAGATGCCCCAGGCGAAATCTCTTGAAGTGAGAGTTTGATTCAGCTGTCAGGATCCCTGAGTGGACTTGTGGTCATCATAATGATTGGATATGGACTCAGTTTGTACAAGATGACGAGAAAAGGAAAAGGTCATATTTATTCAAATGAATTTACCGTCCATTAAGGTGCAGTAGGCGTCCTCGTTAATCCAATTCACATCTTTTGTGTCATTTTTCTACTATGGAGCTGGAAAAATGCAGTCATTTGTAAAATGTAGAGCTACAAGGTTTTGTGTAAAATGTTCTCATTTATGAATTGCTTTAGTAAATAATCCTGTGTTTTTATGTATTAAACTGGGCTTATTTTACAGAATTAAACATAAGCATATCAAACTCTAGTAAAGCTGCAAATGCCTAGAAATACTTCAGACCATATATTAAATTTGTTCTGTTTGTTTCTATTGTATTTGGTCTATGTTGTTGTGTAATTAGATTTTTAAACATTATTCATGTGTAGGGACTGTAGTCCCTGTAGCACCGTACTACAGAACTTTGGGCATGCTGTGTACTGCCATATGTTGAACTGTATGGCTACATATCGTGACTATAAAACATCTACTCATCCTTGATAGGCCTTCTTAACACATCCGATTTTTATGCCTGTTTTTTAAGAACTGCAAACACAGACATATGCATACCCATTGTATTCAATGGTGGTGGGCAGGTGTCCAGTTTTTCACACACGGACCGTGTGTCCATGTGAAAAACCTGCAGACATATCAGCACAGGCGAAATGAGTGCGGTACACATGCACACTGAGGACACATGGATGACACTCGTGTATCATCAGAGTGACATGTCCCGGCGCCTAAGAAGAAGTGGTACAGTTTGCGCTGTTCCCAAGTGCCGGCTGGCTGCTAAAGGCAGATGTCATCATTGTCCCCTGCTCGCGCTGTAGTTGTATTCAGCAGTAGCTAGGTAACTCCTGTGTAAATTAAAGTATTAAATAAATAAAAAAGTGTGGGTTCCCGCACAATTTTCATAACCAACAGAGGGACAGTCCATGGCTGGGGGCTGATTTTGACAACCTGGGACAAGTAACAATTCCACATAAGGTTCCCAGGCTATTAATAATGGCTCATAGCTGTTTGCTTAGCTTTTACTGGTAAATTTATGGAACACCAGATAACAAATTATGTAGGGTCCCCCTATAAATTCAAACCAGCAAAGGCTAAACAGACAGCTGTGGGTTGATATTAATAGCCTGGGAAGGGGTTGGATATATTGTCCCCCTTAGGCTACCAACATCAACTCTCAATCCATAAGAAGCTTCAAATCTGGTGTTTAGCCTCCACTCTTCCCCCTTGCCTTGTGGCGGTGGCAAGTGGGGTAATAGGGTTGGGGCTGATGTTAGCATTGTATTGGCAGCTGACATCAAGCTCAGGGGTTAGTAATGGAGAGGCGTCTATAAGACACCCCCATTACTAACCCCATAGTCATATTGTAAATAAAAAACACAAAGAATAAAGTCCTTTATTTGAAGTAAAAATCCACAGCTGTGAGCTGTTATTAATAGCTTGGGAACCTTATGAGGTTTTGTCATCAAGAAATAGCTTAAATTTGGCACAAAAGTGACATTACCTATAGCTGGACATTCCTCAAAAAGTGAAGAAAAGACAAGAAGAATATTGGTCTAGGAGGCTGCTAAGAAGCCATCAGCAACATTAAAGAAGCTGCAGGAGTTTCCTGGCAAGAACTGGCTTGTATTGCATGTGGCAACAATCTCCCATATTCTTCATATGTTTGGCCTGCGGGGTAGGGTGGCAAGATAGAAGACTTTTCTTACAAGAAAAGCATCCTGTTTGGCATTATGAGAACATCGGCAACTGTTTTCAGCAGAAATTTCTGTAACATCCAGGGCCTATGGCCCGAACTAGGCACTGGAAAGCCTGCCATATTCCCTTCCAACAAATAGAAGCCAAATAGGGAAATGCATGAGGTAGGTGGGATAGGACTCATGGAAACTGTCAAGCTGAATGGAGTATCTCTGGATTCAAGGGATTAATTAAAGGCAACCTGTCAGCAGGATTGTGCATAGTAACCGACAGATAGTGTCAGGTCAGCGCCATTATACTGAATAAAATGATACCTCGGTTGATGAAATCCATCTTGTTGTTGTTTCTTAATCTTTATTTTCAGTTTTGTGTTAATGAGATTTTCGTGCCCTAAGGCGGGGTTCGTGTATGTGGTGCTCTGACTATATATTCATAATGCAGACTGCTGACAGGTCACTGATCCCTCAATGACCTGCCCCCTAGTTTGCAAGATGAATATACTAATGTTTGTATTTAAAAAAAATCATGTCACTTAATCAAAATGGCGGTGCCTGCGCACTTTCTCTTATCGGTTAGTGCCTATTAAAAAATCACCATCAATATGGCACCGTCGTATGTTGTTGTTGTTCCGATAGATGCTACTGCGCAAGCACCACCGCTGGCTCCTTGTTGCTGCAGCCAAAAAAATGTACCCTACAACAAAATGGCGTGGGCGGCAGTGCTTGCGCAGTAGCATCTCTCAGTAGGAGATCGATGCTACTGTGCAAGTGCCTCTGCCGGCTCCTTGTTGCTGCAGTAAAACAAAAATTTACACTACAGCAATATGACACCAGAGGTGGCGCATGTGCAGTATCATCTATCGCCTACCGAGAGATGCTACTGCGCCAGCACCGCAACCAGTGCCATTTTGTTGTAGGGTACATTTTTTTGGCTGCAGCAGCAAGGAGCTGGCGGCGGCGCTTGCACAGTAGCATCTATCCATACACGATAGATGCTAATGCACAGGTACACCCGACGGCGCCATATTGCTGGTGATTTTTTTCCCCTCAATTCTTGATAACCAGCCTTGCTAACGCTGACAGCTGAGGGTTGCAGCCTGTAGCTGTCCGTTTTGCCTGGCTGGTTATCAAAAATACAGGAAAACCCATGACATTTTATTTACTTATTTATTTAACATTGGTAATCAGATTTATCTGGTGCTCTTCACTGATCACTTACATCGTGGTTTCCATCTAAATCTCTGAATGACATGATTCAGATAAAACCACCTAGGGATCCATTCATTATAATGAGGCAGCAGAATCACTCTGGACTTCATCTGGCCCCTGTTCAGTGTTGTCCTTCTTTTCTGAAATGCACAAAACTGTGGCCAATGGCACTTTTATGCCACCAGATTATAACCCCTATGGCGTCCACAGTGTTTCCATCTGCCTCATTATAGGGAATCTTCCACCTGTGGTTCCATCTAAATCATGCATTTCAGAAATTTGCAAAAAAATTCAGTATTACAATGCCACAAAAATTTGCCAGCTTCAAATGGACATATAAGACTGCAGTATCAATATAGCAATGCAATTTTTTAAACAAACAATTTTTTGGGGGGGTTTGAAGCCCAACTGTAGCATGATAAATGCCGCATAAAATTTCACTGCACAAAAAAATTCAATATTACAGTGCCAGCAAAATGTGCCCACTTCAGATGGACATATAACACTGCATTATCAATATAGAAATGCAATTTATTTAACAAACAATTTTTTGTGGTTTTAAAGCCCAATTGCAGCATGATAAATGGCGTATAAAATTTCACTGCTCAAAAAATTAGCAGTATCACAATGCAGGCAAAATTTGTCCAAATCAAATGGAGGTATAACATTTCAGTATTAATATAGCAATGTGATTTTTTTAACAAACAATTTTTTTGGGGGGTGTTTTGATGCCCAACTGTAGCATGATAAATTCTGTATAAAATTTCACTGCTCAAAAAATGTGCAGCATTACAATGCCAACAAAATGTGCACAATTCAGATGGACGTATGAGACTGCAGTATCAATTTAGAACTGTGATTTATTTAACAAATGATTTTTTTGTGGTTTTGAGGCCCAACTGTAGCACGATAAATGCCATATAAAATTTCCCTGCTAAAAATTTTTTTTGTATTAGAATGCCTGAAAAATGTGCCCACTTAAGATGAACGTATAACACTGCAGTATCAATATAGCAAAGCGATTTTTTAACAAACAATTTTATTTGGTGGTTTTGAGGCCCAATTGTAGCATGATAAATTCCTTATAAAATTTCACTGCTCAAAAAAATTGCAGTATCACAATGCCAACAAAATTTGCCAAATTCAGATGGATGTATGTTATGACCCCAATGGCAGAGGGTCTCAGAAATAATTACTAAGTCTGCAAACACCAAAAACCAGCTCATAGGGCAGTGGTAACTGAGCTGACCATATATCTAATCCTAGCACCACAAATAGCAGCAGCCGGGGAACGTGCCTACGTTGGTTCTAGACGTCTCGCGCCAGCCGGAGAACTAACTAACCCTAGAAGGGAAAAGAAAGACCTTTCTTGCCTCCAGAGAAAAGACCCCAAAAGTTGGATACAAGCCCCCAACAAATAATAACGGTGAGGTAAGAGGAAAAGACAAACGTAAGAATGAGCTAGGTATTTAGCAAAGAGAGGCCCACTAGCTAATAGCAGAATATAGTAAGATGACTTATATGGTCAGCAAAAACCCTATCAAAATATCCACGCTGGATATTCAAGAACCCCCGAACCGTCTAACGGCCCGGGGGGAGAACACCAGCCCCCTAGAGCTTCCAGCAAAGTCAGGAATCACATTTAGTACAAGCTGGACAAAAATAAGAGCAAGCAAATAACCAAAAAACAAAGAAGCAGGACTTAGCTTAATTTTGCACGAACCAGGATCAGCAGACAGGAGCAAACAGAAAGGATCTGATTACAACGATGCCAGGAACTGGACTAAGGATCCAGGAAGTTTATATAGCAACACCCCTGGACTAACGACCCAGGTGGGTGCCAAACTGAGGAAAGACAATCCCAGAGTCATATCACTAGTAACCACAAGAGGGAGCCAAAAAGTCTAATTCACAACAGTACCCCCCCCTTAAGGAGGGGTCACCGAACCCTCACCAAGACCACCAGGGCGATCAGGATGAGCAGCGTGAAAGGCACGAACTAAATCGGCCGCATGCACATCAGAAGCAACCACCCAGGAATTATCCTCCTGACCATAGCCCTTCCACTTGACCAGATACTGAAGCCTCCGTCTGGAGAGACGAGAATCCAAGATCTTCTCCACCACGTACTCCAACTCGCCCTCAACCAACACCGGAGCAGGAGGCTCAACAGAAGGAACCACAGGTACAACGTACCGCCGCAACAAAGACCTATGGAACACGTTGTGAATGGCAAACGACACCGGAAGATCCAAGCGAAAGGACACAGGATTAAGGATTTCCAATATCTTGTAAGGACCGATGAAGTGAGGCTTAAATTTAGGAGAGGAGACCTTCATAGGAACAAATCGAGAAGACAGCCATACCAAATCCCCAACACGAAGTCGGGGACCCACACCGCGGCGGCGGTTGGCAAAACGCTGAGCCTTCTCCTGTGACAACTTTAAGTTGTCCACCACATGATTCCAGATCTGCTGCAACCTATCCACCACAGAATCTACCCCAGGACAGTCAGAAGGCTCCACATGTCCCGAGGAAAAACGAGGATGGAAACCAGAGTTGCAGAAAAATGGCGAAACCAAAGTAGCGGAACTAGCCCGATTATTAAGGGCAAACTCAGCCAACGGCAAGAAGGTCACCCAATCATCCTGATCTGCCGAAACAAAACATCTCAAATAAGCCTCCAGAGTCTGATTAGTTCGCTCCGTTTGTCCATTAGTCTGAGGATGAAAGGCAGACGAAAACAACAAATCAATGCCCATCCTAGCACAAAAGGATCGCCAGAACCTGGAAACAAACTGGGATCCTCTGTCAGACACAATATTCTCAGGAATGCCGTGTAAACGAACCACATTCTGAAAGAACACAGGAACCAGATCGGAAGAGGAAGGCAGCTTAGGCAAAGGCACTAAATGGACCATTTTAGAAAAGCGATCACATACCACCCAGATGACAGACATGCCCTGAGACACCGGGAGATCTGAAATGAAATCCATGGAAATGTGTGTCCAAGGCCTCTTCGGGACAGGCAAGGGCAAGAGCAACCCGCTGGCACGAGAACAGCAAGGCTTAGCTCGAGCACAAGTCCCACAGGACTGCACAAATGACCGCACATCCCGAGACAAGGAAGGCCACCAAAAGGACCTAGCCACCAGATCTCTGGTGCCAAAAATTCCCGGATGCCCTGCCAACACCGAGGAATGAACCTCGGAAATGACTCTGCTGGTCCACTTATCAGGAACAAACAGTCTGTCAGGTGGACAAGAGTCAGGTCTACCAGCCTGAAATCTCTGCAACACACGTCGCAAATCAGGAGAAATGGCCGACAAGATAACTCCCTCTTTAAGAATACCAACTGGTTCTGCGACTCCAGGAGAGTCAGGCACAAAGCTCCTTGAAAGAGCATCAGCCTTCACATTCTTTGAACCTGGTAAATACGAGACTACAAAGTCAAAACGGGAGAAAAACAATGACCAGCGGGCCTGTCTAGGATTCAGGCGTTTAGCAGACTCGAGATACATCAAATTTTTGTGATCAGTCAAGACCACCACACGATGCTTAGCACCCTCGAGCCAATGACGCCACTCCTCAAATGCCCACTTCATGGCCAGCAACTCCCGATTGCCAACATCATAATTCCGCTCAGCAGGCGAAAACTTCCTAGAGAAGAAAGCACATGGTCTCATTACCGAGCAACCAGGGCCTCGCTGCGACAAAACTGCCCCTGCCCCAATCTCAGAAGCATCCACTTCGACCTGAAAGGGAAGTGAGACATCAGGCTGGCACAAAACAGGCGCCGAAGTAAACCAGCGCTTCAACTCTTGGAACACCTCCACGGCTGCAGGAGCCCAGTTAGCAACATCAGAACCCTTCTTGGTCATATCCGTCAAAGGTTTAACAACGCTAGAAAAATTAGCGATAAAACGACGGTAGAAGTTAGCAAAACCCAAGAACTTCTGAAGACTCTTAACTGACGTGGGTTGAGTCCAATCATGAATAGCTCGGACCTTGACTGGGTCCATCTCCACAGCAGAAGGGGAAAAAATAAACCCCAAAAAGGGAACCTTCTGTACTCCAAAGAGACACTTTGAGCCCTTAACAAACAAAGCATTCTCACGCAAAACCTGAAACACCATCCTGACCTGCTCCACATGTGAGTCCCAATCTTCAGAGAAAACCAGAATATCATCCAGATAAACAATCATAAATTTATCCAGATACTTCCGGAAAATATCATGCATAAAGGACTGAAACACTGAGGGAGCATTAGAGAGCCCAAAAGGCATCACCAAGTACTCAAAATGACCTTCGGGCGTATTAAATGCTGTCTTCCATTCATCTCCTTGCTTAATGCGCACAAGGTTGTACGCACCACGAAGATCTATCTTGGTGAACCACTTGGCACCTTTAATCCGGGCAAACAAGTCCGACAACAGAGGCAAAGGATACTGAAATTTAACAGTGATTTTATTCAGAAGCCGATAGTCAATACAAGGTCTCAAAGATCCGTCCTTCTTGGCCACAAAAAAGAATCCCGCACCAAGAGGGGAAGAGGATGGACGGATATGCCCCTTCTCCAGAGACTCCTTGATATACGAACGCATTGCGGCATGCTCAGGTACAGACAGATTAAATAGTCTTCCCTTAGGAAATTTACTACCTGGAATCAAATCTATGGCGCAGTCACAGTCCCTATGAGGAGGCAGAGCACTGGACCTGGACTTGCTGAATACATCCTGATAATCAGACAAATACTCAGGAACTTCCGAAGGAGTAGAGGAAGCAATAGACACCGGCGGGGAATCAGCATGAATTCCCTGACAGCCCCAACTTGACACAGACATAGCCTTCCAATCCAAGACTGGATTGTGGGTCTGTAACCATGGCAGACCCAAAACGACCAAATCATGCATTTTATGCAGAACAAGAAAACGAATCACCTCCCGATGTTCAGGAGTCATGCACATGGTTACCTGCGTCCAAAACTGCGGTTTATTTTCCGCCAATGGCGTAGCATCAATACCTCTAAGAGGAATAGGATTTACCAACGGTTCAAGAACAAAACCACAGCGCTTGGCAAATGACAGATCCATAAGACTCAGGGCAGCACCTGAATCCACAAACGCCATAACAGGGTAAGAAGACAATGAGCAAATTAAAGTCACAGACAAAATAAATTTAGGTTGCAAATTACCAATGGCGACAGGACTAACAACCCTTGTTAGGCGTTTAGAGCATGCTGATATAACATGTGTAGAATCACCACAGTAAAAACACAACCCATTCTGACGTCTATGATTTTTCCGCTCATTTCTAGTCTGAATTCTATCACATTGCATTAAATCAGGTGTTTGTTCAGACAACACCACCAGAGGATTAGCGGTTTTGCGCTCCCGCAAACGCCGGTCAATTTGAATAGCCAGCGCCATGGAATCATTCAGACTTATAGGAATGGGGAAACCCACCATCACATTCTTAATGGCTTCAGAAAGGCCATTTCTGAAATTTGCGGCCAGAGCACACTCATTCCACAGAGTAAGCACGGACCATTTCCGAAATTTTTGGCAATACACTTCAGCTTCATCCTGGCCCTGAGAAATAGCCAGCAAGGCTTTTTCTGCCTGAACTTCAAGATTGGGTTCCTCGTAAAGCAATCCGAGCGCCAGAAAAAACGCATCAATATTTGCCAATGCCGGATCTCCTGGCGCTACCGAGAAAGCCCAATCCTGAGGGTTGCCTCGTAAAAAAGAGATAACAATTTTAACTTGCTGAGCTGAATCTCCAGATGAACGGGGTCTCAGAGATAGAAACAATTTACAATTATTCCTGAAATTCCTAAACTTAAATCGGTCTCCAGAAAACAGTTCAGGAATAGGTATTTTAGGTTCAGACATTGGACTACTGGTAACAAAATCTTGTATGCCCTGCACACGAGCAGCAAGCTGGTCTACACTTGTAATCAAGGTCTGGACATTCATGTCTGCAGCAAGCACAAGCCACTCAGAGGTAAAGGGGAGGAAGAGAGGGAAAAAAAAAAACCTCAGAATTTCCTTTCTTATTATCCCACTTCTGCAATGCATTAAACATTTAATGTTGGCCTGGCATACTGTTATGACCCCAATGGCAGAGGGTCTCAGAAATAATTACTAAGTCTGCAAACACCAAAAACCAGCTCATAGGGCAGTGGTAACTGAGCTGACCATATATCTAATCCTAGCACCACAAATAGCAGCAGCCGGGGAACGTGCCTACGTTGGTTCTAGACGTCTCGCGCCAGCCGGAGAACTAACTAACCCTAGAAGGGAAAAGAAAGACCTTTCTTGCCTCCAGAGAAAAGACCCCAAAAGTTGGATACAAGCCCCCAACAAATAATAACGGTGAGGTAAGAGGAAAAGACAAACGTAAGAATGAGCTAGGTATTTAGCAAAGAGAGGCCCACTAGCTAATAGCAGAATATAGTAAGATGACTTATATGGTCAGCAAAAACCCTATCAAAATATCCACGCTGGATATTCAAGAACCCCCGAACCGTCTAACGGCCCGGGGGGAGAACACCAGCCCCCTAGAGCTTCCAGCAAAGTCAGGAATCACATTTAGTACAAGCTGGACAAAAATAAGAGCAAGCAAATAACCAAAAAACAAAGAAGCAGGACTTAGCTTAATTTTGCACGAACCAGGATCAGCAGACAGGAGCAAACAGAAAGGATCTGATTACAACGATGCCAGGCACTGGACTAAGGATCCAGGAAGTTTATATAGCAACACCCCTGGACTAACGACCCAGGTGGGTGCCAAACTGAGGAAAGACAATCCCAGAGTCATATCACTAGTAACCACAAGAGGGAGCCAAAAAGTCTAATTCACAACAGTACCCCCCCCCTTAAGGAGGGGTCACCGAACCCTCACCAAGACCACCAGGGCGATCAGGATGAGCAGCGTGAAAGGCACGAACTAAATCGGCCGCATGCACATCAGAAGCAACCACCCAGGAATTATCCTCCTGACCATAGCCCTTCCACTTGACCAGATACTGAAGCCTCCGTCTGGAGAGACGAGAATCCAAGATCTTCTCCACCACGTACTCCAACTCGCCCTCAACCAACACCGGAGCAGGAGGCTCAACAGAAGGAACCACAGGTACAACGTACCGCCGCAACAAAGACCTATGGAACACGTTGTGAATGGCAAACGACACCGGAAGATCCAAGCGAAAGGACACAGGATTAAGGATTTCCAATATCTTGTAAGGACCGATGAAGTGAGGCTTAAATTTAGGAGAGGAGACCTTCATAGGAACAAATCGAGAAGACAGCCATACCAAATCCCCAACACGAAGTCGGGGACCCACACCGCGGCGGCGGTTGGCAAAACGCTGAGCCTTCTCCTGTGACAACTTTAAGTTGTCCACCACATGATTCCAGATCTGCTGCAACCTATCCACCACAGAATCTACCCCAGGACAGTCAGAAGGCTCCACATGTCCCAAGGAAAAACGAGGATGGAAACCAGAGTTGCAGAAAAATGGCGAAACCAAAGTAGCGGAACTAGCCCGATTATTAAGGGCAAACTCAGCCAACGGCAAGAAGGTCACCCAATCATCCTGATCTGCCGAAACAAAACATCTCAAATAAGCCTCCAGAGTCTGATTAGTTCGCTCCGTTTGTCCATTAGTCTGAGGATGAAAGGCAGACGAAAACAACAAATCAATGCCCATCCTAGCACAAAAGGATCGCCAGAACCTGGAAACAAACTGGGATCCTCTGTCAGACACAATATTCTCAGGAATGCCGTGTAAACGAACCACATTCTGAAAGAACACAGGAACCAGATCGGAAGAGGAAGGCAGCTTAGGCAAAGGCACTAAATGGACCATTTTAGAAAAGCGATCACATACCACCCAGATGACAGACATGCCCTGAGACACCGGGAGATCTGAAATGAAATCCATGGAAATGTGTGTCCAAGGCCTCTTCGGGACAGGCAAGGGCAAGAGCAACCCGCTGGCACGAGAACAGCAAGGCTTAGCTCGAGCACAAGTCCCACAGGACTGCACAAATGACCGCACATCCCGAGACAAGGAAGGCCACCAAAAGGACCTAGCCACCAGATCTCTGGTGCCAAAAATTCCCGGATGCCCTGCCAACACCGAGGAATGAACCTCGGAAATGACTCTGCTGGTCCACTTATCAGGAACAAACAGTCTGTCAGGTGGACAAGAGTCAGGTCTACCAGCCTGAAATCTCTGCAACACACGTCGCAAATCAGGAGAAATGGCCGACAAGATAACTCCCTCTTTAAGAATACCAACTGGTTCTGCGACTCCAGGAGAGTCAGGCACAAAGCTCCTTGAAAGAGCATCAGCCTTCACATTCTTTGAACCTGGTAAATATGAGACTACAAAGTCAAAACGGGAGAAAAACAATGACCAGCGGGCCTGTCTAGGATTCAGGCGTTTAGCAGACTCGAGATACATCAAATTTTTGTGATCAGTCAAGACCACCACACGATGCTTAGCACCCTCGAGCCAATGACGCCACTCCTCAAATGCCCACTTCATGGCCAGCAACTCCCGATTGCCAACATCATAATTCCGCTCAGCAGGCGAAAACTTCCTAGAGAAGAAAGCACATGGTCTCATTACCGAGCAACCAGGGCCTCGCTGCGACAAAACTGCCCCTGCCCCAATTTCAGAAGCATCCACTTCGACCTGAAAGGGAAGTGAGACATCAGGCTGGCACAAAACAGGCGCCGAAGTAAACCAGCGCTTCAACTCTTGGAACGCCTCCACGGCTGCAGGAGCCCAGTTAGCAACATCAGAACCCTTCTTGGTCATATCCGTCAAAGGTTTAACAACGCTAGAAAAATTAGCGATAAAACGACGGTAGAAGTTAGCAAAACCCAAGAACTTCTGAAGACTCTTAACTGACGTGGGTTGAGTCCAATCATGAATAGCTCGGACCTTGACTGGGTCCATCTCCACAGCAGAAGGGGAAAAAATAAACCCCAAAAAGGGAACCTTCTGTACTCCAAAGAGACACTTTGAGCCCTTAACAAACAAAGCATTCTCACGCAAAACCTGAAACACCATCCTGACCTGCTCCACATGTGAGTCCCAATCTTCAGAGAAAACCAGAATATCATCCAGATAAACAATCATAAATTTATCCAGATACTTCCGGAAAATATCATGCATAAAGGACTGAAACACTGAGGGAGCATTAGAGAGCCCAAAAGGCATCACCAAGTACTCAAAATGACCTTCGGGCGTATTAAATGCTGTCTTCCATTCATCTCCTTGCTTAATGCGCACAAGGTTGTACGCACCACGAAGATCTATCTTGGTGAACCACTTGGCACCTTTAATCCGGGCAAACAAGTCCGACAACAGAGGCAAAGGATACTGAAATTTAACAGTGATTTTATTCAGAAGCCGATAGTCAATACAAGGTCTCAAAGATCCGTCCTTCTTGGCCACAAAAAAGAATCCCGCACCAAGAGGGGAAGAGGATGGACGGATATGCCCCTTCTCCAGAGACTCCTTGATATACGAACGCATTGCGGCATGCTCAGGTACAGACAGATTAAATAGTCTTCCCTTAGGAAATTTACTACCTGGAATCAAATCTATGGCGCAGTCACAGTCCCTATGAGGAGGCAGAGCACTGGACCTGGACTTGCTGAATACATCCTGATAATCAGACAAATACTCAGGAACTTCCGAAGGAGTAGAGGAAGCAATAGACACCGGCGGGGAATCAGCATGAATTCCCTGACAGCCCCAACTTGACACAGACATAGCCTTCCAATCCAAGACTGGATTGTGGGTCTGTAACCATGGCAGACCCAAAACGACCAAATCATGCATTTTATGCAGAACAAGAAAACGAATCACCTCCCGATGTTCAGGAGTCATGCACATGGTTACCTGCGTCCAAAACTGCGGTTTATTTTCCGCCAATGGCGTAGCATCAATACCTCTAAGAGGAATAGGATTTACCAACGGTTCAAGAACAAAACCACAGCGCTTGGCAAATGACAGATCCATAAGACTCAGGGCAGCACCTGAATCCACAAACGCCATAACAGGGTAAGAAGACAATGAGCAAATTAAAGTCACAGACAAAATAAATTTAGGTTGCAAATTACCAATGGCGACAGGACTAACAACCCTTGTTAGGCGTTTAGAGCATGCTGATATAACATGTGTAGAATCACCACAGTAAAAACACAACCCATTCTGACGTCTATGATTTTTCCGCTCATTTCTAGTCTGAATTCTATCACATTGCATTAAATCAGGTGTTTGTTCAGACAACACCACCAGAGGATTAGCGGTTTTGCGCTCCCGCAAACGCCGGTCAATTTGAATAGCCAGCGCCATGGAATCATTCAGACTTATAGGAATGGGGAAACCCACCATCACATTCTTAATGGCTTCAGAAAGGCCATTTCTGAAATTTGCGGCCAGAGCACACTCATTCCACAGAGTAAGCACGGACCATTTCCGAAATTTTTGGCAATACACTTCAGCTTCATCCTGGCCCTGAGAAATAGCCAGCAAGGCTTTTTCTGCCTGAACTTCAAGATTGGGTTCCTCGTAAAGCAATCCGAGCGCCAGAAAAAACGCATCAATATTTGCCAATGCCGGATCTCCTGGCGCTACCGAGAAAGCCCAATCCTGAGGGTTGCCCCGTAAAAAAGAGATAACAATTTTAACTTGCTGAGCTGAATCTCCAGATGAACGGGGTCTCAGAGATAGAAACAATTTACAATTATTCCTGAAATTCCTAAACTTAAATCGGTCTCCAGAAAACAGTTCAGGAATAGGTATTTTAGGTTCAGACATTGGACTACTGGTAACAAAATCTTGTATGCCCTGCACACGAGCAGCAAGCTGGTCTACACTTGTAATCAAGGTCTGGACATTCATGTCTGCAGCAAGCACAAGCCACTCAGAGGTAAAGGGGAGGAAGAGAGGGAAAAAAAAAAAAAAACTCAGAATTTCCTTTCTTATTATCCCACTTCTGCAATGCATTAAACATTTAATGTTGGCCTGGCATACTGTTATGACCCCAATGGCAGAGGGTCTCAGAAATAATTACTAAGTCTGCAAACACCAAAAACCAGCTCATAGGGCAGTGGTAACTGAGCTGACCATATATCTAATCCTAGCACCACAAATAGCAGCAGCCGGGGAACGTGCCTACGTTGGTTCTAGACGTCTCGCGCCAGCCGGAGAACTAACTAACCCTAGAAGGGAAAAGAAAGACCTTTCTTGCCTCCAGAGAAAAGACCCCAAAAGTTGGATACAAGCCCCCAACAAATAATAACGGTGAGGTAAGAGGAAAAGACAAACGTAAGAATGAGCTAGGTATTTAGCAAAGAGAGGCCCACTAGCTAATAGCAGAATATAGTAAGATGACTTATATGGTCAGCAAAAACCCTACCAAAATATCCACGCTGGATATTCAAGAACCCCCGAACCGTCTAACGGCCCGGGGGGAGAACACCAGCCCCCTAGAGCTTCCAGCAAAGTCAGGAATCACATTTAGTACAAGCTGGACAAAAATAAGAGCAAGCAAATAACCAAAAAACAAAGAAGCAGGACTTAGCTTAATTTTGCACGAACCAGGATCAGCAGACAGCAGCAAACAGAAAGGATCTGATTACAACGATGCCAGGCACTGGACTAAGGATCCAGGAAGTTTATATAGCAACACCCCTGGACTAACGACCCAGGTGGGTGCCAAACTGAGGAAAGACAATCCCAGAGTCATATCACTGGTAACCACAAGAGGGAGCCAAAAAGTCTAATTCACAACAGATGTATAAGACTGCAGTATCAAAATGGCAAAGTGATTTTTTTTTAGCAAACAATTTTTTTGAGAGAGTTTTGAGGCCCAACTGTAGCATGATAAATGCTGTGTAAAATTTCACTGCTCAAAAAAATTGCAGTATTACAATGCCAGCAAAATGTGCACAATTCAGATGGACATATAAGACTGCAGTATCAATATAGAAATGTGATTTATTTATCAAATGATTCTGTTGTGGTTTTGAGGGCCAACTGTAGTACGATAAATGCCATATAAAATTTTCCTGCTCAAAATTTTTTTTTTACTAGAATGCCTGAAAAATGTGCTCACTTCAGATGGACTGCTGTTGTGAACTGTGTTTTTGGGCTCCCTCTGGTGGTCACTAATGGTATTGTGTTAGGTATGTCTTGTTGCAGGCCTGAGCTCCAGCTGTGTCGTTAAGCAGCGGGTGTTTCCTATTTGAGTCTCCTCTGGACTCAGTCTCTTGCCTGGCATTGTTGTATCCAGACCTATTTGGTCTCCTTCGGATTCCTTTCAGTCTGCCTCATGCAAGAAAAGCTAAGTCTGTTTGGTACAATTTGGATCGTTTGCATTATTCAGTGTTTTTGTCCAGCTTGCTTTACATTTGATTTTTGACTCGCTGGAAGCTCTAGGGGGCTGATATTCTCCCTCCACACTGTCAGTCGGTGTGGGGGTTCTTGAATGTTCAGCGTGGATGTTTTGTAGGGTTTTCTGCTAAGTCCACTATCTATTTTCTGCTATCTAGACTATTGGGCCTCACTTTGCTGAATCTAGTTAATCTCTACGTTTGTGTTTTCCTCTTGCCTCACCGTTATTATTTGTTGGGGGCTTTCTATATCTTTGGGGTTCAATTTCTCTGGAGGCAAGCGAGGTCTTATTTTTTTCCCTCTAGGGGTAGTCAGTTCTCCGGCTGGCTCGAGACGTCTAGAACCAAGGTAGGCACGTTCACCGGCTACTTTTAGTTGTTTGTGTCAGGATCAGGTATGCGGTTAGCCCAGTTTCCACCTCCCTAGAGCAGTATTTAAATTTTTTTCCTATCTTGCCGGAATATCAGAGATCCTCTGCCATTGGGATCATAACAGAATGCCAGGACCAAAAAGAAAATGTTTAATGCATCGCAGAAGCGGGATTAAAAAGAAGTTCTGAGTTTTTTTTTTTTTTTGCTGCAGTTTGCCTAGCTTCTTCCATCCCCTTTTTCTCTGAGTGGCTGAAACTCTGCTGCAGATATGAATGTCCAGACTCTGACTTCTAGTGTGGATCAGCTTGCTGCTATGGTGCAAAGCATTCAGGATTTTGTTATCCATAGCCCTAGGTCTGAACCAAAAATACCTATTCCTGAGCCGTTTTTTGGAGATAGGTCTAAATTCCTGAATTTTAGGAATAATTGTAAATTGTTTCTGTCTCTGAAACCTCGTTCCTCTGGTGATTCCGCTCAGCAAGTTAAGATTGTTATTTCCTTCTTGCGCGGCGACCCTCAGGATTGGGCCTTCTCTCTGGCGTCAGGAGATCCTGCATTGGTGAATGTTGATGCGTTTTTTCTGGCACTTGGTTTGCTTTATGAGGAGCCTAATCTTGAAAATCAGGCTGAAAAAATGTTGCTGGTTATCTCTCAGGGTCAGGACGAAGCTGAAGTATATTGCCAAAAATTTCGGAAATGGTCCGTGCTTACTCAATGGAATGAGTGTGCACTGGCCGCAAATTTCAGAAATGGTCTTTCTGAAGCCATTAAAGATGTGATGGTGGGGTTTCCTATCCCTACAGGTCTAAATGATTCAATGGCTCTAGCCATTCAAATTGATCGACGTTTGCGGGAGCGCAAATCTGATAATCCTTTGGCGGTGCTGTCTGAACGGTCACCTGATTCTATGCAATGTGACAGAATTCTGACCAGAGCCGAGCGACAAAATCATAGACGTCAAAATGGGTTGTGTTTCTACTGTGGTGATTCAACACATGTTATCTCAGCATGCTCTAAACGTTTAAAGAAAAAAGTTAATCCTGTCGCCATTGGTACTTTTCAGCCTAAGTTTATTTTGTCTGTGACTTTAATTTGTTCATTATCTTCTTACTCAGTTATGGCTTTTGTGGATTCTGGTGCTGCTTTAAGTCTGATGGATTTGTCGTTTGCCAAGCGCTGCGGTTTTGTCCTGGAGCCTTTGGAAAATCCTATTCCTCTTAGAGGAATTGATTCTACGCCATTGGCAGAGAATAAACCTCAGTATTGGACGCAGGTGACCATGTGCATGACTCCTGTACATCAGGAGGTGATTCGTTTTTTGGTACTGCATAAAATGCATGATGTTGTCGTTTTGGGTCTGCCATGGTTACAGGCCCATAATCCAGTTTTAGATTGGAAAGCTATGACTGTCTCTAGTTGGGGGTGTCAGGGGATTCATGGCGATTCTCCATTGGTGTCTATTGCTTCTTCTACTCCTTCTGAGATCCCTGAGTTTTTGTCAGACTTTCAGGATGTATTTAATGAGGCCAGGTCCAGTTCCCTTCCTCCTCATAGGGACTGTGATTGTGCTATAGATTTGATTCCTGGTAGTAAGTTTCCTAAGGGACGACTCTTTAATTTATCTGTGCCAGAGCATGCCGCGATGCGGAGTTATATAAAGGAGTCTTTGGAGAAGGGACATATTCGCCCATCCTCGTCCCCTCTTGGTGCGGGATTCTTTTTTGTGGGCAAGAAAGACGGGTCTCTGAGACCTTGTATTGATTATCGTCTTCTGAATAAGATCACTGTTAAATTTCAGTATCCTTTGCCATTGTTGTCTGATTTGTTTGCTCGGATTAAGGGATCCAGTTGGTTCACCAAGATAGATCTTCGTGGTGCGTATAGCCTTGTGCGCATAAAGCAGGGAGATGAATGGAAAACGGCATTTAATACGCCTGAGGGTCATTTTGAGTACCTGGTGATGCCTTTCGGATTATCTAATGCTCCTTCTGTGTTTCAGTCCTTCATGCATGACATCTTCCGGAAATATCTGGATAAATTTATGATTATTTATCTGGATGATATTTTGTTTTTTTCTGATGATTGGGAGTCCCATGTGAACCAGGTCAGGATGGTGTTTCAGGTTTTGCGGGAGAATGCTCTATTTGTGAAGGGCTCAAAATGTATCTTTGGGGTACAGAAGGTTTGTTTTTTGGGTTTTATTTTTTCCCCTTCTACTGTGGAGATGGACCCAGTTAAGGTCCGTGCCATTCATGACTGGACTCAGCCCACGTCTGTTAAGAGCCTGCAGAAGTTCTTGGGCTTTGCTAATTTTTACCGTCGTTTTATCGCTAATTTCTCCAGCGTTGTTAAACCTTTGACGGATATGACCAAGAAGGGTTCTGATGTTGCGAATTGGTCTCCTGCGGCCGTGGAGGCCTTTCAGGAGCTGAAGCGTCGGTTTACTTCAGCGCCAGTCTTGTGCCAGCCGGATGTCTCTCTTCCCTTCCAGGTTGAAGTTGATGCTTCTGAAATTGGTGCAGGGGCTGTTTTGTCGCAAAAAAGTTCTGATGGCTCCGTGATGAAGCCATGCGCCTTCTTTTCAAGGAAATTTTCGCCTGCTGAGCGGAACTACGATGTTGGTAATCGGGAGTTGTTGGCCATGAAGTGGGCATTTGAGGAGTGGCGACATTGGCTCGAGGGAGCTAGACATCGTGTGGTGGTCTTGACTGATCATAAAAATCTGATTTACCTCGAGTCTGCCAAGCGCCTGAATCCTAGACAGGCCCGTTGGTCGTTGTTTTTCTCCCGTTTTGACTTTGTGGTCTCGTACCTGCCTGGTTCGAAGAACGTGAAGGCTGATGCACTTTCTAGGAGTTTTGTGCCTGATTCTCCGGGAGTCTCTGAGCCGGCTGGTATTCTCAGAGAGGGAGTAATTTTGTCTGCCATTTCCCCAGATTTGCGACGAGGGCTGCAAAAATTTCAGGCTGATAGGCCTGATCGTTGTCCACCAGAGAGATTGTTTGTCCCTGATGGATGGACCAACAGAGTTATTTCTGAGGTTCATTCTTCGGTGTTGGCGGGACATCCTGGGATTTTTGGTACCAGAGATTTGGTGGCCAGGTCCTTTTGGTGGCCTTCCTTGTCGCGGGATGTGCGTTCTTTTGTGCAGTCCTGTGGGATTTGTGCTCGGGCTAAGCCTTGCTGTTCTCGTGCCAGCGGGTTGCTTTTGCCCTTGCCTACCCCAAAGAGGCCTTGGACGCACATTTCCATGGATTTAATTTCGGATCTTCCGGTGTCTCGGAAGATGTCTGTCATCTGGGTGGTGTGCGATCGTTTTTCTAAAATGGTCCATTTGGTGCCCTTGCCTAAGTTGCCTTCCTCCTCTGATTTGGTTCCTTTGTTCTTTCAGAATGTGGTTCGTTTGCATGGCATCCCTGAGAATATTGTGTCTGACAGAGGATCCCAGTTTGTGTCCAGATTCTGGCGATCCTTTTGTGCTAAGATGGGTATTGATTTGTCTTTTTCGTCGGCTTTTCATCCTCAGACTAATGGCCAGACCGAGCGCACTAATCAGACGTTGGAGACTTATTTGAGATGTTTTGTTTCTGCTGATCAGGACGACTGGGTTACCTTTTTGCCACTGGCCGAGATTGCCCTTAATAATCGGGCTAGTTCTGCCACCTTGGTTTCACCCTATTTCTGCAACTCTGGTTTTCATCCTCGTTTCTCCTCGGGTCAGGTTGAACCTTCTGACTGTCCTGGGGTTGATTCTGTGGTGGATAGGTTGCAGCGGATTTGGAACCATGTGGTGGACAATTTGAAATTGTCACAAGACAAGGCCCAGCGGTTTGCCAACCGCCGCCGCGGTGTGGGTCCCCGACTTCGTGTTGGGGATTTGGTTTGGTTGTCTTCTCGGCATGTTCCTTTGAAAGTCTCCTCTCCTAAGTTCAAGCCTCGCTTTATCGGTCCTTATAAGATTTTGGAAATCCTTAACCCGGTGTCTTTTCGCTTGGATCTTCCAGCGTCTTTTGCTATTCATAATGTGTTCCATAGGTCCTTGTTGCGGCGGTACGTGGTGCCTATGGTTCCTGCTGTTGAGCCTCCTGCCCCGGTTTTGGTTGAGGGCGAGTTGGAGTACGTGGTGGAGAAGATTCTGGATTCTCGTATCTCTAGACGGAAACTCCAGTATTTAGTTAAGTGGCAAGGCTATGGTCAGGAGGATAATTCCTGGGTTGTCGCCTCTGATGTTCATGCGGCTGATTTGGTTCATGCCTTTCACGCTGCTCATCCTGATCGCCCTGGGGGTCTTGGTGAGGGTTCGGTGACCCCTCCTCAAGGGGGGGTACTGTTGTGAACTGTGTTTCTGGGCTCCCTCTGGTGGTCACTAACGGTATTGTGTTAGGTATGTCTTGTTGCAGGCCTGAGCTCCAGCTGTGTCGTTAAGCAGCGGGTGTTTCCTATTTGAGTCTCCTCTGGACTCAGTCTCTTGCCTGGCATCGTTGTATCCAGACCTATTTGGTCTCCTTCGGATTCCTTTCAGTCTGCCTCATGCAAGAAAAGCTAAGTCTGTTTTGTACAATTTGGATCGTTTGCATTATTCAGTGTTTTTGTCCAGCTTGCTTTACATTTGATTTTTGACTCGCTGGAAGCTCTAGGGGGCTGATATTCTCCCTCCACACCGTCAGTCGGTGTGGGGGTTCTTGATTGTTCAGCGTGGATGTTTTGTAGGGTTTTCTGCTAACCGCATAGTCCACTATCTATTTTCTGCTATCTAGACTATTGGGCCTCACTTTGCTGAATCTAGTTCATCTCTACGTTTGTGTTTTCCTCTTGCCTCACCGTTATTATTTGTTTGGGGCTTTCTATATCTTTGGGGTTCAATTTCTCTGGAGGCAAGCGAGGTCTTATTTTTTCCCTCTAGGGGTAGTCAGTTCTCCGGCTGGCTCGAGACGTCTAGAACCAACGTAGGCACGTTCACCGGCTACTTTTAGTTGTTTGTGTCAGGATCAGGTATGCGGTTAGCCCAGTTTCCACCTCCCTAGAGCAGTATTTATATTTTTCCTATCTTGCCGGAATATCAGAGATCCTCTGCCATTGGGATCATAACAGACTGCAGCATCAAAATGGCAATGCGACTTTTTGAACAAACAATTTTATGTGGTTTTTTTTAGGCCCAATTGTAGCACGATAAATTCCTTATAAAATTTCACTGCTGAAAAAAATTGCAGTTTCACAATGCCAACAAAATTTGTCCAATTCAGATGAACGTATAAGACTGCAGTATCAATATAGAAATGCAATTTATTTAACAAAAAATGTTTTTGTGGTTTGGAGGGACAACTGTAGCACAATAAATGCCATATAAAATTCCCCTGCTAAAAAAAAAATTTAGTATTACAATGCCGGGAAAATGTGCCAACTTCAGATGGACATATAAGACTGCAGTGTCAATATAGCAATGCAATTTTCTTAACAAACAATTTTATTTGGGGGAATTTTGAGGCCCAATTGTAGCACGATAAATTCCTTATAAAATTTCAATGCTCAAGAAAACTGCACTATCACAATGCCAGCAAAACTTGCCCAATTCAGATGGACAGATAAGACTGCAGTATCAATATAGAAATGCAATTTATTTAATAAACAATTTTCTTGTGGTTTTGAGGTGCAAGTGTAGCATTATAAATGTCGTGTAAAATTTCACTGCTCAAAAAATTAGCAGTATCACAATTCCAGCAACATTTGACCAATTCAGATGGACGTTGAAGACTGCAGGATAACAATGTGATTTTTTTAACAAACAATTTTTTGGGGGGGTTTGAGGCCAAACTGTAGCACAATATATGCCATATAAAGTTTTACTGCTGAAAAAAATTGCAGTAGTACAATGCCAGGAAAATTTGTACAATTCAGACAGACATACAAGATTGCAGTATCAATATAGCAATATGATTTTTTTTTAACAATCAATTTTTTAAGGGTTTTTTTGGAGGCCCAACTGTAGCATAATAACTGCTGTATAAAATGTCACTGCTAAAAAATTACAGTATTACAATGTCATCAAAATGTGCCCAATTCAGATGGACGTATATGACTGCGGCATCAATATAGCAATGTAATTTTTTTTAACAAACAATTCTTTTGGGGGGGATAGTGTGATAAATGCTGTTTAAAATTTCACAGCTCAGAAAAAATGCGGTATTACAAAGCCAGGCAAATTTGTACACCTGAGATGGACATATAAGACTGCAGTATCAATATAGCAATTCTATTGAGGTCTGACCAAGTAGGCTGTATGCTTTTTAAAAATGGTGTATATTATTTCCCTACTCAGAACTCCCCCGGAAGAAGGCACATGCAGCCAAAATGCGCGTAGGGGCCGTGGCACCATAGGACCAGAGGTAACTAGTATTATATCTTATGTATTGACACTATGCCATCTTTTCATTGACCCTTATGTGGCGTTCTTAGGTGATTATGCCTGGTTACGGCACGAGGTACTGATTAGCCACTGGGTATATTTATATCATGGCGTTAGGAGTCAGAACTTTTTGACACAATTATCCTCTGGTCTGTGGTGTCTTTTTTCTTTTGGTACCATTCACCATTAGCAATATTATTCATGATTTTTAGTGTTATTATCAATACAATTTATATATACTGACCAAGTAGGCTGTATGCTTTTTAAAAATGGTGTATATTATTTCCCTGCTCAGAACAATTTGCAGGATTAACAGCAAAAAAGAACATTATTAGCCCTGAGAAGAGGTTTTGGTATGAGTTGCAGGCTGCAGCATAAAGGACATGCAATTCACCCTGTCCTGTCCTATACGATCCCTTCAGCACAATCTCTCCCTTTGTGCTGCTAACCTCAGTATTACTATTTATTATAATTAGCCCAAAGAAGGGATGTTGTAGTACTTCACAGAAATCTAAATGTGGTTGAATCCCTGGCTAATACACAGCTACAATTCTGTCCTTCAATCACCGGCACCTCTCCCTAATCTGCCTGTTTCTGGGGTACAGTGTGATGAGAATAGCGTCACTTGTCTTCTAAAGACCTGATGACTAGAGATGAGCAGACAACTGGATGCTTGGGTCTAATGGGTTCGGCCAAACAGTTTCAAAAAGTGTGGGTTTGGATACCAGACCATTACCCGAACATGTACCTGGACCTAATTCACTTGAATGGGGGCCCAAAGATCCAGTGTTTGCCACGCTATCAAGTCCCATTAGCTGACACCAATGACTGGAGGTAAACTTTATACCTTCGGTCATAGCTGCGGGTTCACGTTGTCATTTGGCTGCTTGGGAACTGTGTCTGTCTGACTGGCGGTGATGATCTTACCACCGATCAGAAACAGTGTTTGCCACGCTGTCGTGCTCCCGAAAAGCACCCGGTGTTCGTGGGCCAAACTGGAACATGAACACGGACTTCATTGTAAAGTGTCAGTGCTGGAACAGTAGGTGTTCGGTACTGATGTTGAACTTTACTGTTTGGGTTCATCCGTCTCTACTGATGAAGCTGTGTGGCCAGTCAATCACAGTAATGCAAAAAGCAAGATGGCTACAGCATTACAGAGACTAGCAGGCAATCCCCACATGTTCATTTGCTGTCTAAATAGCGCCAAAATGTCAGGACTCTGAACATTTTTATTACCTTTTGTGCATTATGGCCCTTTTCCAAGATGGCATCTTTGGTCTCATGTGCACTGTGTCTTCCTGCTATAAAACTCCACCCCAGCCTTCAGTCTGTGCTAGAGTATTCTGCCTTGCATCCAGCTCCTGACTCTGGTGACTCCCTGGCTATATACCTGCTCCTGTGAACCTGTGGGGTGATCCTGCTAATCTGCTCTGAGTTCCTGCTGCATACACCAGTTCCAGTAATCCTCCTTCATCTGCTGCTCGTGTTTACTTCCATCTGCATTTGCTGGACATGTAAGCTGTTGCTGCTCTGCAAGAATCTGAGACTATTACCCAGGCCTCCATGGTTGAGCTAAGATATTATTTGAACTGCCTTATAAGCATATCTATCTGTGTTTTGGACTAAGCAAGGACTTATTCGTGTCAAGTATCCTCAAGAATAATTGTGCTTCATAGACTTTCTGCGTGATTGCATTTTCCTCTGAAGTTCCCTATAGACTGCTAAGCTGCGTTTAATATTTACACCAAGTGTTGCGGACTTGAGTTTCTCTCTGCACCTGTTTGAATCACCATGTGATAATATAGACTTTACCACTTATAAAACTGTGTCCTGTAGGTGTATTGTTCCACGCAAAGAGTCTCCTGAGTTATTCCCTATAATTATTACGCAAACATGTGGGGCAGGGATGAGAGCTTCCGCTTGAGCATTAAAAAAATGCTCCCCGAGTAACGAGCATCCCGAGCACACTGATGCTTGAGCGAGTAACCAGTAGTGATGAGCATGCTCACTCATCACAATTTTTGGAAACAAGTCCTGTGGATCAATGAGGTTCAGAAGAAAGGGCACATAATTTCAAGAAAATAATATCTTACCAATCATTAAGCATGGTGGTGGATCAATCATACTTTGAGGTTGTGTTGCAGCAAATGGCACAGGGAACATTTTACAGGTAGTGGGAAAAATGGATTCAATGAAATTTCAGAAAATTCTTGATGCAAACATAACACCATCTGTGAAAAAGCTGAAGTTGAAAAGAGGCTTCTGCAAATGGATAATGATCCTAAACACACGTCAAAATCCACAACTGACTACCTCAAAAGGTGCAAGCTGAAGGATTTACAATGGTCCTCACAGTCCCCTGATCCGAACATCATTGAAAATCTGTTACTAGACCTCAAAATAGCAGTGCATGCAAGATGACCCAGGAATCTCACAGAATTGAAAACATTTTCCAATGAAGAATGGATGAAAATCCCACAAGCAAGAATCAAAAGACTCTTGGCAGGCTACAAAAAGCTTTTACAAGCTGTGATACTTTCAAAAGTATACTACTAAGTACTAGCCATTCAGAGTGCTCAAACCTTTGCACCTGCCCATTTTCCATTTTGTAATTTTTAAAATGAAAAATAATAATTCCGGATCTAAATCCCACTCATCACCTGTGGAGAGATTTTAAAATTGCTGTTTGGAGAAGGTGCCTTCAAATATTAGCGACCTGGAGCAGTTTGCAAAAGAAGAGTGGTCAAAAATTCCCGAGGACAGGTGTAAGAAGCTTGTTGATGACTATAAGAAGCGATTGATTGCAGTGTGTGCAACCAAATATTAAGTTGAGGGTGCCAACAGTTTTGTCTAGCACATTTTAGGGGTTTTATGTGTACTGTAATTATGTCCAATTTGCCTGTTTTTCAAATTTTTTTTTAATGTTTTTTCCGATACGCATAAAGAAAGTAAACATGTGTATAACAAAACATGTAATTTCAATAATTTTCAAGGGTAGCAACACTTTCGGCAATGACTGTACCTGTAGGTTAATAGGGTTTTTCTCCATGACAGGTTCCCTTCACACCTTTTAAAACTGAATGGGGGACCCATGTTTACATTCTGCCTTTTGTCATAGTCACCAGATGACCTGCTTTTCAATCATATCCCATAAAGTCATATACAACTGTACATGCAAATTGGATTTTAATGGGCATAACAAGACAAGTGTACAGCCATTGGTGAACTTGGTGGACCTGACTAAATTGATCAATCCAAATCATAGTGTATTAGCAGCCCTTTTTTGCCATTTTGTCTCTTAGACGATATACTACCGGAGACATTACTAGTGTAAAATTATCCTGATATTATTTAAATGATTTCCTTCCAGTTTACATGCATAATTCCTCTCCTGTTTTGTCAATTCACTATGGTCCTTGTGTGTTAAAATAATTAATTATGCACAAAATGAGCTCCAAATACACTACAATCACCTCAATAGAGTTTAATTGCTGTGCAACATAAAGAGAGTATTTGTAGAGGATAGGCTTATTGCCTGATATGACCATGTGGATTATTCTGACAATGGCTGAAGTCACATATGGGTCAGCTGTGCTATGGGAACTTTTTAATCTGTTCTTTTTTCTTTGCCTTTACCCTAATGTCCTATTTATCCTGCAGCACAATCTAAATTATGCTTCAGCCTTTTTCTTGAGCAGCATGGCCTCCTCTTTATGTGCTCCTGAGAATAGCGTTGCAATTCCCTTCTGGTGTACACATCAAATGTTTAGGAGGTAAAAAATAAATCTTTAGTTCTAGAAAAAAACAATACAAAGCAGAGTGAAAGAAACCTTCCTTAGGTAACCTCAGAACAGAAGAACTTTGTGCATTATGCAGCCTAGGCCATGCCAAAATGCAATTTGGAGGGTGTCCAGCACTTCATTGGAAAGTAATGGTTTTCACTGAACTGAGTTATGACCAGCTGTTTGCAGACAGTCTGTGACATACTGATAGAGCAGAACACCGTATGTTGCTTTCCAAATCAAATGATACAAGAAGTGTGACAGAGTGGAGAAACATCTGTCATTAGCAATTTTCAGCACGCTTCACTAATTCTGGACAAAATACGTGTAATGAACTTACCGCAGGAAACTTCAAATACTCCACTGCTACAACGAGAAAGCAAACAACTAGTTCTGCTAATGGCGACTAATATAATTCATTTGGTAGAAGAAACAAACAAAGTGGATTACTTGTTCCTAAACACGGGGTTAGTTAATGCCTGTGACAAATGATCAGTTCAATAAAGGGACTTGAGCCACATACATCAGTTCTTAACAACAAGTTCAACATTCATTTTTCTTCCTTAGCCATTTTTATCACACAATTTTTATTACACTTGTCAAGTGTTTTTTTTGGAGGTTTAGCCACTATTTTTCACTCAAATGTCCCTCTTTATTTTATGTCACTTGCTTTTACTTCTGGTATAAATAAGTGTGTGGTCGCTGTGGCCATTAGAAGTCTATGGTACAGATAAAAACAGAAGACCACTGCTCTATTCTAAATCCTTCAAATAGTGTGTTTGTATTCTGAAATGAAGAGCACAACATCTACATTCAGATGTTGAACATCTACAGTCATTCAACATCTACATTCAATCACACACATCTCTCTGAAGCTGTGCCTGAGCGACACCGCTAGGCAGGACTCAAATATGGTACAGTAGACAAGGAGGCATAAATAAAACACTGGCTTTATTGAAAGACAGAGGATTTTGTGCAAGAATATAAGACTAATGGTTCTTGTAATGATCACAGGAATATTAGATACAAAAACAGATAGCTGTCACACAAACTGCCCTCCAGTTATGGCAATACAAAGTTCAATACAAACAGCATAAACAATTTCTACAGACTACTCTCTTCGAAATTCCTACCTGGCTTCCGACAATTGCTATAGCACCCTAACTAGAGAAACCTGCTCAGTTGAACACCAGTGTCACACTCATAGTTCTGCAGTGCTAAAAAGAAAGTCTCATAGAATCATAGAATGGTAGAGTTGGAAGAGACGTACTGGTCATCTGGTCCAACCCCCTGCTCAATGCACGATTCACTAAATCATTCCAGACAGATGTATTTCCAGCCTCTGTTTGAAGACTTCCATGGAAGGAGAACGCATCACCTCTCGTGGCAACCTGTTCCATTCACTGATCACCCTTACTGTCAAAAACTTTTTCTATTATCTAATCTCCCATTCAGTTTCATCTTATTGCTTCTAGTCTTAAGGTACCTTCACACGAAACGACTTTGTAATGATATCGCTAGTGATCCGTGACGTTGCAGCGTCCTGGATAGCGATATCGTTTAGTTTGACACGCAGCAGCGATCAGGATCCTGCTGTGATGTCGCTGGTCGCTGAATACAGTTCAGAACTTTATTTGGTCGTCAGATCGCCGTGTATCGTTGTGTTTGACAGCAAAAGCAACGATACCAGCGATATTTTACACTGGTAACCAGGGTAAACATCGGGTTACTAAGCGCAGGGCCGCGCTTAGTAACCTGATGTTTACCCTGGTTACCAGTGTAAAATGTAAAAAAAACAAACAGTACATACTTACATTCGCATCCCCTGCCGTCTGCTTCCCACACCGACTGAGCGCCGCAAAGTGAAAGTGAAAGCACAGCGGTGACGTCACCGCTGTGCCCTGCTACTGCCGGCGCTCAGTCAGTCAGTCAGTGCAGGAAGCGGACGCCGGGGGACGCGAATGTAAGTATGTACTGTTTGTTTTTTTTACATTTTACGCTGGTAACCAGGGTAAACATCGGGTTACTAAGCGCGGCCCTGCGCTTAGCAACCCGATGTTTACCCTGGTTACCCGGGGACCTCAGCATCGTTGGTCGCTGGAGAGCGGTCTGTGTGACAGCTCTCCAGCGATCAAACAGTGACGCTGCAGCGATCGGCATCATTGTCGCTATTGCTGCAGCGTCGTTTCGTGTGAAGGTACCTATAGTCTAGTCTGAGAATAAAGCTGATCCCTCTACAGGGATTTTTGAGCTTCTGCTTGGTCTCCATTTAATTGAGCCCAGTTAGTTATGTTGCGCTCTTCCTTTAGGTTAACGGTGCCGTCTTATTCCAGGTCTGGGCAAGTCTAATCCCACTTTCAATGCTGCAGGGTCACTGGTACCACAGCAATGATTTCTCTCTCCAGATTACTGGTGCTTGGGTAAAATTATCTCAGCTGTGCTATTCGTCCTTTTCCTTGTCAACCAGTCTGAGAGCTTGTGCAAGGATTTATCCTGAGGAAGAGGTCCTGCTTGACTTTGAAGCGTGTTGACTTTAAAAACCTGTTCAAATAAAAGTTTTTAAGGAAATATTCATCTCCTGTAATCTTCACCAGCAGTACAGGTACAGACACATTATACCTGGATCAACAATTCTCCTCGGTCTTTGGACCTGTGTCCTACAGCAGCTGACTGATGTATTGAATATGTTGCAAAGGTGCAACTTCATCAGGTGAGCTTAATACTCTCCTATTTTCATCACATCTTGTTATCAGTTAAGACCAGAGGTGTCAAACTGCATTTCTCGAGGGCCGCCAACAGGTCATGTTTTCAGGATTTCCTTGTATTGCACAGGTGATAATTTAATCACCTGCACAGAATGATTCCAGCACCTTGTGGAATGCTAAGGAAATCCTGAAAACATGACCTGTTTGCTCCCCAGTATCTCAACTACAAACTTCAGAAGTGTCAAAATGCTGTTTGGGAGACTTGAGATTAACAGAACACTTCGACACCTATGCATCCGCTGACCTTGAACCTATAGCATCTCACACTGTCAGAGACTTCCTACTACTCCAATCTCTACTACTGAACTAGGAAGTGCCTCCCCCTTTTTTTCTGATCTAACCCCTCCCCATATGTGGGCTATTTCCTAGCTGTTAACTATACCTTACCTTTCCCTAACTGCTGCAACTATATCCCTATGCCTTGTAATGGTTCCCCTATGGACAGCCCTCCTCAATCCCCGGGGATGGCCTTGAAGTAAAACCTCCAGGAAAACCGAGACACAAACTGGTCATAAGGCTAAAATGCAAATTTATATAAAACAGTAATAACATTAAAACAGTAATAAACATTTCTACATAATTAACTCTTTTTGACTCAGTGTCTTCTTCTTTCCGCCTTACAGGCACCCATGGCAAATGATGGCCGTCTCCGAATATAATAGTGTAAAACAAGTAAACATATTAAAGTTCAAAACAGTCCAAACCAATCTGTTCTTTTCCTATGTATGAAGTCCTGGTCTGTTGATGTCTACAGGTCACTTGGACTGACTGACCCTGGTCCCACTGGGTTGGGACCCTGGACAAAAGAGTTCATGTCCATTTTTGTAGGTGTGGCAACAGGCCCAATGCAGCATCTCAGACTGACCATGGTCAACATAAGGCCAGCAGAATTCAGCCTTTAAAGAAAGAACAACAAGAAAAGAGAAGAACCTAGAAAAACCTGAAAACGTCCACTTCAATCATTCTTTTATATCCTGGCTTCCCGGTTGTCAGGGGATGGAAGTCAGTCCAACCTAAATGGCTGATCCGGATACCGCTGTCTCCTTTGGTCGTCCTGCAACAGGCCAGTCCCCAAGATGAATACCTGTGCCAAGTCTTTCTGAGTAAAGCAAATGCTAGTGCCGGAACTGGCCACTTGGGGAATTCAGCACCAAGGCATCTCTTCTCCTCTTCCTTCTCCTCAGCCTGAATGGGGGTCTGGGTACCAGCATCCTCCTTCTGGCATGGTTGCCAGTTTCCATTCTCTGAACATGGGCTGGGATGGTGGGTTGTGGCGCTGAGGCGGTGCTGTCAATCGAACTCCGCTTCCTCCCACTTCTCTGTTTTTTCACTGGGGGCAGGGTGGGTGACCCTCATGGCAGACCAGCACTTTATGTGCTATACTTTACAAAAGTGAACCTTCTCACCGATGTGCAAGCTATGGAGGCGATATGGCAATGTGTCCCATTTAACTGTCGTCCGATTTACGTAAACTTCATCACCCGTACGTTATTCTTTTATAAAGCTGAAGACTTTGATGAAGTTGAAGTCTACTACCCTCAGTACCTTGCTCCTCAAAAATGGCTCTTTTTGGCCCTTTGAGCCACTCACGTGCTAGTGCTTCTGCCCACATTCTCTCCAATACATTGGGCATCTCCTATGACCATCAAATTCTGGTAGACGATGGCCTTACAGGAATTGGGGGGTACCACTGTTCTTGGTCCCAATTAAAATTTTCAGGTTCAGCCTCTTTCAGGAGTATGGGGGCAGGTAGCGGGGTTTCCTCTTCTCCCTCAACCTCTTCTCCCATGGGGCCCTCACTTTCTCCCCGGAGCAGGGCAGAAGGCCAATCAGTGGTAAACTGAACTTGGGTAGGAACGTCCTCCAAGGCCAGCATTCGATCCTCATCAGGCATTCGGCTCCAGTACAACACTTTGACCTCATGCTGGTAAAGGCCCACTTGTGGCTGTAGCATCGTCTGCTCTTCGGCCTCATTGTGTTGATCTTTGTTGGCTGGGGCCCCCCGGGGTGATGAGATAAATGATCTCTTCATTAAATGAGGTATCCATTATCTCGGCACTAGGAAACTCACTGGGAATGTTGCTCATTGCTGGAAAGGTATCGCACGTGTCTCCTCCAGTCCAATGCTTTAAGTAAAATTGCGCATGCCAGTCACTTCCAGTGCGCTTCCCACTCGATTGGCTCCTTCCTTTTGGCGATTGCACCAATTGCGTGACCGACACATCCGCTGTCATCCCCCATGACTCCGCCTCTGAACATGCCCTCTCTTCACGTTGTCCCTTACACAGTAACTTGTCTCTCTTCCTGGATCATGCATCTTTCTGCTCCACTCCAACTTTTCTAGTTTGGACCTTGGATCTGGCACACCTCCTCGTTAAGGTCATCACTTCAGTGGGCTGCACACATTGTTTTTGCATCTCCAGACGCCGATCACTCCTATGTTGGTCAGGATCTCCCTGCCTCAGACCATTAGTAATCGCCACGTTGGAAATCATGCCGCCATCCGCCATCTTGGGACTCGTGTCTCTGTCTGCCATCTTGTTTGACGTTAAGGTACTTAGTTCTACATTTTTTTTGTTTTCTTTTGTTTCTTTGTTTGCAAGGGCCTGACCCTGCTCGCAGTGCCACTGGAAAGAGGGTACAAGCCCGCTGCTGTGCGCCGGTACTGTCTTCTTCTCAACCCAATTACATCTCCGTGGCTGCTATGCCTTCTTCTTGCTCTCGACACCCATGCCTTCCTCAACCTCTGCACAGCTTTCTTCTTTCCAGCAATTCAACGGTGCTGGGATTACAGGTGCTGCCCCTAGTTTGCACGAATCAAAACTTGTCCACAACACACTAATGTTCATCCTTCTTAGACAATAATCTCTTGACCTAGGCTATATATACAGTAGAGTGTTTCCTATGACTCTGTGTCTGAGCAATAAGGTTCGTTCCATTTTAACTAGGACCTTTCACTGGATTTTTTATTTTGAACTAAGTACCTGCAATTGCCATTGTTCTCATCAATCCCACCAAGGACAACATCTGCATGAGTTTGTATGTTCTCTCCGTGTTTGCGTGGGTTTCCTCCGGGTACTCCGGTTTCCTCCCACACTCCAAAGACATACTGATAGGGAATTTAAATTGTGAGCCCCAATGGGGACAGTGATCATAATCTATACAAACTGTAAGGCGCTGCGGAATATGTTAGCACTATATAAATAACGTGATTATTATTATTATTCTACTGATACTGAAACAGCTTTTTTTCTGTGCCTCTCCATTTTAAAGCTGTGCCCCCTGGTAATAAAAGTCCAACTTTTCCCTTCAACTAACCTGGCGAGTACCCAGAACTTCCCGCAGGCCGTTTACTCCTCTATGGGTGCAGTAAGAAGGTAATATAACACAGAAGACAATCGCATTGCTCAGACTGGTCGATGGCTCTCCTGACCTGAGCGTGACAACATGTATTTCTATGCAGCAATCAAGGTTGAGTCAGAAGAGCCATGTTTTACGGCCGTCTAACTGCACCCTATGATAAAAAGTCTGTGGTACACGCTGAGTTGGTTGAATGGAAAAAGTGCATCATTATTAGGCTGCTTGTTCAGAATTAGGTTCTCACTCTCAGTATTTGGTCAGCATTTTACATCAGTAGTTGTAAGCCAAAACCTGGAGTGGGAAAAAATTGTAGAAGTGGTGATGTGTTTCTATTATACTTTTCCTCTGATTGCTCCACTCCTGATTTTGTCTTACAAATACTGTGGTAAAATACTGACCAAATACTGAACATGTGAACATTTCCTTACGGTGGGGGTCCTCATTCCCACATGATGCTTTTTCAATAAGCTAACTCACTTGTGTCCTTATGAACACTGCACTTTATTGCAGAGTGCCACTGCTTACTTCTTTTTTCTCCTTTCCATATTGCATTATTTATGTATTATGATCTGTATATTGCACCTTTTTTCATTATTAAATACAATTTGACATCTCTTTAGGGGTAGTGTCCATTTTTATTTACTTCAAATATATTATATTTACATGGTTTTATTGGTTATCATGCCGGTCATGGCCTGGGAAACAGGTTTTGAGTTTTTAAATGTTTTTATTTGACTTGTCTAGGCTATTGTGTTTGCTACATAATAAAAATTTCTATAATTAAAATTTAGTAAATGCAGATATTCTTTAGTATATCTCTTTCCTCCATTTTCAATTTGTTTGGATTGATCTGTGGAGAATCAACTTTGAGTTAAATTTCCTGAAATTTGCATTTCCCTGCAAATTCAAACACTCTGATTCAATTATCAAGGATTGGGCATTCCAAAAAAATTCTCAGCACCGTTTCACATACTGCTGAAGACTCAGAGAACTCAGAGAGCAGGCTCATGGCATCAGGAACACCTGCGCGGGCCTCCCCATATTGCCATGTGGCTATCAAATCATGTGGTCTAGCCAAGCCAATCAGGGGGACTATCACAGCCAATATAAAATGTGAGAGACAGTTATGGAACAGTATTTTATGTATGAACTGTGTAGGGATAGGTCAGAGCACACAGCATAGAGATGGAAAAAGGTCTAATGTGACTGTGGTGTACTACTTCAGTGCTCAATTAGATTGAAAATGGGAGTAGAAGTCTCAGTCTGTGAATACTAAGCCAAAGATTCAAATGATATATAGAGTAGTGCTGTAGCTGTATAGTCACTTATACTGAGTTGATTGACCCAAAATATACTGTAGTAAAAGCACCTCAATAATTGTCTATTTTAATTCTTCATACACTGCAAACAAGGATCGCAGTTTTAAATCCTTCAGTGTTAATTTTGCTACTAAAAGAAAATCTTGAATCCAAGGCTTGTGTGTTTGCTTCCTCCATTGTAAAACTGGCAAGCCACATACAAATATTTTTAACTCTAACA
This sequence comes from Ranitomeya variabilis, assembly GCF_051348905.1. Taxonomy (NCBI): domain Eukaryota; kingdom Metazoa; phylum Chordata; class Amphibia; order Anura; family Dendrobatidae; genus Ranitomeya; species Ranitomeya variabilis. The sequence continues at coordinate 468,302,963 of NC_135237.1, read as the reverse complement.
AGAAAAATATCTATAATGCTGTAATTTAAACACAACTGTCTACCTCACAAAGTGTGAGCGTTGCAGAATTTTGCACACTTTGTTGTTGTTATAGCCCAATATTAGACTATACACACATCAACTGAATACAGTTGTCTGTTGCAGGTGCTTGCTTTTGGGACCTAAATCTATTCACTTTTCTTGTTCTGTACTGTTCTGTAAAGGCACGTGGACATTTTTAAAAAAATGTTTTAAACCCTTTCCAACATCAGGAGTAATAATATGCCGATTTCGGACACCCTCCCTTTGATGCGGACTTCAGCAGTGAGCCCACATTTTTTCTGGCATATGTCAGCTGTTTTGAACAGATGACATGTGCAGCTAACAGCTGCAGGAGGAATCGTGATCCTCCCGTGGCTGTTAACCAATTAAATACTGCTGTCAATCTCTGATAGAGGCATTTGACACTCGCTTCCGGCAAGCGTGCCAGAAATCCGCCCATCGGTGACCCCGTCGTGTGATCACGGTTCACCAATGGGTTTGCATGACAACCAGAGGTCTCCTGAAGACCTCCATGGTTGTCACTGCCAGATTGCTATGAGTGCCGCCCAGTGGTTGGCGCTCAAATCAAGTGAGTAATTCTACTACATACAGGCAATCTGATAATCGCCTGTATGTAGCAGAGCCGATCGGGTTATGGCAGCTTCTAGTCTCCCATGGAGACTATTGAAGCATGCCAAAAGTTAAAAAAATGTTTTTAAAATATAAAAAAATATAAAAGTTCAAATCACACCCCTTTCGCCCCATTCAAAATAAAACAATAGAAAAATCAAACCTACACATATTTGGTATTGCCGAGTTCATAATCGCCCGATCTATCAATAAAGAAAGGATTAACCTTATCGCTAAACGGCATAGGGAGAAAAAAAGTCAAAACGCCAGAATAACTTTTTTTTGGTCTCCATGACATTGCAATAAAATGCAATAACGGGCGATCAAAAAAATCGTATCTGCACCAAAATGGTATCATTAAAAATGTCAAAAAATAAGCCCTCAATCAACCCGAGATCACGAAAAATGGTGACTCTACAGGTATTAGAAAATGGCGCATTTTTTTTAACAAAGTTTGGAAATTTTTTCACCCCTTAGATGAAAAAAGAACCGATACATGTTTGGTGTCTATGAACGTGAAATGACCTGGAAAATCATAATAGCAGGCCAATTTTAGCATTTGGTGAACATAGTAAAAACACAAAACAAAAACAACTGTGGGATTGCACTTTTTTGCAATTTCACTGAACTTGGAATTTTTTTCCCATTTCCACTACATGATATGTTAAAACCAATTGTGATGTTCAAAAGTACAAAGCAAAAAACAAGCCCTCACATGGCCATGTTGACCCAAAAAAGTTATGGCTCTGGGAAGAAGGGGAGAAAAATACAAAAACGAAAATACCTTCAGTCATGAAGGAGTTAAAGAAACGTTGCATTTCAGTTTTTGACTACTTGTTTTAATTGTCCAATTTATCAACCATATAGCGTACACCAAAGGGCCATACAGTATACTGTTGCCACATCTTCATTTCCAGTCGTGAAACTACATGTAGCTACTTTACAATATAGAGTTTTAGTGGGGAAGTGTTAAAAAAGTATATATATGTATATACAGTATATATATATGTATGTATACAGTATATGCTTTACAAAAGTATGGACCCATTAATAATAATAATCTTTATTTTTTATTTAGCGCTAACATATTCTGCAGCGCTTTACAGTTTTTGCACACATTATCATCACTGTCCCCGATGGGGCTCACAATCTAGAATCCCTATCAGTATGTTTTTGGAATGTAGGAGGAAACTGGAGGAAACCCACACAAACAAGGGGAGAACATACAAACTCCTTGCAGATATTGTCCCTGGTGGGATTGAGCCCAGGACTCCAGCGCTGCAAGGCTGCAGTGCTATCCACCGAGCCACTGTTCTGCCCCATTGAAGCGCTCCCTGCACTAAATGGCCATCGTCCATCTGCACGCTCTCTGCATGCCTCCCTGACCCACAAATCCCACACAAAGTCTCTTGTTCACTTGGATGAAATAAAAAACCACTTTGGAATAATCAATCTGCAGCACACCAGGGTCCTGGTCATTGCAGTAATATCATTCTCCTCTAGGCGGGAGTGATGTTACGTTCGGAGGCAATAAAGGAGATCTCACTAACAGGTAACACCAACACACAACACATTTCATACTCCAGTCCACCAGGGGGAGCTATGCTCCTATTTATTAGGGCACTCTTCACAATTAGGTAAAACTGGTGGCCTGGATAGGAAGTTAGTTAGTTGCTGGCTGAGCTTCGGCTCAAGTAGTTGGTCCCTGACAGGGGTGGGATCCTATCAGAGGCCTGGACAGAAGGCCACGGAGCTGCACCTGCCCCACGTGCGGCAGCTTCCAGAAAGAGACACGAACAGAGAACTGTATTGTAAAGCGTGAGGAGAAGTCATAGCAAAAGGAGAGGAAACCAGAAGGAGTTCTGCCCTGCACAGGCTGCCTCCTTCTGAGGCGCAGGATCTCGTTAGCTGGAACACCGAGGGAGCAACAGTTCTTTATGCCTTGCTCCAGAGACCGGCAGGGCAGGTAATTTCACGTTACCTGCCCGCCCTATACCCAGGAGGCAAGGTGGCACCCACAAGAGGCTGGGGCCTGCTAGAGTCCCTGTAAAAAGCCTCACGCCACCGGTCATACGGGATTGTCCTATCCATCTGGGGGATAGAGAGAGACACAACATCTAGAACATCTACGACAGTTGTGAGGACCTTATGAGAAGCTCAGCAGGGAGGTACTACAACACCCAGGCGCTAGAGGAAGGCTACTGATTTCCACCTGGATAACGGGAGTCTGGATTTGCCTCCAAACCGGCCGGACCCTGCCTACCCTGTGACCTGGTGCTCTGGACTGTGGATGCTGAAGTCTACAGTAAAAAGTTAAAGAGACTGCAACCTTGTGTCCTCGTTTTTCATTGAGCCTCTCACCATCCACCATCTACACACTGGGAAGCCCTGGGGACATACTTCACCTGTGGGAATGTATACCATCTAGCTGCCATAACATCACCCCAGCGGACCCCTAAGCAGCGTCGGTCACCCTGACCGAATACCACAGGTGGCGTCATGAACATTTCCCCTTTAAAGACCTTTCCCCTTTAAACGGACCTCCCGAGGGCCACGGACCGGGTCAGCCACCGTGACATCCCCTTGAGAACCGAAGGACCCGGTACCGAGTGCCCCACTGCCCTATGGGGCCGATCCAACTTCATCTGGTGAGTGGCGCTTTATTTTTCTGCACACATAAAGTACTTTACAAAAGTTTGCAGCACAACAATACTGCTGGCACTTGACGCAACTCACTTTCTGTATCTACGTAGCAACCTAGTTGTTTAAGATTAAGCAATTTTTGTGCAGGGAGGAAAAATGTACATAAAGAATACCTACCCCCCAAAAATTGAAAAAAAATAAATAAATATATATATATATATATATATACACATTTATTATTTGCATACCTATTTTAATATTCCATCTGTTTACACTTAGCCAAATAGGTTGAGGTTACTTGGACATAAAAAAGGCTGTGTTTGCATTATAGAGCTCAAAACTGGTTCAGTGCAGTCCTAAAATACCTCCTAGACCTTGTTCTAGCCCTGGACCTAATCCTAGAATGCATAACTAAATGATGTGCTCCCCAATAGCTAAAGAGTACAAATCATAATAGTGTAATATTGTGAGTTGTGAGGAAGCTTCGAGAATTATCCACCTGTACATGTATAGGTTTCCTCAGTGTATTTCACTCAATAAATAACTTTCCTTTGAAGATCGCTGACATGCTCTTGATTCATTTGTATTTCTGTTAGAACATTATCCTTGTTTAAACGACTGTCATTCTTCATTTTAAGTTTTAAATACTGTTCACAACAAACTATCATAAAAAATGCAAAGGATAAATTTAGCCTCATCCGCTGGAGTTCCACCTATGAGACTTGCATTGGAATCTATCCCAGACCAAGGACTCTGAAAGCTATTCGAAGGCTGATGAGTGTAAAATGAGTTTAGGAGTCTGTAGACCAGCTTTTTAATTACAAAATTATTCATGTTAAAATTGCCCATATTTATAATTATTATATTTTTGCAGTGTGAGATGACCCTGGGGAAAAAAGTAGGTGGGCAGCATTAAACATTTTATTTTCAGCTGTTTTCTAGTAAACATCTCTTAAAACTTTTTAAACACTTTAACTTTTGTTTTATTGATGTGGAGACATGAGTGCTGTATTATTAGGCATCAAATATATAGAAATCATTTAGAATCTAACATATACAGTATAGTGCTTTAAGGTATGTAAATATTTCTTTAATTTACCAAAAAACAACTTTGGAAACAATTTTTGTAAAAAAAAATTCAGTTTTTTGTCTACGGCTTCAATGAAGACAAATGTGTCTCCTTGGTAGCAGACTACAAACAAATTGACTGCAGTCATATCCTTCAATGATGTGTTATCCCACCTGCTCTGCTTTCATTTTTTGTTGACCTATAACCAGCAGGAGAAAAGGCAGGAAGGGAGTAAAGGACCCCATACACATTAGGCTATAGACAGAAGAACCCGAAAATATCAGCGGAATCGGGTAACAGCCTAATGTTTATAGAGGCTCCCGATTCTCCACCAATAAATAATGTCAGGGAAGGGCAGGATCCAGCACATTTGATTTCCAACAGTCGATCTGTGACACTAGTCACTACTTATGGACAGACCGTGAGGCAGGGTTGTCAAACCTTTTGGGGTCAGATACCAAGAGAGCATGTAGTAAGCTAAAGTAATAAAACTGTCATAGGCTAAAAACGTTGCAGGTTAAACCCAGTGTAAATCTAATGCTCTGCCTACTTTTCCTAACTCATGTTGATAGAAAGTGGCACATGGTTCATGAAGTCAATTTCCCCAAAGCCAGATTTTTTTTTAATGTAAATGACATTAATAAATTGGCAGCAGCTGTAGAGCACTACATAATCTTGATACAACCCTTTGAAAGCAAATCTACAGACTTAAAAATGCGAGCTGTAAGTTTATCTCTTCAATGTGATAAGCCTAGTTTATTTAATGTACAAATCCATGTTGGAATGGATGTGTAATCCATTAGTCAACTTGTGGGCAGCATGTATCCGGCACTGATTGTAAAATCTCAGCCGAGGATGTTTAACTTGTTTGATGTTTGAAAAACTTATTGTAATAACCATGCTGCAGACTAGTCAGAAAGGCAGGACCCCAGCAGCTTTCCCCACGCCTGCTGCCCTGGATTGATAGGTCTCTGTCTATAAACACACGTAGGCAGAGACATGTGAATGTAGGTCAGTGGATGGGGTTATTAAAGTATGTTTTACTCAGTTAGCCACTCCCTTCCCCGATATAATCTGGATCCTGATTGAAACCCATGTCAGAGCTAGCTTATGCTGCATGGCTTGGAGGAGAGGTTTTATATGAGTAGTTTGGAGGAGTTATCTGTGTCAGTTGCATGAGTTTGTAAGTGTGATAATTCACTTCCCTTGTTTTATTTTGGTTTATCCCCACCCTACACTCCCCTGTGCATTACTCTGTTACATGTGAGTGAATATTTGTATGCCTGGTATTTCCATTTGCCTTTGTTCGTGTTGCCTTGATTGTTGGGTTGGTGTACTGCGGTGCATGGTAGCACCCCTCATCCATAGATTGGGGAAGAGAACAGATGGAAGGTTGATACAGGAGATAAGGCAAGGATGGCGGCCCTGGCATCTTCACCTTCAGAAGTATCCCGAGGAATTGGACGAGCTAGAGTGCCCCTAGTGTGAGGGACAGGGAAAGAGTCTCTGGTCCCGGGACAGCTGAGTCGTGACAGCACCTGACTGGGACAATACACCCACCCAGCCTGACTGACAGCTGTAGCTCCTTAAGCAGAGTGAGAGCCAAGCAGTGGATGAGGGGCACTGAGGAACTGTCAATCAGTTGAAGGGGGTGATAAATGAGTGTAAACTTCATATACAGATTCTGTCATTGATTCATAAATGTCATGCATCATCAGGTATAACAGATTTAATAATATGTGCAGTTTTTATTGCGAAATCTGGTGCCAGATTTGCTTTAAGACCAAAACACGTATGCAATCTGCAATCCTCTAATCAGCATTATGAAAATATAGTAACATAAAACTGCAGCATAACTACAGCTCTCAGCATCTGCTGTCAGCTCCTATTGTAGCCTGCTAGGAGTGGTGCCTGGATAACAGCTGGCGAGCCACTGGATGTCTAAACGTTCTTTCCATAAACTGTAAATGTTTAGATTTTCCTGTTCACTGACTATCAGCACATATATCATAAACACTAAGCTGTTATAGTGCGTTTTGTGTGTTGATTCACTTTAACAGTTGTTAGTGTGAAGACTAGAAAGAAAAGTGGGTGTAATGAGACCATGTGCAGTATGCTGTGAAAACAGAAGACCTTATTTGGCATAATGGGCTGTACCATAAGGGCTATAAAATTGTGCATGTGTTAGTATCATTTTAATTATTACGGTTGCCACATGTTTAGCAGGATAGCGGAACTACTAAAACTGCTTCAAAATCCTTACGGCTGATCACTGTATTTTAATTACAAAGAAGATCATTTAGAGATAGGTAACCATAAAAGCCTTCTGTTGTCAAACGAACTAAAAATCTGATTATTGCAATTATATTCTTAAACTGTGGGTTTAGGTTTCTAGCTGTAGGGGATTCTGTTTTAATTAGTTTAGATTAAATGCAGGTGAACATGACTATCCCTGTCATTTATAATAAATACATAAATCTCGCAAACTTCAGGAAAGTTATTGCATTATGTAGACATTGTAAAGTTTTATCGAGAAGATATGCTATTCATGTATGGCTTCTTATGGCTAATATATACAGTATTTATTAGTACACTGTGAAGTATCAACTCTCGATGCCTTCATATTGCATGTATTGTGTGTTTTTAGTAGCCTGAAAATGATTTTTGAATGTCATACTCATGCTTTTAACATGTAAGGCCAATGAATGATTAAAAATATAAACTTCTATATACTGTATACTTACCTTGTAATGTCTTCACAACCTGTTCTGTCCAGATGTGTCCGGATCTCAGAATTCCAAGCGGCGGAATTTCACTGACCTCCATATTGGGACACCCAAGTGATGGGTGTCTCAATATGGAAACTGCTGGTGGTACCAGCCACCACACACACACACACACACACACAAACACAAACACACATTTTATATGCCGTATGCACCACACACACACACACACACACACACACACACACACACTGTATACACCATATGCACCACACACACACACACACACTGTATACACCATGCGCAGCCTCTTGAGTGGTACCACCAGCGGAACACCGTCACGAACACACCGCCGCCAGGATCAGCCGAATGATTCACTGACCGCCGCCATCTTTGTACAGGAGGAGTGCATAGCACATGGGGTAGACAGGTCAAAGAACAGAGCACAGACGGGAGACGTCAGCACACGGGGAAAGAGATAGTGGATAGGTGGGTGAGCACATGGGAGAGGAGACTCCCAACACTGCAAAGCCTGCCCCCATCATGACATTACCACCCTCCCGATGCGATAGGATCAGGCCTCCATCTAGGAATATATACTTCCCTTGCAATGTCTTCACACCCTGTTCCATCCAGATGTGTCTGGATCCCAGAATTCCAAGAGGCGGAAATTCACCGACCTCCATATTGGGACATCCAAGTGATGGGTGCCTCAATATGGAAACTGCTGGTGGTACCTGCCTCTTGCGCAGTACCACCAGTGGAACACCATCCCACCACACACACACAAACACACTGTATACGCCGTACGCACCACACACACACAAACACACTGTATATGCCATACGCACCACACACACACACAAACACTGTATACGCCATATGCACCACAAACACACTGTATACGCCGTACGCAGACTCTTGCACGGTACCACCAGCGGAAACACCGTTGTGAACACGCCGCCGCTGGGATCAGCTGAATAATTCACTGACGGCCGTCATCTTTGAACAGGAGGATCACATGCGCAGTTTTAATGTGACCGCCCTATCTGTCTGCAAAAAGATGGTGGCAGTCTGATTTACTGCACCTACGTGAATTCCGCGCAGGCGCAGTGAATCATTTGGCTGATCTCGACACATGATGGAAGAAGACAGCACAGTGGTGGAGAGAGAGAGCAGACAAGGGGGAGAACACATGGGGTACACAGGTCAAAGAAGAGATGACATGAGAGGAGAAGACAGCAGATGGGGGAGAGAGAAAGCGCACAGGGTTGAGAGAGACCGAGCACAGGGGGAGACAGCTCAAACAGGACAGCACATGAGGGGAGAACACAGCACAGGAAGGAGAGAGACAGCAGACAAGGGGGATAGCACATGGGGTAGACAGGTCAAAGAAGAGAGCACAGATGGGAGAAGTCAGTACATGGGGAAAGAGAGAGTGGATAGGTGGGTGAGCACATGGGGAGAGATTCTCAACGCTGCAAAGCCTGCCCCCATCGTGACATTACCGCACTCCCGATGCGATAGCATCGGGCCTCCATCTAGTACTATATAACTACTGATTTCTTTAAATGCTTCTATATAAAGATGGCAGAATGATTTAGTGTACAGGTAGTAAATCATCTTGATAGTGTCAACAGTTTTAAAAGAGGCAAGAAGTTGACGTGAATTAAAGGAGATAGTTGACAACTATGAAAATTGGTTTACACTTGTGACTTTTGGCCTACATTTGCTACAATGTAGGCCAATGCGATGGTCTGCTGGCAATTTCCTCAGCAACATTTCCTTCTCTCTGCCAACAGTTTTGAGTCACTCACAAGCACAGCACACTCTCACAGTGCTCACATAACTCATCTCATGGTTACACCTTTTGAGCAGCAATGTGCTGCATAGCTTGTTTGGATCTTTGCAAACTAACGGTTACAGTTATTGTATCACAGTCTTTAACACACAAACATCAGTCTCTTTGTTGTCTCTTATGCAAATTGTCTCTTCAGACAGGAACAGAGCTAGAACTCTAGTGCCACCTATTGGAAGGTAGCAATTCTACAAGTCAATGTTGACCCTTTAACAAGCCTTGTCACATGACTTAGGATAATAGCCAAACCAGAATCTCAATTTGCAGACACTGTGTTTTGGGGTACTGGCCCTCGTCAGTGCAAAGCGGAGATCTGGTTTTGCTGTGTGAGAGGCGTCAGGCCGTTATCAAAGAAGTATTGTTTCTCCTTGCGGAGATCGACATGCTAAGCATGCCGAGATGAGGAGACTTAAAGCTGCAATGCACCTCTGGGAACAACAACTGCAATCAAGCATTTGAGATAACTGGCAATGAGTCTTTTGCAACACTCTGGAGAAATTTTGGTTCATTCATCTTTGCAGAATTGTAGTAATTCAACACATTGGATGGTTTCCGAGCATGATCCACCTTTTTACGGTCATGCCACAGCAACTCAATTGCATTAACGTCAGGACTTTTATTAGGCCACTCCAAAATCTTAATTTTGTTTTTCTTAAGCCTTTCAGAGGAGGACTTGCTGGTGTGTTTTGGATCATTGTCCTGGTGCATAATCCAAATGCGCTTCAGCTTGCGGTCAAGAACTGATGGATGGACATCCTCCTTCAGGATTTGGTAGACAGCAGAATTCATGGTTCCACTAACCACAGCAAATCTTACCAATCCTGAAGCAGCAGGACTGTAATAATTATAGGGGATAATTCAGGAGACTCTTTGCGTGGAACAAGACAACAGGATACAGTTTTATAAGTGGTAAAGTTTATATCATCACACGGTGATTCAAACAGGTGCAGAGAGAAACTCAAGTCCACAACACTTGGTGCAAATAATAAACGCAGCTTAGCTAGTGTTGAGCGATACCGTCCGATACTTGAAAGTATCGGTATCGGAAAGTATCGGCCGATACCGGCAAAGTATTGGATCTAATCCGATACCGATACCCGATACCAATACAAGTCAATGGGACTCAAGTATCGGAAGGTATCCCTGATGGTTCCCAGGGTCTGAAGGAGAGGAAACTCTCCTTCAGGCCCTGGGATCCATATTAATGTGTAAAAGAAAGAATTAAAATAAAAAATATTGCTATACTCACCTCTCCGACGCAGCCTGGACCTTACCGAGGGAACCGGCAGCATTCTTTGCTTAAAATGCGCGCGTTTACTGCCTTCCGTGACGTAATTCTAGGCATTCAGGATTTGAAAATTACGTTATGGCTTGTGATTGGTCGCGTCGCGGTCACATGGGCGACGCGACCAATCACAAGCCGTGACGTCACGGGAGGCAGGAAACGCGCGCATTTTAAAATTACGTCACGGCTTGTGATTGGTTGCGTGCCGCCCATGTGACCGCGACGCGACCAATCACAGCAAGCCGTGACGTAATTTCAGGTCCTGAATGCCTAATTCTGCATTCAGGACCTGAAAATTACGTCACGGCTTGCTGTGATTGGTCGCGTCGCGGCCACATGGGCAGCACGCGACCAATCACAAGCCATGACATCACGGAAGGCAGTAAACGCGCGCATTTTAAGCAAAGAACGCTGCCGGTTCCCTTGGTAAGGTCCAGGCTGCGTCGGAGAGGTGAGTATAGCAATATTTTTTATTTTAATTCTTTCTTTTACACATTAATGTTGTTTCGATACCGATAACCGATACCACAAAAGTATCGGATCTCGGTATCGGAATTCCGATACCCGCAAGTATCGGCCGATACCCGATACTTGCGGTATCGGAATGCTCAACACTAAGCTTAGCAGTAAATAGGAAACTTCAGAGGTAGATGCAAACAAACAGAAAGTCTATGAAGCACCGTTATTCTTGAGGAAAACTTGACACGAATAGATCCTTGACTTAGTCCAGACACAGATAGATATGCTATAAGGCAGTTCAAATCATATCTTAGCTCAACCAGGGAGGCCTGGTTAATAGTCTCAGGTTTTGCAGAGCAGCAAACAGCTTACATGTCCAACAAATGCAAATGGAAGTAACATGAGCAGCAGATGAAGGAGGATTACTGAACACTGGTGTATGCAGCAGGAACTCAAAGCAGAGTGGCAGGATCTCCAACACAGGTTCACAGGAGCAGGTGCAGGTGCAAGGCCAGGCAGTAATCAGGAGCTGGATGCAAAGCAGAATAATCTAGCACAGACTGAAGGCTGGGGTGAAGTTTTATAGCAGGAAGACAAGTGCACATGAGACCAAAGACGCCATGTTGGAAAAGGGCAGTAATGCACAAAAGGTAAAAAATGTTCAGAGTCCTGACCAGGACAGTCCCAGAACATCACACTATCATCACCATATTTTACTGTTGGTATGGGTTTGCTTTTGTGACCTCATGGATGAGTCATCGCTGCTCACTGTAATTTTGGTCGACTAGCCACTTCTGGGAAGTTTCACCACTGTTCCATGCTTTTGCCATTTGTGAATAATTTCTCTCACAGTGGTTCGCTGGACTCCCAAAGCTTTAGAAATGGCTTTATAACCTTTTCAAGACTGATAGATATCAATTACTGTGTTTCTCATTTGTTCCAGAACTGCTTTGGATCGCAGCATGAAGTCTAGCTTTTGAGGATCTTTTGATCTAATTCACTTTGTCAGGCAGGTCCTATTTAAGGGATTTTTTGATTGAGAACAGGAGTGACAGTAATCAGACCTGGGTGTGGTTAGGGAATTTGAATATACGTAGCTTTACAATGATGTGACAAGCCACAGTTAATTTATGTTTTTTTTTTTTTTTTTTTTTTGGGGGGGGGGGGGGTCAATCACTTTTTCACACAGTGCCCTGTAGGTTTGGATTTATTTTTCCCCTTAATTAAAGATCTTCATGTAAAAACGGCATTTTGTGTTTACTTGTGTTATCTTTGTTTAATATTTAAATTTGTTTGGTGATCTGAAAAATTTTAGTGTGACAAACATGCAAAACAATAAGAATTCAGGAAGGGGGCAAACACTTTTTCACACTACTGTTTGTGCAGCTTTGTCTGATACTACAGCTCAACCCGAATTACATGAAGCACCAAGGCTAGTGTTGAGCATTCCGATACCGCAAGTATCGGGTATCGGCCGATATTTGCTGTATCGAAATTCCGATACCGAGTTCCGGTCACATGAGCGGTCACGCGGCCAATCACAAGCCGCCACGTCATTGAAGGTCCTTCACTCGCTCATTCTTAGGAACGGAGGCTGCCGGTTAACACCGCTAGGTCCAGGGTCCGCCGGAGGGGTGAGTATATCCATATTTTTTATTTTTATTCTTTATTTTTTACATATTTTTCGGATATCGGCCGATACTATCCGATACCGATACTTTCAAGTATCGGAAGGTATCACTCAACACTAACCTAGGCCCCTTTTTTCTGACTAGAGAAAAAGGAGTAAACCGGAGCAAACAAATATTATAAATATAATTTATTAATTGTACAAAAATTGGTGCATAAATATATAATAATAATAGAGAAAGGATGGTAAGAGTGGAGTGAGTCCCCACCGGTACAAGACACCGCCTCAATGGAAATATCACATAGTCAATAGTACTTTCCCCTTGAGAAAGCTAAAGCACCCGCGCCAGCGAAACGCGCGTCGGGGGTCCTGTTGGACTGAATCCTGCCCGGTATACACCACCTCTGCACCTTTCTGGTAAGCGCCTGTTTGGTTGCCGGTATTTACAGTGTGGGGGATAAAATTCGTGTCTCCCAGGGTTAACTTAACGCACACGGGTGGCTGCCTTCCTAGTACTATTGACTATGTGATATTTCCATTGAGGCGGTGTCTTGTACCGGTGGGGACTCACTCCACTCTTACCATCCTTTCTGTATTATTATTATATATTTATGCACCAATTTTTGTACAATTAATAAATTATATTTATAATATTTGTTTGCTCCGGTTTACTCCTTTTTCTCTATGATTCTTATGGAGTTTGTTTGTCCTTGAGACTTTGGGTTTTTCTGGCACGATTCGGTGCTTTAATTTCGCAGCTAATATGTTGCCTAGTTCTGTTCCCCTTTTTTCTGATTAGTAGGATCCAAGGGTTGTACCTCATGATTAAGCAATGAATAGTTAACTCATGTGAAAGGTGATTTACTGTTATGTGTTGTACAAACTGTTTTTTCCTTTCCAGTAAAATAATTATTCACTCACTTAGTTTTCTTTAGCACCCAGTTTAAAAAATTTGTCATCCGAGGATCAAATGTGTTTCCGTAACTTCTAAAAAAATGGTCTATGGTTACAAGAGTTTAGTAAAAAGGTTTGTTGGTTTTCAGTGGCTGCTGGGCTAGAGCACTGCGAACCACCTAATACTTGCAGCATCGCTGGCACGTACTCTGATTAGTAGGTTCCACAGTGCCATGCGTGTTTCGAACCATAGTGTAATGAATAGAATCTTTTTGCTTAAATCTAATGATTACATGTGAAAGGGTGTCTAATATTTTTATGCTATTTTGTGTTGCACCATTAGACAATATACGTTCTGCATTTTCTGGGTCAATTACCAATATTACTGTGCATACGGAGAATATAAGCAACAGTGATCGGGAAATGTATGGTTAGCCCACTTGACCAAAATAAATGATAACCTAAAACAATAGACACACATCCTTCAAAATACCAATGTGGTAGAAAAAAGCACCTGTGGTGCACCATGTCACCCCCCTTGCTGGTGCACTGCTGCTGTGATTGTGGTCTGTACACAGTGCTGCACCTTTTAGGCTAGGGATCCACTGAGAGGTTCACTATGACGTAGCTATGCGCTTCATACTGTATGGTCAGAATGTTGCACCAAGATCCTCTTGTTCAGTTTTTTAAATTTTTGCGTACATTGTAAATGTAGTGTAAGATTTTTGGATATGCCATCCATGTGATTTTTTCTACAGTTCTGGCACACATCCTTCATAACATTGTGCCTGTCTTCATTCCATGTAGCTCTTACAAAACAGTGGTGTAATGATCGCAGTCACAGCGGTTGCCACTGCGACTGGCCCGGCAAGTCAGGAGCCCGCCGATGCCAGCAGAAACTTCAGCAGGATGTACATCCTAGGACATTAGGTCAGTGCACTGCGTCCTCGGACATCAGAGGTCAGCAGCTGACTTAGGGGTACATGTGACCAGAGGTGCATTGCAGTTATGTCATGCACTCCCGTCACTCGCTGAAGTCTGCTGATGGCTCCAGAAGGGCCCAGACTGGAGTAGTCATCTCCCAAATGTACAGGCGATCCTGGATGCGTTAAGAAAAGCTGGGTTCACTCTAAATCCAATAAAGTGTGTCATTGGGAGCGAAGAGGACAAGTACTTAGGCTACATCATCGGGAGAGGTGAAATCAAGCCACAATTCAGAAGTGGCCAGAACCGCTTTCCAAGAAGCAAGTGAGGACGTTTCTAGCAATTGTAGGGTATTCCTGGTGGTTTATCCCAAATTTCACCATAATTGCCACATGATTAACGGATCTCCTTAAGGGCACCAAGTCGATGATGGTGAAATAGACTCCTGACACAGAGGCAGGCTCTGTGCAAGCATCCGGTTCTGGTCGCACCGCCCGGACCTTAGCAAAGAATTTGTGGTCCAGATGGATGCTTCAGAAGTTGAGTTGGGAGCTTTGCTGTCTCAGGAAATAAATGGAGAAAAGCATCCCATCCTGTATCTGACCAGGAAACTCTCTTCCTGCGAGAAAAACTATGCGATTGTTGAGGAGTGCTTAGCCATAAAGTGGGCCATGAATACTCTGAAATATTATATGCAAAAAAAGGTTGCACTCTATCGTGCCAAAGCATGTAGAATATGAAATACATGAAATGTGAATAGCAAAATGGCTTTTTGAACATTAGGAAAAATATTTATGAGACGCTTTGCACAGAATTTGGCCAAATAGTGTGAGCCCATCAACCATCGTCAAGGTGGTCTCATTAATCTGATGGGTCCCTGACCTCCCTGTCCAAATGTGAACACTTACTGAAGGCCAATGTCTGTATGCATGGGTGAATGTGGACACCTCTCTCAGTAAAGCCTACATATATGGGTTGGCCAGGAACAAAGTGTGATTAGATGTAATTAAAAACCACATGGTGAAGGGAGGAGTGCTCAGTCAGTAAGCTAACATAGAAATGACAGAAAAATGACTGGCACATCCAAACTAGTGTGAATAGGTGCATACCAGGAGCAGCTACCTCCATATACAATATACAAAAAAGGTTGCACTCTATCGTCTATATGAAATATGAATAGCAAAATGGCTTTTTGAACATTAAGAAAAATATTTATGAGATGTTTTGCACAGAATTTGGCCAAATAGTGTGAGCCTATCAACCATAGTCAAGGTGGTCTCATTAAACTGATGGGTCCCTGACCTCCCTGTCCAAATGTGATCACTTACCGAAGGCTAATGTCTGTATGCATATTTTTGTATATTGTATATGGAGGTAGCTGCTCCTGGTATGCACCTATTCACACTAATTTGGATGTGCCAGTCGTTTTTCTGTTATTACTCTGAAATATTACTTACTATGCTGAAAGTTCAAACTAGTGACAGACTGTGCCCCTCTGAGATGGTTAAGAGAAAAGAAGGGTAAGAATGCCCAAGTGATTAGGTGGTTCTTATTCTTCAAAATTTCAGTTTCCGCGTAGAGCATAGGCCAGTGAGGTTACATGGTAACGCGGATGCTCTCTCCCAAATCCTCTGTTTGGGGAAGGTGCCAAAACCCCGGCTTTGGGCAGACGGGGGGAATATGTGACAGGGTCACTGGCACTGTATGTGAGGTGAGATATGTGTCATGTAGATTGCTTTCTTTTGTAATCTAGAAACCCATAAGTTTCTCTCCAACATACTATGTGCTGAAGGAGTTAATCAGCCATGATAAGTGACGAGTTTGTAGGTGAGTAGGTTAGAGATGGGCGGGACACCTACCCACCATATCTCCACTTCAAGGGTGTGACTAGGATGCTAAATGTACAGCCACTGTTTTTTTTTCTCTGTGTTGTGGATTGGAGAGGAGAGACTCCAGACGTGGCTCCAAGGGGAGCTGAAGACACATGATGGTCTGAATGGGCGAATCCCTCAGATATAACGACTTTGCTATATGTTATCTTTTGATTTACTTTTATGCCAGAAAGGACATGTTTACTTTGCTGAACCCTGCTATGGTTTATGCTTTTCCATAATAAACCAGCAGGTGATTTACCACAAGAAGCGTTCCTGTGTCTACCTTTGGAAGCAGCTGAGCGAGTCAACCCCTCACAACATATAAAATATATACCGTATATACAGTACAGACCAAAAGTTTGGACACACCTTCTCATTTAAAGATTTTTCTGTATTTTCATGATTATGAAAATTGTACATTCACACTGAAGGCATCAAAACTATGAATTAACACATGTGGAATTATATACTTAAAAAGTGTGAAACAACTGAAATTATGTCTTATATTCTAGGTTCTTCAAAGTAGCCACCTTTTGCTTTCATGACTGCTTTGCACACTCTTGGCATTCTCTTGATGAGCTTCAAAAGGGAGTCACCGGGAAAGGTTTTTACTTCACAGATGTGCCCTGTCAGGTTTAATAAGTGGGATTTCTTTCCTTATAAATGGGGTTGGGACCATCAGTTGTGTTGTGCTGAAGTCTGGTGTATACATAGCATTACTTTAAGAAATAAAGGTCAGTCAGTCCGAGTCACAAGCCTCAGAAATCGTAGGTTAACAGCAGCTCAGATTAGAGACCAGGTGAAAGCGACACAGAGTTCTAGCAGTAGACACATCTCTACAACAACTGTTAAGAGGAGACTTTGTGCAGCAGGCCTTTACGGTAAAATAGCTGCTAGGAAACCACTCAACCACAGAAACCACAGGCAACAAGCAGAAGAGATTATTCTATACGACACCAGAAATTGTCACGGACCAATGTAGGTACAATAACTCATAAGTTTATCATTTATCAGGAGGAAAATGAGTAAGTAATATACCAGAACAATAATTTGAGTTTAATAATTATTTTTATTCAATACCATAAATTTATTTTAAATCAATACATAGGTCTTTGATCACGTGATCACAGGGGGACGTCCGCTCTTGGGTTCCAGTTGACATGGCGACGGGACGCGGCGCGCGTGCGCACAACGTGTGATCATTGATAGGCGGCCGCCCGGTCATGTGACTGGATCGGCACACTATTTAATCTGAACTGTGTCATCACTAAAACCACGCCCCCTGAGGAAGCAACACAATTCGTACGCGAAACGCGCGTTGGGGAACCTGGTGCAGGTTGGAGTCGGACGCTTAACCTTATCATGGGTAAATGAAGCTAACCTTTCTGTATACTAACAAGGGAGTAGCTGTTTGTAATGTATGGTGTGGATATTGCGTTACAAATAGGAGGGATTACAAGTGTATGTGATGATTCACCTCTGTTTATCCGCAGCATATAGTGCGAGTACGGCCATATGAGTGGGAGGGATGTGCTTGTAAGCAGTGATGCATTTACTCTGTGATTAAATTGGCACAAAAGCACTTTAATGACCCCCTATTACTCATTCAGTACTCTTAGTCTGTTATACTCCACCCTGTGTCTTATTTAACACTTTAGAGTGATTCACTTAATTTTTGCACTAAAAAGACCTATGTATTGATTTAAAATAAATTTATGGTATTGAATAAAAATAATTATTAAACTCAAATTATTGTTCTGGTATATTACTTACTCATTTTCCTCCTGATAAAAGCAGAAGAGACTTGTTTGGGCTAAAGAACACAAGGAATGGACATTAGACCAGTGGAAATCTGTGCTTTGGTCTGATGAGTCCAAATTTGAGATCTTTGGTTCCAACCACCGTGTCTTTGTGCGATGCAGAAAAGGTGAACGGATGGACTGTACATGCCTGGTTCCCACCGTGAAGCATGGAGGAGGAGGTGTGATGATGTGGGGGTGCTTTGCTGGTGACACTGTTGGGGATTTATTCAAAATTGAAGGCATACTGAACCAGTATGGCTACCACAGCATCTTGCAGTGGCATGCCATTCCATCCGGTTTGTGTTTAATTGGACCATCATTTATTTTTCAACAGGACAATGACCCCAAACACACCTCCAGGCTGTGTAAGGGCTATTTGACCAAGAAGGAAAGTAATGAGGTGCTACGCCAGATGACCTTGCCTCCACAGTCACCAGACCTGAACCCAATCGAGATGGTTTGGGGTGACCTGGACCGTAGAGTGACGGCAAAAGGGCCAACAAGTGCTAAGCATCTCTGGGAACTCCTTCAAGATTGTTGGAAGACCATTCCCGGTGACTACCTCATGAAGCTCATCAAGAGAATGCCAAGAGTGTGCAAAGCAGTCATCAAAGCAAAATGTGGCTACTTTTAAGAACCTAGAATATAAGACATAATTTCAGTTGTTTCACACTTTTTTGTTAAGTATATAATTTCACATGTGTTAATTCATAGTTTTGATGCCTTCAGTGTAAATGTACAATTTTCATAGTCATGAAAATACAGAAAAATCTATAAATGAGAAGGTGTGTCCAAACTTTTGGTCTGTACTGTATATATTTTTATTCAGGATGGGGGGTGGGCCTTGGTCCAAACCTTGCATCGGGGCCCATCAGATTCTAGTCATGCCACTGTTAGAAAAGGCATGAAGTAGCTTACAGGATCCTTTAAGTAACCCATATAAATTAGATTAATGGCTAATTCTGTAGAAAATACTTTGATAGCTTGTGTGTGGATAGATTAAACATTACAGGATGGAGCATAATGTAATTGGTTCATATCTAATTATCAGACATATTCATTTAGTTTGTTATTAAATAAAACTATTTCACCTTAGTTATTGGAAGGCTTATTTTATCTGAAGGAAAGATTATGGTCCTCCTGATTCATCATGAACAGCCTGGTTCATGCCAATCTTAATGAGGAAGCATGCTGGAGTCAGATGCTCCTGCTTCACTAAGAGGCGGCATACACCTCTTAATGAATCAAGCACATCTGTGGCGCAATACCACATTTTTTTTTATTATCCCGGCCAAGCTCATCCCATTTTTGCCGAAACTGACGTAAAACCACCAAAAGGTGCAACATTTTCGTGTAATTCTGCGTTGCACATTTAGTGACTTTTCAAAGCGATTTATGCCAGAATTCTGAATTTATGCCTTTTTGTGTTTTGTAAAGGAATAAGAATGTACCTGGGCTTATCAACAAACATCATTCAGGTGGCTACAATATGGGAATCCGATTAGGAAAGGCAATCCCTAAAAGGACTTAAAGGGAACCTATCAGCAGGATTGTGCTGAGTGACCTACAGACAGTGTCAGGATGGCACCATTATACTGATTAAAGTGATACATTGGTTGATGAAATCCATTTTGTGATTGTTGTTTAATCTTTATTTTCAGTTTTGAGTTAATGATATGCCCGTACTCCGGGGAGGCCTGTGGGGGTTCTTCATATGGTGCTCTGATTAGATATTCATCTGCATTTTGCTAGAGAAAAAAAATTGCCTCCCCCAAGATAGCGCCGCCAGCATCTATCAGATCGCAAAATATGCACTGTGCAAGCGTGGCTGGTGCCATCTTATTGGAGACAATTTTTTTCTCTAGCAAGATGACGGCTATCACCAATAGCTGCTACTGTGCAGGCGAGGCAGGCACCATTTTGAGACTATTTTCTTTTTATTAATTAATTAATAGCATGAAATAAAATAATTAAATGCACATTACACATGCAATCATGCTGCAGCGCAGGCGCCGCGGCCACCGCCTGCCTTCTTGCAGCAGGTGATTTTTTTTCTCAATATGTATAATAATCATTATGTAAAATAGGGGGCAGATCACTGAGGGATCAGTAACCTGTCAAAAGCCATACTGGTGAATATCTACACAGAGCTCCACATGGAATAAACCAAAACCCAAGAGCAGGGACTAAAAGAAGGAGAGAACTAGGCTAGGATATACATATATTCATTTTTATTATTACGATAGCAGATGGTCAAATCACAAAACATGATAAAAGGTATATAAAAAGAAGATGTGCATCACAGGACATATAATAATATTAATAATATAATAATATAATTATAATATAGGTATATAGAAGTAACCCACAGTGTAAGAAAAAGTGGGGGAAAAACCTGATGCTAAAAAATATAATAATAAGTGAAAAAAACGGTGAAAAATATGTCTGATATAATAAAATATAAATATATATACATATAATAATGTGTATCAGTAACTAAAGTGCTCAAGTGCCACAGCAAGCATAAAGTGTATACACCGGTCCAGTAAAATTTATCAGGGCCAGCAAAGTATCAGAGCACTGCTCTGCCAAAAATAAAACCAGTGGAAAAAATGAAAAGCATACAGGATACCTTTTTGGGGTTAATGTCCGTGTGCACAACGCGCCCCGACGTGCGTTTCGGTAGAGTTTCATTCATCAGGGGTGAGACTCTGTAATGTACACCATCTTGAAGTATTTTGCTGGGACTGTTGTACGTGTTACCTGCCTGTTTTGTAGTTCAATAAATCATTTCCACACTGTTTTACCCTCACCCTGTGTTGTCTGAGTAGGGTTATGCCCATGGTAAAAGGAGAGCGGGCATTTGGAAGGGTGATCCCTGGCCCATACTGTTGCGGCTAACAGACCGGGGCACCCGCCGACCCCCATGTCTCCACAGCCACACTGAGCAAATTCAGCAAGTGTGATAAGCTGATAAAAAGAATGGAATTATTTTCATCTCTACTCTGTCTTTAATGTTCTGTCCTCTTTTATTTAGTCTTCCTATGATTTTCATTCAATTTTCCACTCAATCTTGCATTATCCTTTGTAATCACTAGCTGCACTTATCCTCTTAGCAGTGAATGGCTCCTTAACTGCTGTTTTCCTGGATTCTATGTCTTTGTCACAAAGCACATCTTGTACCTAAATGAATGCTTTCACAAGGAAAAGGTCATACATTAAGTCATGTTACAACCTTAGCCATTCCCCAATGTTTGCTCTTTTTTACAAGCTGCACAGCCCACCTGGTGCAATTTTTATTGGAAATAGTTATCACAATTAGAGTTGAGTGACTTTTACTTTTTTAGGATCGAGTCGGGCTTCGCGAAACCCGACTTTGTCAAAAGTCGGGTCTGGTGAAATCGGCCGATTATTGTGAAAAGTCAGTGATCCAACTGAAACACGAAACCCAATGCAAGTCGATGGGGACGCAAAGTCGGCAGTGAGTGGAGGACAGGAAAACACCTACAGTGCCCATTTTAATGCCAAAAACATCAATTCTTGTTACTTAAGCTTGTCAATCTTAATTTGCCTTATAATAATATTTAGGCATTGAAAATTGGGGGTCATTTGGCTAAAGTTGTGGGGGGTAGGGCTGGCTCAAGTTTTCCGTGGGCCCAGGAAACGCGGACTACGTCACGGCGGTGGAGCAGGGAGAGGTAAGTATTTCAACTTTGCAAGTGCTGTGATCCTGAGCAAGCAGGGGGGGCACACTCGTTCACATTGGCACTGGCACAGGGCCCCTCAAAGTACGGCGGTGTGTTCCCACCGGCAGAGACACTTTTGCATACTATGAGGGGCCCTGTGCCAGTGACGTTGCCAACAAGTATGCCCCCCACCTGATGAAGGAACCTGCACTTTCATCTGCATCTTCCTCTTTGTCCCCGTGTACGGTGGTATAGTATACGGGAAGGGGAACCTGACTCTCAGCAGGGTCAGATTCTGGCTGTGTAGAGTGCAAGGGGAATGTAGTGGTCTGGGTCAATGTACCAGCAGACTCATCTAGCAGTGGCTGGGCAATGGGCAGGATGAGGAGGAAACACAGATATTAAACTGCTGAAAGCCTGAAAATTGAAGCTCAGCTTTGTTCAGTGGAGGAGAAAAGCAAGGAGCGGCAGACACCGTTAGTAGGCCCAACCAAACAAGTAGGCCAAATGCAGTT
Source organism: Ranitomeya variabilis (assembly GCF_051348905.1). Taxonomy (NCBI): domain Eukaryota; kingdom Metazoa; phylum Chordata; class Amphibia; order Anura; family Dendrobatidae; genus Ranitomeya; species Ranitomeya variabilis. Next base: position 468,280,947 of record NC_135237.1, on the reverse strand, counting down.
TCATAGTTCATATAGGCTGAAAGCCTGAAAATTGAAGCTCATCTTTGTTCAGTGGAGGAGAAAAGCAAGCAGCGGCAGACACAGTTAGTAGGCCCAACCAAACAAGTAGGCCAAATGCAGTTTAATATCTGATATAGGCTGAAAGCCTGAAAATTGAAGCTCAGCTTTGTTCAGTGGAGGAGAAAAGCAAGGAGCGGCAGACACCGTTAGTAGGCCCAACGAAACAAGTAGGGTAAATGCAGATTAAAATTGGTTACAGGGGTACATAGGCGGCATAGCGTTGTTCAGCGGAGGACGATTGTAAGGAGTGGCGCAGACAGACTTAGTAGGCCTAAAATAAAAAAGTAGGCTCAATGCAGTTTAAAATTGGTTACAGGGGTACACATGCGGCATAGAGTTGTTCAGCAGAGGACGATTGTAAAGAGTGGCGCAGACAGACTTAGTAGGCCTAAAATAAAAAAGTAGGCTCAATGCAGTTTAAAATTGGTTACAGGGGTACACAGGCGGCATTGGTTTGTTCAGTGGAGGTCAACTGTAAGGAGTGGCGCAGAGAGACTTATTAGGCCTAAAATAAAAAAGTAGGCTCAATGCAGTTTAAAATTGGTTACAGGGGTACACAGGCGGCATAGCGTTGTTCAGCAGAGGACGATTGTAAGGAGTGGCAGACACAGTTTGTAGGCCCAAAAAAGTAATAGGCTAAATGCAGTTCAAAATTTGTAACAGCAGTAAACTGGCGGCATAGCTTTGTTCAGTGGAGGACAACTGTAAGGAGTGGCTGACACATTTAGTAGGCCCAAATAATAAAGTGCGGTAAATGCCTGCCAAAACAATTTTCAAAAATAAACAGGTGGCATAGCTACGTATGGGATGGGCTCCTCTGCTGAGTAGCAGACAGTGGTAGTTGGCGCAAAGTATTAAATGGTCTAAATGGAGGCCAGGGCAACTGTATATTTTAACTATCATCTATCATTTCAACAAATTTGTATTGGCAGTGCCATTGAAGGATTTATCAGCACAGACTACACTGTGGTGGAGCAGGGAGAGGTAAGTATTGCAAGTGGTAGAGCACTGTTCGACCTGGGGGGAACACTCTCTCGTGGGCGGCGGTACTGGCACAGGGCCCCTCATATTACGACGGTGTGTCTGATGTTGGTTGTGCACCACCTCCGTCAGAGACACTTCATTGTACTATGAGGGACCCTGTGCCAGTGCCGTCGCCCAAGAGTGGGCACACCCACCTGTACAGGCAAACGGCACTCGCACGGGTGCTTGCGCCAGGTAGTGACCACGGCCCTGTGGGGGGAGTCAGCCCATTTAGGGAGGTAAAAAAATGGCCTATGGTGGACATTCAGCAGCTGCCAATGGAGGAATTGGAGCAGTCAGTAAGAGGAGGCCAAAAGCAAGACATTTTTCAGGCAAGCTACGTGTCAGCAGGGGAAGGTGGGGCAAAATAATTAGAAATCCATGGTAGAAGGTGTATATAAACTTGTTGAGAATTTAAAATCTCCGTTTATTATGTGGAAGACTGCTGCAAAAAACCAGGCCCGCTGTATTACACTACACAACGTAAGTGGCAGAAAGTGGCTGGCCGATATACGACAAACAGAACTGACACAGATCCACTTAGGGGCAATTTAAATCTCCCTTTTTTGTGTGGGAGACTGCTGCAAAAAACCAGGCCCGCTGTATTACACTACACAATGTAAGTGGCAGAAAGTGGCTGGCAGATACACGACAAACAGAACTGACGCAGATCCACTCAGGGGCAATTTAAATCTACCTTTTTTGTGTGGGAGACTGCTGCAATAAACCAGGCCCACTGTATTACACTACACAATGTAAGTGGCAGAAAGTGGCTGGCAAATATACGACAAACAGAACTGACGCAGATCCACTTAGGGGCAATTTAAATCTCCCTTTTTTGTATGGGAGACTGCTGCAAAAAACCAGGCCCGCTGTATTGCACTACTCAATGTAAGTGTCAGAAAGTGGCAGGCAGATATACGACAAACAGAACTGATGCAGATCCACTTAGGGGCAATTTAAATCTCCCTTTATTATGTGGTAGACTGCTGCAAAAAACCAGGCCCGCTGTATTACACTACACAATGTAAGTGGCAGAAAGTGGCTGGCAGATATATGACAAACAGAACTGACGCAGATCCACTTAGGGGCAATTTAAATCTCCCTTTATTATGTTGGAGACTGCTGCAAAAAACCAGGCCCGCTGTATTACACTACACAATGAGTGGCAGAAAGTGGCTGGCAGATATACGACAAACAGAACTGACGCAGATCCACTTAGGGGCAATTTAAATCTTCCTTTATTATGTGGGAGACTGCTGCAAAAAACCAGGCCCGCTGTATTACACTTCACAATGTAAGTGGCAGAAAGTGGCTGGCAGATATACGACAAACAGAACTGATGCAGATCCACTTAGGGGCAATTTAAATCTCCCTTTTTTATGTGGGAGACTGCTGCAAAAAACCAGGCCCGCTGTATTACACTACACAATGTAAGTGGCAGAAAGTGGCAGGCAGATATACGACAAACAGAACTGACGCAGATCCACTTAGTGGCTATTTAAATCTCCCTTTACTATGTGGGAGACTGCTGCAAAAAACCAGGCCCGCTGTATTACACTACACAATGAGTGGCAGAAAGTGGCTGGCAGATATACGACAAACAGAACTGATGCAGATCCACTTAGGAGCAATTTAAATCTCCCTTTTTTGTGTGGGAGACTGCTGCAAAAAACCAGGCCCGCTGTATTACACTACACAATGTAAGTGGCAGAAAATGGCAGGCAGATATACGACAAACAGAACTGACGCAGATCCACTTAGGGGCAATTTAAATCTCCCTTTATTATGTGGGAGACTGCTGCAAAAAACCAGGCCCGCTGTATTACACTACACAATGTAAGTGGCAGAAAGTGGCAGGCAGATATACGACAAACAGAACTGACGCAGATCCACTTAGGGGCAATTTAATTCTCCCTTTTTTGTGTGGGAGACTGCTGCAAAAAAACAGGCCCGCTGTATTACACTTCACAATGTAAGTGGCAGAAAGTGGCAGGCAGATATACGACAAACAGAACTGACGCAGATCCACTTAGTGGCTATTTAAATCTCCCTTTACTATGTGGTAGACTGCTGCAAAAAACCAGGCCCGCTGTATAACACTACACAATGAGTGGCAGAAAGTGGCTGGCAGATATACGACAAACAGAACTGATGCAGATCCACTTAGGGGCAATTTAAATCTCCCTTTTTTGTGTGGGAGACTGCTGCAAAAAACCAGGCCCGCTGTATTACACTACACAATGTAAGTGGCAGAAAGTGGCAGGCAGATATACGACAAACAGAACTGACGCAGATCCACTTAGGGGCAATTTAAATCTCCCTTTTTTATGTGGGAGACTGCTGCAAAAAACCAGGCCTGCTGTACTACACTACACAATGTAAGTGGCAGAAAGTGGCAGGCAGATATACGACAAACAGAACTGACGCAGATCCACTTAGGGGCAATTTAAATCTCCTTTTTTGTGTGGGAGACTGCTGCAAAAAAACAGGCCCGCTGTATTACACTTCACAATGTAAGTGGCAGAAAGTGGCTGGCAGATATACGACAAACAGAACTGACGCAGAGCCACTTAGTGGCAATTTAAATCTCCCTTTATTATGTGGTAGACTGCTGCAAAAAACCAGGCCCGCTGTATTACACTACACAATGTAAGTGGCAGAAAGTGGCTGGCAGATATATGACAAACAGAACTGACGCAGATCCACTTAGGGGCAATTTAAATCTCCCTTTATTATGTTGGAGACTGCTGCAAAAAACCAGGCCCGCTGTATTACACTACACAATGAGTGGCAGAAAGTGGCTGGCAGATATACGACAAACAGAACTGACGCAGATCCACTTAGGGGCAATTTAAATCTTCCTTTATTATGTGGGAGACTGCTGCAAAAAACCAGGCCCGCTGTATTACACTTCACAATGTAAGTGGCAGAAAGTGGCTGGCAGATATACGACAAACAGAACTGATGCAGATCCACTTAGGGGCAATTTAAATCTCCCTTTTTTATGTGGGAGACTGCTGCAAAAAACCAGGCCCGCTGTATTACACTACACAATGTAAGTGGCAGAAAGTGGCAGGCAGATATACGACAAACAGAACTGACGCAGATCCACTTAGTGGCTATTTAAATCTCCCTTTACTATGTGGGAGACTGCTGCAAAAAACCAGGCCCACTGTATTACACTACTCAATGAGTGGCAGAAAGTGGCTGGCAGATATACGACAAACAGAACTGATGCAGATCCACTTAGGAGCAATTTAAATCTCCCTTTTTTGTGTGGGAGACTGCTGCAAAAAACCAGGCCCGCTGTATTACACTACACAATGTAAGTGGCAGAAAATGGCAGGCAGATATACGACAAACAGAACTGACGCAGATCCACTTAGGGGCAATTTAAATCTCCCTTTATTATGTGGGAGACTGCTGCAAAAAACCAGGCCCGCTGTATTACACTACACAATGTAAGTGGCAGAAAGTGGCAGGCAGATATACGACAAACAGAACTGACGCAGATCCACTTAGGGGCAATTTAAATCTCCCTTTTTTGTGTGGGAGACTGCTGCAAAAAAACAGGCCCGCTGTATTACACTTCACAATGTAAGTGGCAGAAAGTGGCTGGCAGATATACGACAAACAGAACTGATGCAGATCCACTTAGGCGCAATTTAAATCTCCCTTTTTTATGTGGGAGACTGCTGCAAAAAACCAGGCCCGCTGTATTACACTACACAATGTAAGTGGCAGAAAGTGGCAGGCAGATATACGACAAACAGAACTGACGCAGATCCACTTAGTGGCTATTTAAATCTCCCTTTACTATGTGGTAGACTGCTGCAAAAAACCAGGCCCGCTGTATAACACTACACAATGAGTGGCAGAAAGTGGCTGGCAGATATACGACAAACAGAACTGATGCAGATCCACTTAGGGGCAATTTAAATCTCCCTTTTTTGTGTGGGAGACTGCTGCAAAAAACCAGGCCCGCTGTATTACACTACACAATGTAAGTGGCAGAAAGTGGCAGGCAGATATACGACAAACAGAACTGACGCAGATCCACTTAGGGGCAATTTAAATCTCCCTTTTTTATGTGGGAGACTGCTGCAAAAAACCAGGCCTGCTGTACTACACTACACAATGTAAGTGGCAGAAAGTGGCAGGCAGATATACGACAAACAGAACTGACGCAGATCCACTTAGGGGCAATTTAAATCTCCTTTTTTGTGTGGGAGACTGCTGCAAAAAAACAGGCCCGCTGTATTACACTTCACAATGTAAGTGGCAGAAAGTGGCTGGCAGATATACGACAAACAGAACTGACGCAGAGCCACTTAGTGGCAATTTAAATCTCCCTTTTTTATGTGGGAGACTGCTGCAAAAAACCAGGCCCGCTGTATTACACTACACAATGTAAGTGGCAGAAAGTGGCAGGCAGATATACGACAAACAGAACTGACGCAGATCCACTTAGTGGCTATTTAAATCTCCCTTTACTATGTGGTAGACTGCTGCAAAAAACCAGGCCCGCTGTATAACACTACACAATGAGTGGCAGAAAGTGGCTGGCAGATATACGACAAACAGAACTGATGCAGATCCACTTAGGGGCAATTTAAATCTCCCTTTTTTGTGTGGGAGACTGCTGCAAAAAACCAGGCCCGCTGTATTACACTACACAATGTAAGTGGCAGAAAGTGGCAGGCAGATATACGACAAACAGAACTGACGCAGATCCACTTAGGGGCAATTTAAATCTCCCTTTTTTATGTGGGAGACTGCTGCAAAAAACCAGGCCTGCTGTACTACACTACACAATGTAAGTGGCAGAAAGTGGCAGGCAGATATACGACAAACAGAACTGACGCAGATCCACTTAGGGGCAATTTAAATCTCCTTTTTTGTGTGGGAGACTGCTGCAAAAAAACAGGCCCGCTGTATTACACTTCAGAATGTAAGTGGCAGAAAGTGGCTGGCAGATATACGACAAACAGAACTGACGCAGATCCACTTAGTGGCAATTTAAATCTCCCTTTTTTGTGTGGGAGACTGCTGCAAAAAACCAGGCCTGCTGTATTACACTACACAATGTAAGTGGCAGAAAGTGGCAGGCAGATATACGACAAACAGAACTGATGCAGATCCACTTAGGGGCAATTTAAATCTCCCTTTTTTATGTGGGAGACTGCTGCAAAAACCAGGCCCGCTGTATTACACTACACAATATAAGTGGCAGAAAGTGGCTGGCAGATATACGACAAACAGAACTGACGCAGATCCACTTAGTGGCAATTTAAATTTCCCTTTTTTGTGTGGGAGACTGCTGCAAAAAACCAGGCCTGCTGTATTACACTACACAATGTAAGTGGCAGAAAGTGGCAGGCAGATATACGACTAACAGAACTGACGCAGATCCACTTAGGGGCAATTTAAATCTCCCTTTATTATGTGGGAGACTGCTGCAAAAATCAGGCCCGCTGTATTACACTACACAATGTAAGTGGCAGAACATGGCTGGAAGATATATGTATAAAAAAAGGGACCGTACTACAATAACAATCTCCCTACAATGATCTCAGGACAAGTATGGCAGCCAGCAATAAAAAGGACTGCTGCACACAAAATTGTGGACAAATAAACAATAGAACTGTGCAGAAAGGAGCAACAGGATTTTTGCTTTGAAAAAAGCAGTTGGTTTGTACAGCGACGTACAAACAGCAATGCAGCGATCAGGGAGCCTTATAATCTCCAGAGCTGATGCACAAAAATCTAGCCACCACTGTCCCTGCAAAGAAAAGATGGTGTTGGACATTGGAAATCGCTACAGCACAAGCGGTTTGGGGGTTAATCTTTCCTCCCTAACAATATCCCTGCTTCTGACGAAGCTGCAGCAACCTCTCCCTATGCTCAGATCGGCAGAAGTAAGATGGCGGTCGGCGTGCACGCCCCTTTATAGCCCCTGTGACACCGCAGAAAGCAAGCCAATCACTGTCATGCCCTTCTCTAAGATGGTGGGGACAGAGTCCTATGTCATCACGCTGCCCACACTCTGCGTCCTCCTTCAGTGGCTGAGAAATGGCGCTGAAAGCGTCATACGAAACGCAACTTTGGCGCGAAGATCGCCGACAGCATGGCCGATCCCACAGTGAGATCGGGTCGGGTTTCAAGAAACCCGACTTTGCCAAAAGTCGGCGATTTTTCAATTTGTCCGATCCTTTTCGCTCAACCCTAATCACAATTACTATTGAGAAAATAAGTTTAGGGGGTGTTCCCAAATAATTAAATTGCTTTAATTAGTTAGACGGCATGAAAATAAGCAAGTTTACAATTGACGTGTTTTTTCTTCTGTTATTCTCCTGCAATGAAAGATTTGATCTTTTACAGTGCACAGCTAATTTCCAATATAGCCCGGCCTCTAGTGCCTGGCCAGAGTGCAGAGTGATAGAAGAAATTGACACACTGGCGCTCACCACGTTTAGAGACAAAAGGATGGTGACAGGGAAAATGGATAGTGATTGGAAAACCCTAGCTGCTGGGATCACTGACAGGATCTGTGCCTATCCTGAGATATAGATATATAGAAAAAATGCCACAAACGGACAAAGTGATGCCGCGCTTAGGGGTAAATGCTATATGCTACTAAGATGCAAGTAGTCAATGTATAAATACAATGCGCAATTGTTCCGTGGTGAGAGGGTGCTTACCCTAAGTATAGATGCGCTGATTGTTCCGCTGCGATGCCCCGAGGAGTAGTCTGATCCGGTCCCCGCTGCTGGTTCTTGCAGCGTCGGAGGGAAATAGAAGGGGAGAGCGGGAGGTAGTATAGTAGCTAGCGCGATACCTGGGAGCCCCGGCCGAAGGCGTCCCTGGTAACCGCGAGGAGAGAAATGGCTGCTGGCGCCGGCTCGCAAGTGCCTGAACTGTGACGTCACACAAGGTGCGGAGCGGCGTTGGGGCCAAAAGGGATGACTAAACCAACGCGTTTCGAAGGTGCACGGCCTTCTTCATCAGGGTTAACCCTGATGTGTGACGTCACAGTTCAGGCACTTGCGAGCCGGCGCCAGCAGCCATTTCTCTCCTCGCGGTTACCAGGGATGCCTTCGGCCGGGGCTCCCAGGTATCGCGCTAGCTACTATACTACCTCCCGCTCTCCCCTTCTATTTCCCTCCGACGCTGCAAGAACCAGCAGCGGGGACCGGATCAGACTACTCCTCGGGGCATCGCAGCGGAACAATCAGCGCATCTATACTTAGGGTAAGCACCCTCTCACCACGGAACAATTGCGCATTGTATTTATACATTGACTACTTGCATCTTAGTAGCATATAGCATTTACCCCTAAGCGCGGCATCACTTTGTCCGTTTGTGGCATTTTTTCAGAGTGCAGAGTGGTTACATTCCAGGAGAAGAGTCAACTCTTAACAACCCAGTCAACTCTCTCCAGCCCCTTGATTTCTACATAACAGTTAGCTGCTCACCTCCCTCCTCTTTGACTATGCTTCACCAAAACATCCTTTTGACCTAGATCATGTCCAAATTTGTTGGGATTGTGTCCCAAATAAATATTGTATATAAATATAATTGTGACAGTGGCAAGTTTGGCCTGTTGTCAACTATGATTAGGCTACTTTTATTAAGATATAATCTAAGTAATCTAAGTGCTGATAGTTCTTCACTAAAATGATGGATCTCTCCATAAAATCACTGTATGTGAAAAACTTTAGAAAACTTTATCCAAAGCTTCCTCTACCTACTTTTATCAATAGTCTAAACAGTTTCCCAAAAACAAAGATACTGTACATACCAAGATGCATTTATGACATGAGGGAGAAACAACTGTATTGTATCTAGTGCATAGATCTTGATGAGATGAAGCTGCGCGCCTCTGAATATGTTCCCCTCATTTTCCACTGTTTGTTTACACCAAGAACAGTTTGACATTCAAATGAGTCTGTAAGGAACAAGAGCCTCATGCTTTAGTTCCTGCTTAGTACAGATGACATTGATTTGTGAGCATAATGCTTGACTACGGGATGTGTGACAGATAAATTTTATCAAAATTAAGGCACAATTAAACATTTCATCTTCCTAATTACTGGCTGTAGATTCGGCCTGATGACCATGTGCTGTAAGAAATCAGCGACCATTACACATTTTAATGGAGCACAGCTGTCTTACAGCTTGGTAATATTTGCACAGTGCCACAGAACTGTAATTTATGATAAAAAGAAAAAATGTGTATTGGCTCTTTTTTGCCAAAACAGATTAAGGATTCATATACTTTAATGAGATTTGGAGCTTGCTTTAGATTATCGTTATAAATGATTTATGTGCATGTTGGTCGGCACTTGCACATTTGGTTGATTTGTGACTTGCTCCACATGTGAGGCGGCTTTAACTAAGGTGTCAATATTATCTCATGCTTTTTATTCTGTCAAACTATTTATTTGTCAGACGGGAACGTCAGAATTAGGCAGTTAATTTGCTCCTGCTAGACAAGGGACAATTTTCTTGTACAACTTGAAAATCATGTGAGACTAGACATGGCGGCAAGACCAGCATGTTGCTTTGTCATTACTAAACCGATTAATTATTGATGACAGGAAAACAACATGGTCTGGGTAAGGGCAATCTGTTTTGGGGTAGAAAACAGCATCAAACAAACATCAGACTTTCTTAAATGACAAATTTGCATTTTAAGTCTATGCTCCACCACTTTTGGCCTAATGGAATCAAATGTAATTTTAAGGTGATAACAGGCAAATAGAAAAGAAAACCAAGACAACTCTCTATTTCTGATATTATGTATAATGCTTACGCTCACTATCTGCATGTACAGTACAGATGTAGCCAAGTTTAACTTAATACAGATAAGAGAGTATTGGGATATCCTAGTACAAAAACTGATAATTTTACACTGAAGTCAACATCAGTCAATGGCTTGTGCAATGTTAAAGGGAATCTGTCAGCAAGATTTCACCCTCCAAACTATGAATGTAGCTCTTTCAAAAACAGCTCCAGCAATACCTTTACATTACTTGCCAAAATCAGCATTCAAGTTGATATGCAAATGAGGCTGAATAGCTATGGTAGATCTGAAGCCTCTGTCACTCCAGATGTCCAGAAGACAGTCAATGACACACTCCACAAGGAGGGTAAGCCACAAAAGGTCATTGCTAAAGAAGCTTGCTGTTCACAGAATGCTGTATCCAAGTATATTAATGGAAAGTTGAGGGAAGGAAAAAGTGTGGTAGAAAAAGGTGTCCAAGAATTCAGGATAACCGCAGCCTTGAAAGGATTGTTAAGAAAAGGCCATTCAAAAATTTGGGTGAGATTCACAAGCATTGGACTGCTGCTGGAGTCATTGCTTCAAGAGCCACTGCACACAGACGTATCCAGGACATGGGCTACAAGTGTCACATTCCTTGTGTCAAGCCACTCATCACCAATAGACAACGCCAGAAGCGTCTTACCTGGGCCAAGCAGAAAAAGAACTGGACTGATGTTAAGTGGTCCAAGGTGTTGTTTTCAGATGAAAGCATCATGGTTCTGTTTGTCATGCAGCTATTTGGTGTTCTAAGGGTTAATCCTGGTAGCTTCCCTTTGGCTTCAGTAAAGCTTTTTATAACCTCTCTGTGGGTCTGTGGGCAGAGGGGTGCGTTAATCGGCTCACTAACCTGTGGTCAGAGGTCCGTCGGAATATCTCCAGGGCTCAGGGGAGATATAAATCTTTTGTCGATAGGAAAAGAAACACGGATCATGTGTCCCAGCTCAATGAAAAAGTGTGGCTGTCCACTCGGAACATCAGTCTTAGGGTAACCATCGACCAAGTTAGCTCCTAAGTTTATCGGTCCTTATGAGGTTATTGAGATAAGTAATCCAGTGGCTTATCGTTTACAACTCCCGATCTCTTGAAATGTCATGATGTGTTTCATAGGTCTCTGTTAAAGCCTGTGGGATCAGTGGTAGAGGATCCGAGTTTGATTCCCTCTCTAGTGTTGGTGGAGGGACACATGAAGTATGAAGTGGGACACATAATGGATTCCGGTCTGGTCTGCAGGTCGTTGCATTACCTGGTGCATTGGAGGGGATACGGACCGGAGGATCGATCTCGGGAGCCGGCTAGTATGGTGCATGCGGACCGCCTGGTTCGGGCTTTCCATGTCAGACATTCTGGGAAACCTGGGGGTCCAGTGGCCCCCTGTTAAGAGGGGGGTACTGTCATGGTTCTGTTTGTCATGCAGCTATTTGGTGTCTATAGGGTTAATCCTGATAGCCTCCCTTTGACTTCAGTAAGGCTTTTTATAGCCTCTCTGTGGGTCCGTGCCTTGTCGATTATTCTCTTGCCCTCGGCTGAGGTGGTCAACCCCTTTTTGCCTGTGCCTTGGGCCTGTGTTCTTGTGTGATTGTATGGTTCTGACCCGGTCTGTCTTCCCCTTCTCTTGGTTCTGACTCTTGCTTTTTCCCTGGTTACTCTATTTGCCTGCCCCTTTTGGTACTGCCCTGCCTGTCTGGTATTCTTGACCTCGGCATTGTTTGACTTCCCTCTGCTCGTGCTTCCTTCCCCCCCACTGTGCGCTTACCCCTGTCATGTCCTGGTGCCACCGCTGCACTCTCCTGCTCATCATTGCAGACCTGGGGGAGGCTCTGCCCCTGTCCCCTCTGACCGGAGGTCACGTGCCGCAGGTCCTGTTGCAGCGTTTACCCGACCGTCGCGCTGCTCTGCCCGTGTGCTTTGACAGACTTCTTGCTCTCAGCTGCTCAATCCCATTAGCTCCCTGGTGAGTCCGCTTGGCTATCCTGACATTAGAACCGACCAAACCCTACTGTTTCTCCATCTGCCTCTTCACTCACGTGGGTTTTACAGGAGAGATAGTTGTGGATCCCCTTCAGGCCGTTTCTGAGCAGGTGGAACACCTAACTCAGATGTTCCAAAAGTTAAATGTGGAACAACTG